>NC_140172.1:63686320-64026378 GCF_963971535.1 Notolepis coatsorum
AAAGCTTAACATGCCCGCAATTAACACGGCTTTAGTTGGAAGGAATGGAGGAATATGAGTTAAGCTAACTGTGATATAATTAGAATAGGAACAGGTTGGAAGGTCGTTATGAAAATTATAGTCTGCAGGCGCCTGTGCTGCTGTCTGCTGCGAAACAGCGGTTGGAACCTCAGGCAGGGGCGTAAAAAATCACCTCTTTTTGAACTCAAAAGGCAGTCACAAAATGCATTTCAACACGGATCACACATATTGCTACGTTGTCCAAAAACGTAGAAAGTAAATGTTCAACATAAGCAGCGTTGGCCAGACAACGGATTTCATGGAAATTCACTAATTATGCCTGCAACAAGTGTCCTCGCATGGCCTCGCATCGACGAGAAGCACTGGTTCCACTCTGTGAGCCGCTTTCATCCACTCCAGCCTGACCTTCATACTGGCCTCCGGAGTTGAAATGGTTGAAGGAGGTTAGAGGTTAGAATGATGTTTTCTTTAACAGGGAAAAGTTACCTATATGATCCTGGCTGCTGGGTTTGCGTGCTGTAAGTAGTTCACAAGGAGAATATTCATATACGGGTCAGAACTGTACTATTAATAGTAAGACACCAGGGTTAACCTCAGCATACATCAGTAAGACACCAGGTTTAACCTCAGCATACATCAGTAAGACACCAGGGTTAACCTCAGCATACATCAGTAAGACACCAGGTTTAACCTCAGCATACATCAGTAAGACACTAGGTTTAACCTCAGCATACATCAGTAAGACACCAGGTTTAACCTCAGCATACATCAGTAAGACACCAGGGTTAACCTCAGCATACATCAGTAAGACACCGGTTTAACCTCAGCATACATCAGTAAGACACCAGTGTCAATATTGTGAATAAGTCGGTATTCCACCGTGGTAAATAGCAATGGTAAAGGGAATGTCAAAAGACACATAAGTATTGCACAAATATGTTAATGACATTCACATGTTCAGATTACAGTAAAAAAAAAAAAGAGATAAGAATGATTGGAAATTCTATGCACTCACCCATGTCCAGAGAGAGAGAGAGAGGGGGACAGAGAGAGAAGTATATTGAAGTTATTGAAGTTATTGGTGGCTTTGTGAGTGTGATATGAGGATATGAGAGGGTTTTCCCCGCCACTCCTAAATGAATGTGAGTCGCGCTTTTGTCTGATCAACAATAGATAGACCCCTGTGTCCCCTGTGTCCCGGAGTCACATCTTAAAGTCACAAAGACCCATTTCAGCACTCACGCGGCCACGGGTTCAGAAGAGGTTTGCTATTCAGCAAACAAATCCATGCATTTAGGTAATGCTTTCTCTCTCTCTCTCTCTCTCTCTCTCTCTCTCTCTCTCTCTCTCTCTCTCTCTCTCTCTCTCTCTCTCTCTCTCTCTCTCTCTCTCTCTGTCACACATAACTACTTGTCCCTGCTCCTCAAGTCAAATGTGTAGCACTAGCACGTCTAGGAGGTGCTAAGGAAAGTATTTATTCATCCCCGTCTGCTTTTTTGTTTACTGTAAAGCCATAAAGGAGTGGAACAAGCTCCCCACAGATTTGTAAAATCTGCACAAAAACCTTTCTTGTAAAGTGAAAACATGGATCCTGAGTGATCAATCATGCCTGCATTAATTTGGATTGATACTTGAAGGTATCTATTTCTCATGATTCGTCATGATTTCCTAATGTACATAGATGACAATTCTTCTGTTTGTGTGTGTGTGTGCGTGTGTGTGTGTGTGTGTGTGTGTGTGTGTGTGTGTGTGTGTGTGGTGTGTGTGTGTGTGTGTGTGTGTGTGTGTGTGTGTGTCTGTGTGTGTGTGTGTGTGTGCGCGCGTGTGTGTGTATGCTCCTTGTGGGTATAGAGGGAAGCAGTAGGTTTGGATTAGGGAATGTGGCTATGATGTTGTTATGTGATTTTATTATCTCTTAATCGTATTTTGTATTGCTTAATTGTATTTGTATTTCCACACCTCATGCCTGCGCAAAATCCTACGTATATTCTGGCCCAAGATCATATCCAACAATAACTTCCTCAACATTACCCAACAAGATGACATGCACTGTATAATTAATAAACGAAGGTGGACCTGGATTGGACACCAATGCAATTGCAAGAGTCACATTACACTGGACCCCAGAAGGCAAAAGAAAGAAAGGGAGGCCTAAAACGACATGGCGTAGGACTATAGAGAAGGAGCTTGCTTCAGAGGTCATACACATGTTAGTACAAAATAGCATTTCATATCACATATCACACTGTATCATGAAGATACAGTGCCTGGATTTTTTTTATTTCATTTAATTTATTGTATTGTATTTAATTGTATTTATTTATTTTTACAACTGAATGATGTGATATGCAAACTAACCTAAAAGGACATCTTTACTATCTGAACATATCTATAGCCATAATATCACATCATGTATCAGTATGTGAATAGAAACATGATACAGGTTTGTTGATATGTGTGCAGATATCTGTTTATCCGCCAATTGTGAATAGATTTGTTTGGGTGTTTTGTTTTGTATTCCTTTGAATTAGTTTTGATGATGTTGATGATTTATGATTTACTTTACTAACTTTTATTTCTAAGTTTCCTTTTTTACATTAAGATTCTCTCACATTGCTGTGTGGTGCTGCTGACAACATTGCAATTTCCCAACCGAGAGGATAAATTAACTTCTGATCATAAATAAGTGGAAATGTCTACTGAATCTTTGTGTCAATATGATTCATCATGCAGGGAGTAATAGCTTTTCAAATTTGACCCCCTTTTAGCTAAATTGCATGAGATTTGGTATGCAGGCTTCAAACAGAGTCCGCAATGTTACTGCCAAGTTTCAACATGATTGTGCACATCCACTCTGAGTTATGAGCTATTAATTAATACGCCATGCCAACTTTCAACAATTCTATCCCGACTTCTTATATATCAATAGCATAACAGGTGTGTAACTGTATTAACACTTTAATCGCCATGGGTTAAATTCATAATTTACCATCCCTCGCCAGCTCTATTTGTCTATGGAGAAGTTCCCCTTCTTTGCAGGGCTATAACTTTTTAAATTCTATTGCTAAATTGCCATTATTATGGCCCATTCAATGTCCTATATGTATTGTTCAGGGTGTAGCAACGTTAAACTTTTTCATTCACATATTCATACTAAAATATGGTCTAAAGTATAAGTATGTTTTTATCGTTTTCTGCAGCTTTCTTCAGAACGTGATTTATAGCCCTAAATGCATTATATTGATGATCAAATACAGTTTGGTAGGAATCTGTGCGAGATAAAAAAAAATTTCAACTGGACGTGGTTCTAGACGTTTCTACGCATCATCTGATGATGACCGGATGGGCGGGGGATCGTTTATAATTCCGTGGGCAGCGTTAGATGATTCATCCAGAGTGGGTCATATGTTCATCAGATCAGTTAGTATAGAAGACGTTAGAAAATAACGCTGAATCTTACCGTGGCTTCCTCGCGCCGCTGGCAGATGAGCGTGGAACAGAATTTTTCTATTATGGGATGGAGAAATGCCCGATCCATTTCCAGGTTGTATAATAGTATATACGTCCAAATCATGTTGTTTTTTCGAGTTATTTGCACCGATTGATGTTCACTGTGTCAATACGGAGTCTCTCTAACGATAGCGAGTGGCCGGACCACATATGGATGAGCACTACCGGTTCAAAGGTTAATTTCCGGTTGGCGATCTGCCGATCGGCCACCAGATGGCACTCTTGAACCGCTAGAGAGTTGAGAGGAGATCAGCAGTGTGTCTCAGGGCTCCGGAAAGGAAATATGATTTCGATGACAGATTTTTGAAATATTGACATCAAAGACGAGTTACGGCGTCTTCGGCAGAATGAGCATGGCTAGGAATGACGTGAAAACTCGTCCGCGGCGATCATAGTGTTAAAGGGGCATTTTCGTTGATTTTGAACCTGAATCGTTCTGTTGTGAAGAGGACATGTGATAATCGGACACTAAACTGACCGACGCGTTCTGTGTCTCAAGAGCTCTGCCACATCAGCATCCCTAAGATAAGATAAGATAAGATTAGATATTGATCCCCTCTCAAATCCTTTCAACTGTAGTATCCCACAATGCTTCTCTGTCTTCCTCGCTGATCGAACTGTCAGGAAAGTCCATAGGTGGATGGGTCTGCTTCCTCACAAACAACGGCTGGTGTAGCCCCAAGGAGGTAAAGATTCTTTCCCGCTCCTGTTTGCCGGACCTTGAACATTTGTCCATTCTATGTCGCCCGTTCTATCTCCCTCGGGAATTCACAGCCATAATTATCACAGCAGTATACATCCCACCGCAAGCAGATACCGCCAAAGATCTGGCAGACCTACAGGACTCTTTGAACCAGCACAAAATCAAGCATCCAGACGCAGCTATGATCGTAGCTGGCCATTTCAATAAGGCAAATCTAAAAAAAGTTATGCCAAACTTCTACCAACACATTACATGCACCACTAGGGGAGGGAATACGCTAGATCACTGTTACACCCCTTTCAAGAAGGGCTATAAGGCAGTACCGGCTCCTCCCCTAGGTAAATCCGATCACGACGGCATCTTTCTCATGCCCGGATACAAACAAAGAGCCTGTGAGGCTATTGTGTTGCGAGAGGTGAAGCAGTGGTCCGAGAGCTCAGAGGCCACACTACAAGACGCACTGGATGACGTCAACTGGGACATGCTCCAGTCGAGCTCCAGTGACGTCAGTGAATATGCAGATGTGGTGGTCAGCTTTATAGCAACGTTAGCTGACACTATTGTCCCCACGAAGAAGGTGCAGGTTTTTCCAAACCAGAAACCGTGGGTTGACAACTCCATCCGAGTGGCCCTGAATGCTCGTACCGCTGCTTACAACTCAGGCCGAGCATCGGGAAATATGGACGAGTATAAGGCAACAGCTTATAGGCTACGCAAAGAAGTGCGGGCTGCTAAAGGGCGATATGCAAATAAGATGGAGACACAGATGGCCCAGATCGACACAAGAGGTTTATGGCGGGGAGTATGAACAATAACTGATTATAAAGTCAGCCCCCCCTCAATAGTAAGTGCCATGCCTCTCTTGCGGATGAACTCAACTCCTTTTACGCCAGGTTTGGAGCGAGCAGTGGCGACGTTAGCTCACCGGCTGGCGGCATCACTGACACACCGGCTGCCGCGGTGGGGGGTGGTTCATCCGTGGGGGACACACACACTCTCTCATTGACGGAACACAGCGTGAGAAGAATGCTTATGGGTGTGAATACTAGGAAAGCTGCAGGCCCAGATGGGATAACAGGACGAATACTCAGGTCCTGTGCAAATCAGCTGGCCCCGGTGTTCACAACTATATTCAATCTATCCCTGGCCGAGTCCGTGGTCCCTGCCTGCTTTAAGGTGTCCACTACAATCCCTGTACCAAAAAACTCCTCCCCAGCAGGCCTAAATGACTACAGTCCGGTGGCACTCACCTCTGTGGTCATGAAATGCTTTGAGAGGCTGGTCAAGGACCACATCTTTGCCTCCCTCCCTAGTAACATGGACCCATTGCAGTTTGCATACAGGACAAACAGTTCCACTGATGACGCAGTCTCCCAAGTACTACACAATACCCTATCTCACCTTGACAGTCAGAAGGGGGCCTATGTGAGATTGCTGTTCATTGACTATAGTTCAGCTTTCAACACCATAGTCCCCACCAGACTGGTTGACAAGCTGATCGATCTGGGTCTGAGCTCAGCCATGAGCGCCTGGATCCTGGACTTTCTGAGTGACAGGGTGGGGGGTAATACCTCCAGCACAATCACCCTGAGTATCGGGTCCCCCCGGGGCTGTGTTCTAAGCCCCCTGCTGTATTCACTGTACACACATGACTGTGTGGCCAGGTTCAGCTCCAACTCCATAGTGAAGTTTGCTGACGACACGTGGTGGTGGGGCTGATCTCTAACAACGACGAGAAAGCCTACCGGGAGGAGGTTGACTGGCACACCTGTGCCAGGATAACAGCCTACTCCTGAACATTGGTAAAACCAAGGAGCTGATCTTGGATTTTAGGAGAATACAGCAGGGGACACACATGCCACTGTGGATAAATGGGGCTATCGTGGACAGGGTGAGCAGTTTCAAGTACCTGGGAGTCCACATCACAGAGGACCTGACATGGTCAACACACATAGATTCTGTGGTAAAAAAGGCGAAACAGCGCCTCTATCACCTGAGGCAGTTAAGGAAGTTCAGAGTATCGGGGAAGATACTCCACTCCTTCTATTCCGGGGCTGTAGAGAGCATTCTGACTGGAAACATCACTGCCTGGTTTGGAAACAGCACGGCACAGGACAGAAAGGCCCTCCAGAGAGTGGTGCGCTCAGCAGAGCTTACTACGGGTATTGCACTACCACCCCTGCAGGACTTATATAACAGGAGGTGCAGAATCCAGAGCCTGCAGAATAATGAAAGACCCCCACCACCCCAACAACAGCCTGTTCAAGCTGCTGCGGTCAGGCAAGCGCCTACGTACACACACAACAAGAACAGAGAGACTACGGCTCAGCTTCTTCCCCCAGGCCATCAGAACACTGAACACTCCACACACAAGTACACATGAGCACACACATACACACACAACACACATGCTGCAATCGCCACAAAATGTCACTTTAAACTAAATGGAAAGGTCACTTTAAAGGAATGAGGAATATAATGGTCACTTTAAGGAAAGAACCGACGTGGTTCTTGTATAGTATAGTTTAGATATAGCAAGTATAGCATAATGACAGAGTTAAAACTGTATATTGTATAGCGCTGCTGGCGGGACAAAACCTCATAACTCCAAAAACCCAACTTTTCAGCAGATGAAAAAAACGAACACAGATTTGAGGGTGAATAGAGTTAGGAGGTTTAGACAGATGATCGGTTTAATGCTTTCCCATTGTTTAAACTTTGTAAAACCCACACACACATATGGAGGATGATCTACGGAGTTGATTTATATAAAAAAAATAAAAAGTTTAAATGGAGTTATGAGGTTTTGTCCCGCCAGCAGCGATAGTCGTGTACATAGGACCCAGTGCCTTCTCAGGAATTTAGCATGTCTATTTTTATCATGCACATCTTATGTCTTTTTATTACCAGTTTTTTTTATTATTAGTATTATTGCACAATCGATGCAGGCATGAGTGACCACCCGCATTTCACTGTATGCCCTGGTATGTATGTGACAAATAAACCTCTTGAATCTTGAATCTTGAATGCAAAGCTTTAGCATCCACTAGTTGAAATGTTTAACTTTCAGATAAAACTGATGATTGTACCGTAAATGTTTGATCTTCATACTAAGTGGCGTGCACACAAGATCAGTGTGTGGACTGCAGAGGGCAGTTCATTGACTCTCAGTAGTCTAGTCATCCATGACGGTCGGGTCAACCTGTGTGTGCTGCCTGTCTGCATGTACACAGACAGACACTGCATGGCAGATGACGGCAAGCTCATGAAGGGTTGGGGAGCCAATCAGAACGGAATCTTCAGAAACAGAGAAAAACACTAAGAATACACAGACAAAGGCCCCAAAAACAAAGGGTACCGGCGATGGAAATACCAGTGAGTGACATTGATGAAGTGGACCAACAAGGGGACATTGACGGTTGGATCCAGCTGCTGCCCTCTCTCATTCCCTCCCTCCCTTCGCTCTGATCTCGCTGATGTCAAAGCCAGGTTCGGCACAAAGGAGCCAGTGTGAAGTGCGGAACGAACACCACACCATCTTTTTCGAGTGCGTAGCCTTTTTAGAGATTGTCTTAAGACTTATCCCTTTATGGCTCTTGACGATCATGTTTTCACAAAAGAGAGTTTATTGTTATCGTCTGACGATATTGATGAGAGGGTATCGAGACGGTGCTAGTTTGGCTCACATGCGGCAAAGGATGTTCAAAGTTGCCAAGGTCAAGGTTGTGAACAAACAGGCATTCATTTGTAGCCTTCAGATATCCTGTGGTGATGTTGTCTTCTTTTGAAAGTGTTGAAAGTCTTATCCAATGAAATACTAGCATGTCTGGTTGAAATAGGTCTACTAAGTAATCTACTGTGCCTATATTACTACCTACTATGCTAATATGTCTATACTATTATGCACCTAAGACTGTAGCACACAAGTTCGACACTGTTTGACAATATCACAATATCACTTACCCATATCTGCCAGAGTTGTACCCTTCCTGCTGACTTGTTGTACAGAACTTGTAAGTCGCTTCGGATAAAAGCGTCAGCTACTGTAAATTACCAGAATGTTACTATGGAATGTTTGGTTAACATAAGTCTACCAACCAGTGAAATACTATAGAATGTCTGTGTAGCACCCTGGAAAATATGGCTATTATTCAGAAGTGCTGACTTGCCTTTTATCTCCCCTGGTACACCAAGACGTATTAACTAGTTTCCCTTAAATATCCCCTTGATCAAGGACGCGGGTTTCTCCTTCTCCTGCCCATCTGGAATATGGATTATACACAATAACCCTGGATCATATTCTCCACTCAGTGTTTCCCTTTGGGGCTAGTAGGCAGTACCAGCAGGGGGCGCCGGTGGCAGGCAGAGAGCGTACGAGAGAGACGGAGAAGGAAGCAAGCCAACTGAGATGGAAGTGCGAGGAACCATCCTCTTCGACATTGGACTTGGATCGGTTCGGTCGTGTCTGGACAGAGCCCCGTATTGAACTTGAGTATATTATGGGTTATCCTATAACAGTAAACGTAGAAGCGTGTTGCATGTTTCCCTACTGAATACCCTAGCGATACAACAAGTTATCCTAGAAGAAATGCGGTATCGCCCTGAGGGATTTAAGTTAAAGTTATTCCCTCTAGCGAGGTGCCCCGCCAGCGTGGCGTGAAGAGGACCGGTGTTTAGAGGCACCCTGCGTTATCATATATCCCGGCTAGCAGGAGGGCTGTTTGGGGACCCAGAGTGTAGCTGCAGTGTTAGTGAGGGCAAGTTTAGGTATGCGCGTCGACCCAGCACCAGCTGTCTACAACCAGTCTGCTCCGGCTGTCTACAACCAGATCTGCACCAGGCTGTCTTCAGAGCACAGGAGTTCGTCCCGACCAACAGAGGTCGCCATCACCCAGCACACGCTCTCAGCCCAGCACTGCCTCTCTACTCCAGCCCCGCCTGCTAGCGCCCACGCCGAGAGCGTTCAACGCCATCTTGCTATCCGGACGACGGTGGCGCGGCGAGGCCGCCATTTTGGTAGAGTACATTACGGCTTCGGTGCCCAGGATTCTATTGCACGTTACACAGTGTGGTGCTGCCTGCGGGCGAAGCTAACGTTGCTAACTACAGTTCCTAGGGGTACCCCATCAACAATATATGCCGGCATTAGCATAGGACTTTTGTTAGGTATTTGTGGGCCCACATTTTTGATTTCCTTTGAGTGTGATAACGTGTTTGGTTCTTTAATAATATTTTCCCATCTAATTAACCCTTTCCCTGTGGGGAGGTTACAGACCTGGGGCATCATAAGTAAAGCCCAGAGAGGTATTATTCTCACCATATAATTAAAGCCTGTTAGAGGTATTATACATGGTACTGACCCAGATGTGGGCGATGAGTCCAATGCATTTAAGTATATTATTCCTGGCACTAACACAGAGGTGTGTGTGTAGAATATAGTGAGACATAAGGTATTGAGTTACAAATTGGGTAATAGTAAGATTCCATTCTAGTCGACCCAGTGCTTTTAACTCTTTGTAACTGACCAGTATAATTAGTATTAAAGAATTAGATGGGAGTTCTGTGTGCGTGTCCATTCATGAGCCGTTTAACAACTCTTTTGGTGTGGGTAACGTTAATACAATTAACCCCTTCCTATTCCACCTTTCCCTTGTTATTGTAAGGTTTCTAGTGTCACTGAGGGAGGGTACTGTTTGCGGGGGGAACCAGGGTATTTATTTACAATTCAGTCACTAGGTGTGGGAGGGTTTGAAGGAGTAATTGGGGGAAGTGGGAGCGTGTTGGGGAGTACTGCGACCGCCCTGCTGCAGGGGAGGAAGACCAGAGTACCAGACCAGGTTGGTACCAGGTAGTTCTCCAACTACGGCTTGCAACCCAAAGTGGGGTCGTGGGTAGGTGGTTTACTTGGCATTGGCAAGTAAAAACAATTATAAAAACTCCCCCCCCCCCCTTCCTTACCTCGTCCCTCTCACTTGATACCATCCCCCCTCCCCATCTCCTAGTTATTTGATTATATCAATGTTTATTATTAACTTGTTGATAATCTGTATATGTCAACAACATTGGAAATGAGCGTGAGCTCAATTGTCCTTTCGAGAATAAATAAAGGTTTGAATTGAATTGATTATTGTCACATGGCTCGGCGTATTTAACCCAATATGCAGACAAGAGAAAGGCAGACAGGTCTCGTTAAAACCCAGCACGGGTATATTTAATAAGAAAAGAAGTAGTCAGGTATCCGGGCAGGAATCGAGTGACATGGGGGAGAATCTCGTACAGTCCAGGGAGCGTGTGTGGGGCAGGGTAGTCAGACGGGCAGGGGTCGATAATATAACGGGTACTCAGGTAATAAGAGGGAGTAGGCAGGGGCAAGGCAGTCCAACAGGCAAGGGGTCATACACAGGTTTCAGGTCCTCATACATTCCGGGAATAGGCAAGGAGAATAGTCAGGCAGGCGGAGGTCAGACCACGTTATCCAAGCACGAGATCAGGGTGAAGAGCCAGGTATCGAACTGCGGGGAAAGGAGGACAGCAAAGGGTTAGACACGGTCAGAGAACAACGGACTAGATTAATTCACGCAAGCACAATAAACACGACTGACTGGGAAAACACGAAGTTACGATCTGGCAGCATCATGACATCTAAGGTGGGGTTATATAGATGACGTAATCGGCCCACAGACGTCAATCAGCTGCTCCGCTGACAGCAGAACACCTGAACTCCATACCTGGTTAATGAGAGAGAGAGAGAGAGAGAGAGAGAGAGAGAGAGAGAGAGAGAGAGAGAGAGAGAGAGAGAGAGAGAGAGAGAGAGAGAGAGAGAGAGAGAGAGAGAGAAGAGAGTAGCCAGGCAGCGACTGTGACAATTATTTTATTAGTTAAGGCAGTACAGTGAGAGATCGTAGGTGTCACTCTCTCCACTGTTATCTCTCCACGTACAGTACAGACAGTTATGGAATTCTGGAGTAAATCACATGTCAGAACAAGTATCTTCTCAGATTGTGGGTCCCTGAGAGACAAGATCTTAACGAATGGGGGTTCCTGACCTGTTTCGTATTGATTTGGGGGTCCTTGACAGGACCACTGCTTTTTTTTTTTTTATATATCTTTCTTCCTCTCCTTTTTTCCCGAATTTTCTCCCATCCCACCCTTCCTGGTTGTTTCGTACTTTCCCCTACTGTTGGTCCGGGAGACCGGAGACTGTCGCATGCTTTCCTCCGACGCATGTGCAGCCTGGGGCAGGCCAACCTGGCCGCGCAGGTTCTCACCGGGGAGAGTGTAGCGTGTGGGAGGCCACACTATCTCTCCTCAGTTCCAACCCTCGCTGAGCAGGCGCCCCGACCGAACTGTAGGGGTCGCTGTCCACAACGCCCAGGACCCACCCTTCAGCTTTCCCACCCCCTGATACAGCCAATTGTATCAGTGTGAGAGGCCAGCCAAGCTGATAGCAACGCCGGGAGCTGGATTCGAACAGGCGAATCCTAGTGTCTCCCGGTGTTGGTGACGAACGTAATCTCCGTGCGCCACCTGCCCCCCCTAGGACCACTGCTTTAAAGGCCCACTTGCAGGTTAAACCCTACTCTTCAATTATGGGTAGTTTACATCATTGGTATCTAATTTCATTATTTATTTTTTTCCATTTGACGCCGGAAATTCCACTCAGAAAGGGTTAAAAATTGCCACGCACGAATGTATGGAGCCAATCAAAAAGCTTATCAGACACTATCAGTGCCGTAACGTCACTGCAGGTAACTTTCCCCTACTTCTGATCCACTACAATGGAGTTTGACGAGTGCAGAAAGCTATTTCCTTGATCCAAATGGACGCCTTACAAGACGAAAATGGGTTTAATCGTCGGAGAGACTTTGATGGACCAGCTACAACTGCATTTTTGGTTGAAACAAGGTAGTTATAAGGTTTTTAATGTCGTAAAAAAGAACTACATGTACCACTAGGCAGCCTGTTGTTCAGTACAGCAGCGCTATTGGTCTGTTAGGCTGTCGCCTGATCCCCGTCCGGGTCATAGTACCAAGCTGGCTATATGGCTCTGGCTAACGTTAACGTTACCCCGCTAACGTTAGCATTATGTCTACTGTTGTGAACCATTTTAAATCGGGGCATGTAAAAGAGTTTGGGGAACGAGTAAAATGTGCAGGTCCTCTTCTCAGACCTGTGGGGCAAAGCACTGCACGCATCATGCCGGCTAGCAAGCTACACGTCACGGCATGTTGATACGATAGTAGCCCCTCGGATAGCACTCGGTGCATCACAGTCACGAAAGGGGCTATCCCGATAGGGGATCATCCCTGTGTTCCCCGGGTCCTATGTTCCCCGGGTTCTATGTTCCCCGCTTTGATTGATTAATAGATTGAACATTTTATAAATGTTTATTATTTTATTAATTATTAATGTCCGCCTTGTTTCGAACGGTTAAGGTTAGAGTTTGGAATCAGGGCTGGTGGTCTAACATTTTCAATCAATCAAAGCGGGGAACATAGAACCCGGGGAACATAGGACCCGGGGAACATAGACATGCTCCCCACTATAGCTAACTAACGTTAACGTTACAAGCTCAAACACCTTATAACTACTACTACTGTCGTATCCATAAGTTCCCTGGCAGAATACTTAGTTTGTGAGGACAAAGGTATACAAAGAGGAGAGAACCATTTTAAATCGGGGCATGTTAGGAGTTTCGAGAATGCTGGCTAGCAAGCTAGCTAACTTAGCTACTAACGTTATATATACAATATGTACAACGACACAATGATTTACATGAGTATTTACAAATATGGTAACGTGGTTGTGGCTTTTACAAATAGTGGTTCGCTTTAGAGATAAATGGCTATGATCACGGAGCAATAGTGTTAGGTGAAACAGATACTAGATCCTCGGCTAGTAGTAACAAGAAGGCTCTGCTTCCTGCCACTACCTGCCTGTGATTCTCAGGCCCCCTGCTGCCCTGTACCTTGTGTGACGTCATCATTAAGATGACACGCGCACATTATGAACCATGGATTAAAATATGTGGTTGGGCGGACAAAATGTTTGATAAAAACGCTAAAACTGGGTCAATTTAGATTTTTTCCCCCCTGTCACTGTTGGCCTAGTCACATTGTTTATTGAACAAAAATACAACATGCAAGTGGGCCTTTAAGCAACTCATATGTAGTCTGTTGTCTCCACTTAAGTCATGCTTTTGTTTTGACCATAATTTAGACATTGAGGGCTCAACACTGCAAAGTCAAAGTTGAAAAGTTGAGTAAGGAGAGAGAGAGAGAGAGAGAGAGAGAGAGAGAGAGAGAGAGAGAGAGAGAGAGAGAGAGAGAGAGAGAGAGAGAGAGAGAAAGAAAGAAAGAAAGATAGAGAGAGAGAGGGAGAGAGAGAGAAGGGCTGATTATGTGAGGGCTGGCCCAGCACTGCATGCTTCTCAGCGTCAATTAGCATCACGCACCTGAGATGAATTCCAATCAGCTCGTCAGGAGGACTCATATACACTGTCTGCAGATCACTAGTTGTCGGGTCGTCTTTAGCCCCTTACGTGACTGCGATGTGCAAGCCAGGGGCTTTTGTAACCGCAGTCACTCTCAGCTATATAGCTACCAGGCTCGTTTGGACCACCAAGCACTGCTTCTGAGCTCGGGGTGGGTCAAAAATATATCAGATATGAATTTCAAAGGTACCCAGCGTACAATTAGGGTTTCACACAGCGACGCGCTGGGGTCTGAAAGCTCAGAGTTGCTAATAAACATTTTAAATCATTGTTATAAAACGAGTGGTACTCAGAGAGCTCGCCTGGTAGCATATAGCTGAGAGTGACTGCGGTTACAAAAGCCCCTGGCTTGCACATCGCAGTCACGTAAGGGGCAGTGGCGGCTCGTGGATTTTTCTCTTAGGGGGTCGATCATACCAAAAATGTACATGTACCAAGGCACAATGCCACACTGCACACAAACACGCGCGTGCGCACGCATCGCGAAACCACACACTACTGTGTGCGTCAGAGAGCGTCGGTGAAACCAAAAGCATACGGATATTTAAGTAGGTACAGTTACAGTACAACTATCACCATTGCCATCAGCGAGCTCTCTAAGCCAACCCGAGAAATGCGGCTACGGAAAAAGTACTGGCATCGCGTCGGCCATGATTAGATTCGATTTTTATATCTGTATATTGAGTATGTCAAAAATGTCATTATGAATTGAAAATGGGGGACCCTGATGTAAACAAGACGAAAGTCTTTCTCTGGTCTGCATCCCCTTAACAATTGTGTGTATTGAGCTGTACTGTACTGTACCCATTCTGCAATCTGTTAATTAAAGTTTAAATAAACGCATTCATTCAGATATCTGGCCTCGCGTGGATCTCACAGCTGTGCCCGCACAGTGCAATACTCCAATTCAGCCATTGGCAATTCAGCCATTGGGTGGGTGGCGCTGCTGAGCGGGGCCCCAGACCGCCGGGCCTGAGAGCACGGGGGCCTGAGAGCGCCGTGCTCTGCGGCTCTGCAGTTGCATGCTTCTCTTCGGTGCTGCTCCTGGTGAGTCTTTATTAAGACCACTCTCTCTGAACATTTATCCACGTTAGTCCTGGACCCTGTGCTTTTCGTCCGCCTTCGGGTGTTCCCCTAATTCCTTGAAGAGTTGTTGATTGCTACGGTACTGCGTACTGGACTCTGCCTTGGGCTATTGACATTCTACGTTCCTATTTTTCCCCTCAAGTGGAGTAGCATAATTCTGCAGAGCTCAACTATGCTAGCATAATTCTGTAGAGCTGCAGAGCCCAACTATGCTATTGCTCAAGTTACTGGATGCTGTTTCTTCTCCTCTTCTGTTTTGTCCTTAAAGGAACATTGTCGCACATTTATGTTGTACAAATAAATACGCCCTTTGTTTTTGGCTAACTCTGAATTACCTGTCTGTGTCGTGCTGTTGGGGTCGCATACAAGCCATAACAGATTAAAAGCATTGAGTTATTGACATTTGCCAGTGCATTTTGAGCAGGCGTGACAATGTTGAATAAAGCATCCTTTCTGTAGTCGAGCGGTGTCCGGGGCACAGTAAGGTTTTTAAATTGCTTTGATAAAATCATGTTGTTTGACACAAGAATATCTGCCTCATTCTTATTGCCTGGGAACCCAGCGTGCCACAATATCAAGGCCTTTGCATTTGCCTTAGGAACTGTTAATGACTCACTGAGGCCTTGATATCTTACATTTTTATCAATTCACTGAGATTCATACCATGGCCTGGGTGAATACTCGATTCTGATTGGCTGGAGGGGGTATTTATTAATTACAGATAACTGCGCAGCTTGAGCCTTATCGTAGTTAAGTATTACATCACGCGCAGGAGTGGTTTGTGAACAATAAACCATGCCTAGGGGTGGTCGTTAGGCCCGAGGTGCAGCCGAGGGTAGTTAGACCCCCCTAGGCATGGTTTATTGTTCACAAATCACGACTGCAAGTGGTGTAATGCTTTTATACAACTGCCCCATTCATCCAACCTTATTGCTATACAATAAACACACATTAATCGAAGATTTATTGAAAAAACCATCCGCCAGAAAAAGTTGTTCCCACAACAACAAAAAAGACAAGTTGCCTCCATGTGGAAGCAGCTCGGAAGTGCATCCAACCAACTAACACATCCAACTGTGTGTTATTGGAATGATTAAGAGAAGTTGCCTCCATGTGGAAGCAGCTCGGAAGTGCATCCAACCAACTAACACATCCAACTGTGTGTTATTGGAATGATTGAGAGAAGTTGCCTCCATGTGGAAGCAGCTCGGAAGTGCATCCAACGGATCCAACAAACTAACACATCCAACTGTGTGTTATTGGAATGATTGATTGAACATTTTATTACCAGATGCAGAATGGGTACAATACAGTACGGCTCAATACACACAATTGTTAAGGGGATGCAGACCTACTTTCTATATAACTTCATTCTTAGATGCTTCTATAGAAAGTAGGTAAAACAAATTAAAATGTTTTCTTTGCCCTATTTTTTATTAATTTTTTTAAACCTACTTTAGAGGGCCTAAACTTAACCAGTTGGAAACCAGGCGTACAGTAATAAAATTAGCAATCAACCAATGAATCAATTCAACAGGCCATGCTCACTTAAAACATCGCAACACCCAGCTCTCTCTCAGTCTGACTGTAGGAAAGCCCGTTAAAAGACTACTTTGTTCTGTAATAGCCCTTTAATATGTTGTTGTTGACAGGAAAGGGTAATTGATTTATGCCAGTGTAATCGTTCAGCGTGACGTGCTAATGTTGCACTCTAGTCTTCTGATAACGTTACTGGCCCTTTAAGAGTTTCCCTTTGAGGAACGTGTGCACAAGCTTTTCTCTGTGTTGCTGCCTGATGGTGCGGCTGTCGCAGCAGTAACATCTTTCCCTTTGAGGAACGTGTGCGTAAATGACCAACGTGAGTACGGTACCTATGTTTAATCCTGCCTAATTCACCCTTCAGCTTACTCTACCTTTATAGTGTGTCTCCGCTGTTCTATTCCTGTCGACGTTGTTCCCTCTGTTATTGAAACACCGCGCCGCTAGCTTAGCTACACGTTAGCCAACCTAGGTTCTGCCTGCTTGTGATGCTGCGTGGTAGCTTAGCCGCACGTGAGCTAGCTTAGGCTATATAACTCACTCACTACCTCTAGTGAATAGAATGTATCTTAAACACCTGGTTTACAGTCCGCCTACATATATATTGTCTACATGCACTGCATGAGTAATCCCCCTGCATAGGCTATGTAGGTTATCTATAATAACTCCGGTTAAGTGAATGTCTTGGTGGCTAATAGTTGCACCGTATTGCTAATGAATATTATTGCAGCTATAGACCACATGTTTATGACATTATGTTTATATGCGCCACTACTGTGTTTACTAATGTATACTGTATTGTATCCCTTTGTGTTTACTAATGTATACTGTATTGTATTCCCTTGTAGACACACACACACCTTTAGTTCCCAAATAAAAGACAATACCTGCAGCACGCCTCTGTGTGACTCTCTAATAGGAGTTACAACACCATAGTGTCCGCCAGCTCTATTAAACGCAACCCGTGGAGGCCCTAGCCCTCCGTTTCATGGTCCTTCGAAGCCGGATAGAGCTCCTCCAAGACGCTATGGCAGACCAGGACACCACAGAGACCACCGCTCACCCGCAGAGAGAGCGCCACCTACCAAGCCACCTACGTGACCTCGAAGTGGGACATGAACCTGAACTCAGTACTCGGATCAGTCAGTACTCGGATCAGTCAGTACTCGGATCAGTCAGTACTCGGATCAGCCAGTACTCGGATCAGTCAGTACTCGGATCAGTCAGTACTCGGATCAGTCAGTACTCAGATCATACCCGGCGAGTACCACAAGGGCCCCGTATGAAGGTAGTAGGTCCTAACGTCTGTCAATTCCTAGACCCACCATAAGGTCAGGTGTTGGCTCCCATCGTTCATCTGGGAGTGTACACCGACAACATGCTCTCTCACCAGCCCAGGAAGCTATCCTCCAGGAGTACATCCACTCCCTGGAGCTTGAGGAGCTACAGCGCCAGGTACAAGAAGACTACGACGCCAACCTGGAGTGTAAACGTTTACAACGCATAGAGCAGGAAGCACAAGATGCATGGGAACGCCTAGAGCAGGAAGCACAAGATGCACGGGAAGCTATCGTTAAACGCCTGGACAGGCAGAGGCGGCTTAAGAAGAAGGAGAAGGAACTTCAAGTAGCCAAACTGGTCACCTCACTTCAAGAGTCAAAGATGAGGGCTCTTGTACGTGCAGCAGCATCTGAGCCGACCTATCCACCACCTGGACAACAGCACCACGTAGTGGCACCTGTGCCTCTAGCCCTTCCTACCATACCACAGTACATGCATCCCCTGCCGGCTAATCCAGCCGCCATCACTCCAGTGATACACCATCCAGCACAGGCGACGCCTCGCCCTGCTGCTCCCCCTGTGTCGCCAACCCAGCTCCCAACATGCCTGGTTCACTTGAGCAACCTACAATCTCACACAGGGCCCCCTGTAGCTACTCACAGTACCCAGAGTCCTACCTATGGTGCGACCATCCCTAGTACTCAACTCAGTACCCAACCTAGTACTCAACTCAGTACCAAACCTAGTACTCAACTCAGTACCCAACCTAGTACTCAACCCAGTACTCAACTCAGTACTCAACTCAGTACTCAACCTAGTACTCAACTCAGTACCCAACCTAGTACTCAACTCAGTACCCAACCTAGTACTCAACCCAGTACTCAACTCAGTACTCAACTCAGTACCCAACCTAGTACTCAACTCAGTACCCAACCTAGTATTCAACTCAGTACCCAACCTAGTACTCAACTCAGTACCCAACCTAGTACTCAACCCAGTACTCAACTCAGTACTCAACTCAGTACCCAACCTAGTACTCAACTCAGTACCCAACCTAGTACTCAACTCAGTACCCAACCTAGTACTCAACTCAGTACCCAACCTAGTACTCAACTCAGTACCCAACTCAGTACTCAACCTAGTACTCAACCTAGTACTCAACCTAGTACTCAACCCAGTACTCAGCCTAGTACTCAGCCTAGTACTCAACCTAGTACTCAACCTAGTACTCAACCTAGTACTCAACCTAGTACTCAGCCTAGTACTCAACCTAGCACCCAGCCTAGTACTCAACCTAGTACTCAGCCTAGTACTCAATCTAGCACCCAACCTAGTACTCAACCCAGTACTCAACCCAGTACTCAGCCTAGAACTCAGCCTAGTACTCAACCTAGTACTCAACCTAGTACTCAACCTAGTACTCAACCTAGTACTCAACCCAGCACTCAGCCTAGTACTCAGCCCAGTACTCAACCTAGTACTCAACCTAGTACTCAACCTAGTACTCAACCTAGTACTCAACCTAGTACTCAGCCTAGTACTCAACCTAGCACCCAGCCTAGTACTCAACCTAGTACTCAGCCTAGCACCCAGCCTAGTACTCAACCTAGTACTCAACCTAGTACTCAACCTAGTACTCAACCTAGTACTCAGCCTAGTACTCAACCTAGTACTCAACCTAGCACCCAGCCCAGTACTCAACCCAGTACTCGACTAACTCAACCTAGGAACTCTCCCAGTCCTCCGCTCCCTGCCGTTGAAGACGATCTCGTCCAACCAACAGTCAGGTCCCTTCACGGTGCGGCTGATGCCCAGACCACTGGTCAGCCTTATGAAGCAGCCGACTTCCTCAACGCTGAGAAGGTCCTCCTTAAACGAACCCAGCTGGACTCATTCCCAGAGGAGATCAAGGCCCTCAATCAAGCCTGACCGACCTCTTCCCCCAGACAGTCGTTTGGGCTCTCTATCTCCAGAGTATGACAAGGCTACCTGTCTCCTCAGAGTAGGCGGTAGGCCGCACAGGGCCGAGAACTTGGAGATGGATGACATTCACCCAATCGTCTCGGATCCACATCACCCCCTGACAAAGCTGATCATTCAAGATTATGATCAAACTCTTCTCCACCCCGGGCCTGAGAGGGTATTCGCTGATCTTCAATCCCGATTCTGGGTTCTACGTGGAAGAGAAGCAATCCGCAAGCATCAGCACACCTGCCGAGAACGACATCTGCGGCGAGCAAAGCCCGACATGCCTAAAATGGCCGCCCTTCCGCCCTGTCGCCTGCGTCTCTACAAGCCCCCATTCTATTCCACCAGAGTAGACTGTTTTGGGCCATTTCACACCAAGATAGGGCTCCGGAGAGGCAGAAGTGGAGGAAGGACGGCAAGAAAGTCGCTCGGCCAGGTGGCCCTCATCGTTGACCCGCGGCTTCCTCGGGCACTCTGGCAGCCAGGGAAGGTCACTCAGACGTACCCTGGAACTGACGGGCGCATCCGCACCGCAGCTGTCCAGGTGAAGGACAGAATATACTTGCGCCCTGTGTCCCGGCCGGTGCAGCTCCCGAGTCTCCCGGATACAGAGGACCACTGAGACTTTCCTGTTTAGTTCAAAAGGTCTAAGTAGACTTTTGGGTGCGGCTGTGTAGGAAAGCCCGTTAAAAGACTACTTTGTTCTGTAATAGCCCTTTAATATGTTGTTGTTGACAGGAAAGGGTAATTGATTTATGCCAGTGTAATCGTTCAGCGTGACGTGCTAGTGTTGCACTCTAGTCTTCTGATAACGTTACTGGCCCTTTAAGAGTTTCCCTTTGAGGAACGTGTGCACAAGCTTTTCTCTGTGTTGCTGCCTGATGGTGCGGCTGTCGCAGCAGTAACATCTTTCCCTTTGAGGAACGTGTGCGTAAATGACCAACGTGAGTACGGTACCTATGTTTAATCCTGCCTAATTCACCCTTCAGTTTACTCTACCTTTATAGTGTGTCTCCGCTGTTCTATTCCTGTCGACGTTGTTCCCTCTGTTATTGAAACACTGCACCGCTAGCTTAGCTACACGTTAGCCAACCTAGGTTCTGCCTGCTTGTGATGCTGCGTGGTAGCTTAGCCGCACGTGAGCTAGCTTAGGCTATATAACTCATTCACTACCTCTAGTGAATAGAATGTATCTTAAACACCTGGTTTACAGTCCGCCTACATATATATTGTCTACATGCACTGCATGAGTAATCCCCCTGCATAGGCTATGTAGGTTATCTATAATAACTCCGGTTAAGTGAATGTCTTGGTGGCTAATAGTTGCACCGTATTGCTAATGAATATTATTGCAGCTATAGACCACATGTTTATGACATTATGTTTATATGCGCC
Organism: Notolepis coatsorum; assembly: GCF_963971535.1. NCBI lineage: Eukaryota > Metazoa > Chordata > Actinopteri > Aulopiformes > Paralepididae > Notolepis > Notolepis coatsorum. The sequence goes on from NC_140172.1 coordinate 63,707,317, forward strand.
ACTTCTGTGTTTACTAATGTATACTGTATTGTATCCCTCTGTGTTTACTAATGTATACTGTATTGTATTCCCTTGTAGACAACCACACACACCTTTAGTTCCCAAATAAAAGACAATACCTGCAGCACGCCTCTGTGTGACTCTCTAATAGGAGTTACAACGCCATAGTGTCCGCCAGCTCTATTAAACGCAACCCATGGAGGCCCTAGCCCTCCGTTTCACTGACTCTCCTCCGCCGTTGCAGACAGGAGTGTGTGTGTGTGTGTGTGTGTGTGTGTATGTGAGTGTGTATGTGTGTGTGTGTGTGTGTGTGTGTGTGTGTGTGTGTGTGTGTGTGTGTGGGGGGGGGTGCCAGACAGTGTGAGAGTGAGCTCTGCAGTCAGGGGGAAGGAAGAAGACATTTAAAATAAAATTGCAAATAATCAATCAATCAATCCGCGATTTTTCTTTTGTTCTACAATGACTCATGACCAGTGATGCCACAGATTACTTGTAAAAGTAATCTGATTACTGATTACTGATTACTCCTTTAAAAAGTTATCTAAGTTACTTTACTGATTACTTGATTATCAGAGTAACTTAGTTACTTTGAAAGTAACTAGGTTACGAAGTCGTCGTCGTTCCCCCAACAGTTTTTTTTTAAACGCTTTATTGAAAGTGCATAAATTGTTTTTAACTTGTTTCTCTGCACATAACGTAAATTGTTAAACTAGTGCTTCAGCTTCTGTACCATCAAGTATGGTAAAGCAACAGTCTATGATGCTCACAGCATTAGAGCAGCCAGCCAGTGGTTTTACAAAACCAGTGTATCACATCTAACAAATGCAGGCTGAACTATTCAATTATATCAACTGTAACTATTAAATTGTTTTTATAAATGTCTCTCTATAAACATACAATCAGTCTCTCTTTAACATGTAAAAGTAGTGATTGAGGCTACGTTTAGACGAGCGTTTTGGGATGGAAGTCTGAACAGAAACCGCAATCACTTTTAATTTTGCGTTTAGACAAGCGTTTTGGGGTGGAATTCTAACGACGGAGGTGCTGTGAAGACCCGCCCTACTCTGCCTCTGATTCGCAGACTGTGGATGGGGAATGTGATTGGATCAAAGCAGAGTCACTCACAGACAGAGGCTCCAGTCACGCCGCAAGACACATTCTTGTGTAACCCTTTCACTGCCACACGGCGTCACTCCCAAATAAGAAAAACAGCTCAAAATGTATTTTTGACTGTCGAAAACGAAATAAAATACTGCATTCCGCCTGCATTATGAATTTATGATAAGATAGTAACGAAATAGTAACGCACAGCCACATGGACAAGTAACTGCAATCAGATTACTGGCTTTTAAAGATTAACGCATTAGATTACTATTTTCGGGGAAAAGTAATCAGATTACAATAACGCGTTACTTAGTAACGCGTTACTGGCATCACTGCTCATGACCCATCAATTACATCATCCAACATTGTTTAAAGGACTAAGACATTCGCCATGATAGAATCGCTTTATATTTAGTCGTTATGACGCTATCAACATATCCATTTGTTAACACTTTGATCGCCATGGGTTAAATTCATAATTTACCATCCCTCGCCAGCTCTATTTGTCTATGCAGAAGTTCCCCTTCTTTGCAGGGCTATAACTTTTTAAATTCTATTGCTACATTGCCATTATTATGGCCCATTCAATGTCCTATATGTATTGTTCAGGGTGTAGCAACGTTAAACTTTTTCATTCACATATTCATACTAAAATATGGTCTAAAGTATAAGTATGTTTTTATCGTTTTCTGCAGCTTTCTTCAGAACGTGATTTATAGCCCTAAATGCATTATATTGATGATGAAATACAGTTTGGTAGCGATCGGCGCGAGATGAAAAATTTCAACTGGACGTACTTCTAGAATGATCTACGTATGATCTGATGATGACCGGATGGGCGGGGGATCGTTTATAATTCCGTGGGCAACGTTAGATGATTCATCCAGAGTGGGTCATATGTTCATCATAGCAGTTTATATTGAACACGTTAGAATATAACGCTGAATCTTACCGTATGTTCCTCGCGCCACGATCAGCGTGGAGTAGACCGTTTTCGATTATGGGATGTAGAAATGCCCGATCCATTTCCAGGTTGTATAATAGTATATATAGACTGTTGATTGCAGGAGGAGTTAAGTGGCTTCTTTTGTCAGGAAGGGACGGATCCTGATGAATCTGCAGGTTCTGGTTGTTGCGGAGATGTGAGCAGAGAAGTTTAGCCGGCCATCAAGGACTACAGCAAGGTTCTTGGTGGTCAGGGATGAAGCCACAGCTACATTCTCCACTGTGATCGAAAGGTCGTCAGCAGGGAGGATTTGGCTGGGAGATGAAGTATACTGTTTTGCTTAGGTTCAGTTTGAGGTGGTTGGTCGTCATTCAGGCGAAAAATTATGGACAAGCAGGCCGAGATCTGCTCAGAGACTTGGATACATGTATGTAGAGGCCTCTATGATTTTGGTTACTACCAAACCTTGGTCTAATGTGATATTCAAAATAACATCAAACATGATAATGTAAGAAAACACATGATCTTTATAATCTCTTAGATTTGACAGCAGCACTACGATGCAGTGAATGAAATAGGAATGTAGAATCAGTGGTTAAACCAGCCATCCTCACAGCGTCTATTCGAAGCCCAAACAACTCCTGCTTCCGCGTTCGAGTTTTGCGCTCTGATTGGCCACTGACCTACGGTATTACGCCACCCTTATCTACGCCAGTTCTGCACGTCCAACTCTGCAGCCTGCTCGCTAGTCCTGCCTCTACTAACAGCCTGCATTATCCAATTCATATCAATCGAAATAACGTATTGTTTTCATCTCTCTATATTAACGGCTCGCTAGTTCTGCCTCTACTAACAGCCTGCATTATCCAATACATATCAATCGATATAACGTATCTCTCTATATTAACGGCTCGCTAGTTCTGCTTCTACTAACCGCCTGCATTATCCAATTCATATCAATCCTCTCTATATTAACGTGATTCCATCAACACAACATAAATGTTCAAAACACGACAAGACCGTTTGCATCACTTCCCATGGTTCTCTGCACTTATTCTACCGGTAGTGCGGTAGTTGTTGCCACGGTCGGTATTGGGTCTTTGGGTGAATACTTCATTGGTGGGGAAGAAGAACACTGATAGCGGGGTGTGGACCGTCCCGCGAGCCCCAGACCACCGTCCCGCGAGCCCCAGACCACCGCCCGTGAGCCCCAGACTCTGGGTCGCGAGCCCCAGACCACCGCCCGCGAGCCCCAGACTCTGGCTCGCGGGGCGGTGGTCTGGGGCTTGCGGGACGGTGGTCTTGGGCTGGCGGGACGGTGGTCTGCGGCTCGCGGGACGGTCCACACCCCGCTATCAGTGTTCTTCTTCCCCGCCAATGAAGTATTCACCCAAAGACCCAATACCGTGGCAACAACTACCGCACTACCGGTAGAATAAGTGCCGAGAACCGTGGGAAGTGATGCAAACTCTCTTGTCGTGTTTTGAACATTTATGTTGTGTTGATGGAATCACGTTAATATAGAGAGATGAAAACAATACGTGTTGGATAATGCAGGCTGTTAGTAGAGGCAGGACTAGCAAGCAGGCTGCAGAGTTGGGCGTGCAGAACTGGCGTAGATAAGGGGGGCGTAATACCGTAGGTCAGTGGCCAATCAGAGCGCAAAACTCGAACGCGGAAGCAGGAGTTGTTTGGGCTTCGAATAGACGCATCCTCACACACATCTTGACAATCTCAGAGAGCCCTGTAAAGATCCACTTAGTGGCAGGGTCTATTGCTACAAGGAATACAAATTAATTAAGAAAATCCTACGTGAAATCCAACATTGTAAACAAAAGGAATAGAGATGAATAAAAATGCTAAATGTCCTGACAATTCTATTTGTATCAATCATACCAAACCATTAAATAATCTACACAAGAAATTGGCCACTTTCTAATAGCAAAGACCAGTGATATGCAAGTCTCATGTTTCACGACAGAAATTAATCAAACAACTGCTTATTTTGCTAATGAGACAACAGTCCTAGTGTGGTGTGAATTGACCTGATAATCTGAAGTAAGAGGAACGTAAATTCTCGTTTCCTATAAAGCTGACGAGAGGCTTTCTGCTGCCAGACAGACTCTCTTAACTAAAGACTGGACCTCAAGGGATTGATGAGTTAATTATCTTTGACTGTCAGACCTTTGGCATATCCTGCTTCCATAGATGTTGTGATTCCCATTGTGATACCATGGAGAGGAGCAAAGCTGTTAGGTTGGGGTTTGATGTTATGTCATATTCACAAGTTCAACTGCAAATATACATATGAAATACTATATGTTATTACTTGACTACGTTCAGACTGCAGACTCAGATCAGAATTCTGATTTGGGCCACTTTCATATGTGGTCAGATTTTTTGCAATGCAACCTTAGTCTGAACAAACAGTCATGTGACTCTCATGCGACTTGTCACTCGAGCTTGACATTTGTCACAATTCTTATATCCATCTTTTTTATCGTTCATCTGCGTATGCGGGTTAGTTCAGGAGTGTGACCAGTTCACACTGGAATCTGATATTGGCCACATTTTAAAAATACAAACAAACAAACAAAATTATTCTGATCTCAGCAATAAATCTGAATTGAGCACTGAGGCTTGCAGTGTGAACATAGCCTAAAATGAACACTGCAGGTGAATGTAAATAGGCCTATATTGTATTTCTGCAATTATTTCCTTTGCGAAAGAGATTATGTTTTCACCCATTCATCTGTCTGTCTGTGAGCAAGACATCTCAAACGTTACAACCAGAATATCGTTACATAATATGGTGTCATGGATCCCAGGGAATTTTCTATTGGCAGCTACATCCATGTTAAAAACCCATATTAAAGAAGACAATAAAAGGAGAGAAATACAATATTCACAACAATCCATAGAACCAATCATAATCAAGGGCACACAACACAAAATTAGTTTATATGCGGACGACGTAATACTGTTCATGCAAAACCCCAACACCGCATTGCCTCCTCTTCTCAAGTTGATTGAGGACTTTGGAGATTTATCGGGATTTAGGATAAATTGGCCGAAGTCGGCCTTCCTCCCACTTAACGCCCCTGCAAAAAGAAATATAACCCTCCCAAAAGAGATACCGATGGTAAAACACTTTAGATGTTTGGGAGTTGAAATATTCCCTACCATAAGCCAAACGGTGAAGCACAATTACATAAAAATCCAAAACAAAATCAAATAGGACCTTGTCAGGTGGTCAAAACTTAAAAACTCAGTACAGGCACGGATATCAATAGTTAAGATGGACGTCCTACCTAGAATCAACTTCTTCAGCTCAATGCTACCGTTACCCCCTCCAAAGGGTTACTGGAAAGAATTACACTCCTCCACATACAAATGTATTTGGAATAACAAACCACCACGTATAAAAAGATCCACCGCACAGAGAAACAAAGCAGACGGAGGTATGGCATTTCCAGATTTCTACCACTACTTTAAGGCGTACACTTTAAGACCACTAACAACATGGTTTGATCCCCAAGCATTAGTATCCTGGAGAAATTTAGAAGAAAATATAGTAGCTCCACATGGGCTGAAGGGCATAGTATACACCAAATTATCAATTAAGCAATGCGAACGGAAATTTGGCCCCATAATCACTCATGCGATCCGGATATGGCGTGAAACACAAAAGAAATATTCTACCCCACATAAATGGCATAATCATACTCCCTTAATCAATAACAATGCACTCTTGATTGGAAAACAACCTATAAGATTCCCTAGATGGGAAAAGCAAGGCATACACTCATTAGGAGACGTTTTCAACAAACAGGGTTTTTGTAGTTTCAATGAAATACGAAAAAAATTTAATCTCACCAAGTCCACATATTATTTTTACGCACAGTTATTGGCATGTTTGAAGGCTCACGGTGTTCCATTAAGGATACCAATTGTACACCACAGATACCACAAATTTTTCTATGAAAGAGAGACATCGAGAGGTTTCGTTTCAGATTTTTATCATCAATTACTAACGGCCTTGTATGAAACCCTCCATCTAGACTCAGTCTGGAGGAGGGATATACCAGACCTGGAGACAGACTTTGACTGGCAAGAGGCCTGGGCAAATGTACGACTTGCATCAAGGAACCCGGACCACCAACAAATCAATCTTAACTATATTCACAGGACATACTTAACTCCTATAAGACTGAACAAAATGGGTCTTAAACAAGACTCCAAATGCTCCCTATGTACAAATGGGGACGAAGGGACATTTATGCACATGTACTGGGACTGCCCACCAGTTAAGATATTTTGGAAAGAAGTGACCCAGCATTTATCAAATCTCTTAACTCTGGATATACCTGTACACCCCTCTGTATTACTGCTGAATGATGTCTTTGAACATGCAGTACCTCCACAGCTAAAGAGATTGGTTTTATCCGGTATCACAGTGGCTAAAAAGCTGATAGCATCACGATGGTTTCAACCGGAAAAAATGTGCCGGAAGGTCTGGACTCTTACATATCTCGATGTGATTTATCAAGAAATATCTACAGCAAGAATTTTGGGTCTCAATGAATCCAAAATGACAATGTGGTTAGAAGTGGTGGAGAGAATAAAAGCTAGCATATAATGGTAGTGTCTGGTTAGGAACAAGTTATAATGGTTGGATTATCCAATGGGGGGTCCGGGAGGGGGGGGGGGGGGGGTACGAGCTGGAGCATATGTGTGTAGGTTTTTAGATAACAGGTATTAGGGGTATATCCTGTATAAGACATTTGACTAAATGGTAATTTCATTGGATATGCACTGTAATTAATGCTTGTATATCTTATTGTGTGTTGTCATGTTTGTTTATATGTTTGTTTAAAAAATCATAAAAAAAAAAAAAAAATTCACAACATCACAACGTGTTAAATGCAGCAGCTAACGATTAGCTTTAATTAGCTTGTTGTGTTGAATTTATGTATAGAACATGCTGAAGGACAAGACGTAAAACATAATTCTGGTCAGAATCAGACAGGAGGGTGTAGGTGACTGACAGGTAGACAGGAGGGTGTATTATAACAGGTGACTGACAGGTAGACAGGAGGGTGTATTATAACAGGTAGACAGAAGGGTGTATTATAACAGGTGACTGACAGGTAGACAGGAGGGTGTATTATAACAGGTGACTGACAGGTGGACAGGAGGGTGTATTATAACAGGTGACTGACAGGTAGACAGGAGGGTGTATTATAACAGGTGACTGACAGGTAGACAGGAGGGTGTATTATAACAGGTGACTGACAGGTGGACAGGAGGGTGTATTATAACTGGTGACTGACAGGTGGACAGGAGGGTGTATTATAACAGGTGACTGACAGGTGGACAGGAGGGTGTATTATAACAGGTGACTGACAGGTAGACAGGAGGGTGTATTATAACTGGTGACTGACAGGTGGACAGGAGGGTGTATTATAACTGGTGACTGACAGGTGGACAGGAGGGTGTATTATAACTGGTGACTGACAGGTGGACAGGAGGGTGTATTATAACTGGTGACTGACAGGTGGACAGGAGGGTGTATTATAACTGGTGACTGACAGGTGGACAGGAGGGTGTATTATAACAGGTGACTGACAGGTGGACAGGAGGGTGTATTATAACTGGTGACTGACAGGTGGACAGGAGGGTGTATTATAACAGGTGACTGACAGGTGGACAGGAGGGGGTAGGTGACTGACAGGTGGACAGGAGGGTGTATTATAACAGGTGACTGACAGGTAGACAGGAGGGTGTATTATAACAGGTAGACAGAAGGGTGTATTATAACAGGTGACTGACAGGTAGACAGGAGGGTGTATTATAACAGGTGACTGACAGGTAGACAGGAGGGTGTATTATAACAGGTGACTGACAGGTGGACAGGAGGGTGTATTATAACTGGTGACTGACAGGTGGACAGGAGGGTGTATTATAACAGGTGACTGACAGGTAGACAGGAGGGTGTATTATAACAGGTGACTGACAGGTGGACAGGAGGGTGTATTATAACAGGTGACTGACAGGTGGACAGGAGGGTGTATTATAACTGGTGACTGACAGGTGGACAGGAGGGTGTATTATAACAGGTGACTGACAGGTGGACAGGAGGGTGTATTATAACTGGTGACTGACAGGTGGACAGGAGGGGGTATTATAACAGGTGACTGACAGGTGGACAGGAGGGGGTATTATAACTGGTGACTGACAGGTGGACAGGAGGTGGTAGGTGACTGTAGGGTAGACAAGAGGTTGTATTCTAGCTGTAGGGTGGCTGGTATATCTACAGTGCCCACCATCCACTCAAATTGGATGCGCATCACAAAAATAAATGGAAAGGAGCTGTCAAGAGTGGTGTCCACAAAATTCCTGGGGGTCATCATCGATGAGTCACTCAACTTCAAATGCCACATAAAATATCTACAAACAAAACTGTCCAAATATGTTGGCTTATTCTGCAAAATACGTCATTTTCTTCCCTTGCCTGCCCTTCTCACTTTATACAAAACCCTGTTTGAACCCCTCATTAATTACTGTAATGTCATATGGTGCAACACATACCCCAGCCATCTCAAGAAACTAGAAAGATTACAAAAGAGGGTACTACGAGTGCTGTCATGGTCCGGGTATAGAGCGCCCTCAAAGCCTCTGTTCCATCGCTTTGGTCTCCTGAGGCTCGCTGAATTTAACATTCATCAAAACGCATCAATTATGTATCAAGTTGTCAACAACATGAATCACAGACTGTCTGAGCTTGTCCCAGTCTGCCAACCACTGCACATCCACAACACAAGAAATAATCATCTTATATCTGGCAAGAGGAGAAGGCTCAATTGTGCTAGCCTAAGCATAGCATGCAGGGGTCCACAGATCTGGAACAAGCTTGACGAAAATCTAAAAATGACTAATACCTTTAAAACCTTTAAAAAATCACTGAAAGAGGAACTGCTAAAATCATATCTCTAATTAAAATTATAACTTAGGAATACAATTGTCTGTATTATGTATCTCTGTTATATGGCAGTTAGTAGGTAGGTGTGTAAACCTACCCACGTTGTATTGTTTTGTTTTGTTTTGTTTTTTGTTATTGTTTTTGTTGTTTATATTCTGTTTGTATCTGTGTTCAGGCTCCCTCCAAAAGCTTTAAATAGCTTCTTGGGAGACCTGGCACATGCACACAATTTGCGACATTGTCATCACATGAGGATACTCACATGTAAATGTATCGTGTGTGTGTGTGAATAAATTCATTCATTCATTCATTAATTCATTCGTTCATTCATTCATCACTGCCTAAGTGCCTTTGAGCAAGGCACGGAACCTCCGAAGTGCTCCAGGGGCGCTGCACTGCGGATGACCTCTCTGACGACATGCACATGTGTGTCATGAAATGGTGTGTCAGATCATTAATCATCTTCAACTTTTCATTCTGATTGGATGGGAAGTGGGGATTATTTCCCCCATGCAGTGCCCTGGGTAATCACTTCTCTTGATTAAAGGGACTCATTTATAGGCATTTAAAAGGGAGGAATATCCCCATGAAGATCATTTGGAATAGCAAGCCTTATCAGAACCTCCAGGCTGAGCAGAGTGTTTTCTCATTAACACTATCGTTCTCGCAATGTTTGGATTTTCTGGGTGGATTATGTCATTATGATGCAATCTGCCCAATCTAGAACAGGAAAAGGGAAGGCAGTCTGAATTCCATGCTGCCTATCGGGTCTCTATTGACCTCCATGGTAAAGGGTGATAATTTATATGTTCTTTGGGCCCTTGGGGACTGGACAAAGTAACGTTATGGTGTGGGGATGGCTGGTTTGAGTAGCCACACCTGCCTGGGTCTCGTTAATCAGACATGGGAGCAGATGTGGCTGCACACCTGTTGCACATTGAGGTAATCAATGTGCACATGTTCAATTAGCCATCCTCACACACAGTATTGAGCAGTAATGTGTTACTGTAATTATATTACTTTCCCAGTAACGAGTAAAGTAAGGCTTTACAATTTACAAAATAGTAATTATATTACAGAAGAATACGACATCTCATTTGATTAAGCATCTGACACGGCAGCACAACAATGTGAGGCGCCTATACAGCCTGAAAATACAAATAATTATTACCCTTGTGTGTTGTGTCATCATCACATACCGCAATATACTGAGCACACATTAGGAACAAACACATAATTCGAATGTAACGTTAGCGCCCACCACATCAAGTACGTCTACACAACATATAAGAGTTGTAGGTCGGAAATGATGGAATAGATTTACCAACAAAAAAGGTGTTTAGCCTGCTCATACCTTAATAAAAGCGTGGGGCAACACAAATAACTTGGCTCTGCTAGTATCGTGCTTCCATTCAAACAGACAGCAACACACGTCGAAGTCAAGTCTCACTTGCGTGATACTTCCGTCTACATACTCTGTCAATACCTGGCCAGGGTACTCCTGGGTCCCAGTGCCCCCCACGTTACACTATATGTCATGCACATGTATTTTATATGTTAATAAAATTGCATTTATCTATAGTCCTAATTCGGTCACTGTTTGATGTCACAAAGAAGGGTGTATCCGAAAGCTGTCTACAACATGTTTAACAGGTGATGAAAAAGTAAACAAACAATTAACTGTATTAGACTTTGTTAATGATGAATAGGCTTTACTTCAGATTAGGGCACACAATAGCATCTGCAAATGATTTATAGATGTTTTATGAATGTCTTAACAAATCATTTGTTGAACATGAACAAATAAATGGAGGTACAGTATAGTTATTTTTTCATATCCATTTTTCAAAGCATCTACAAATGTGTTGCTACACATTAAACAACATTATTTAATGAGGAACAAATCAAGTACAAACAATGTTGATAATGAGTTATAAATAATGTAGAACTAATTTGTAAATGTTATACAAATATAGTTATAAATGATTATTTTTTTGGTCCACTTTTTCTCCTTGTTTTTAAATTTTTCTCCCATCCCAATTTCGCCTCGCCAATTCTCCCTTCAATTCTCCCCTCCCCTGTCTCGAATGTTGCTAGACTATGCCTCCCACTGGTCGGCTGCAGTGAGGACCAAGCCTTGCATCACGTGTCCCCTCCGGTACACGAGGAGGCAGCTGTCGCATCTTTTCACCTGAACAGCGCGATCTCTCAGTGGCGAGGAGTAACACGTGGGAGGCTCACACTGCCCCCAATACTTCCTGATTCTGCTGTACAGGCGCACCAACCGACCTGTAAGATCGCTGTCCACAACGTCCAATCCCCACCCACCCCTAACACAGCCAAGCCGGTAGCAACGCCGAGAGCTGGGCTCAATACCAGCATCTCCTGCGTTAGTGGCGAGTGCCTTGCCCACTGCGCCACTTAGCCGCCCCAAGTTATAAATGATTTAATAATAATTTACGAATGTATATAAATGATTTGTTCATGATTAGTTCATTATCTACAAATACCTTATAAAGGTCTTATAACTCAGTGTTATTATAAAGTGTTACCGGAAATACTAAAGGATTTCATGAATGACCACTTAATTTAAGGGTCCCGTATTTCACTGTCATTGATTGCCTATCCAAAAAGAGCCTCAGTTAATATCAGACCAGCATCACGTCATCCACTCTGATTTGTGATCACCATGCCTCTTTTTGGGGGGGGGGGGGGGGGGGGCAAGCAAAAACTTGGGGAGTAAACCACGGTTATATGTTATAGCCTCGCAAGCCAGAACAAATCTTGCATGATTTCACAACGAAATAATCTTAGGACAAATTGAGGTTGCCCTTGTTTTCATTTGTGTCAAGATTACAATCAACATGAATAATTAAACCACAGTTGCAGCTGGTGATGAAAAATTTACCATTTCCTGTGGGCTGGATTATTTTCCTGGGAATGTCCTGCCAGACACCAGTGTTTAGAGCAGCACATGTAAAAGCATTCGTGAACTGGGTATACTGTAGGTGGAATCACTATTGTGTCATATCAATTAGGGATAGAGTGGCAGAATAATAGACTTTACATTATTCATTTAATGCGAATCCTCATTTCATTCATATGTAAAAGTCATGAGTCATTCTTTTGTTCCAAAAATCTTTAATAGTGAGTTTAGATCAAATAACATTAGAGCATCAAATAAATGCAGAGTCATCCGTTTGAACCCAAAGAACACTAGTAATGTTCAGAGCCACTGGCCAAATGGAAGAACACTGTTAATGCTCAGAGCCACTGGCCAAATGGAAGAACACTGTTAATGCTCAGAGCCACTGGCCAAATGGAAGAATACTGGTAATGCTTAAAACCACTGGCCAAATGGAAGAACACTGGTAATGCTTAAAACCACTGGCCAAACGTCCGAACACTGGTAATACTCAGAGCCACTGGCCAAATGGAAGAACACTGGTAATACTCAGAGCCACTGGCCAAATGGAAGAACACTGGTAATGTTCAGAGCCACTGGCCAAACGGCAGAATATTTTGTGTGCGGCCTGGTGATTCTTTTAATTCCACTAGACACTTTGGTAGGCAGCCAGCTTGCCCTTTCTATAAAGTACTTCAGGAGCAAAGCAATTAAATTTGCTGGTGACATTCTGAATCCACTAGCCCCTGTGGCTGCCTGGTTGACTAAAATCTTAAGATTCATGTTTTGTACATAGTAGCAGTTATATGACATTGTTCAAAACCAGCTGGATAAGGAACAAGCATTGATCTGAATGCTTTATGTAGCTTTATGTAATTCCTTCATAAATGAGACTGGTTCAGGTGTATATTTACATACAACTATATGATGTTTCCTCTCTGAGGACCTCACTGTATTCATAAACAACAAACAAAAGCTGGTCTAATTTTATTCTGTACAAATAAGCCAAGCCAGTGGGTCATGAGTCAACTGGAGTAAATGGAGACATTTTTAACAATTCTCTTTTTATGATAAAGCAAAGTTATATTCTTACAATGTGTACGAAGGTACCATTCGTAAGATCTTCGATAGTTTGATGACCATGTAGACTCAACCACATACCAATTACATGGAATAAGCACATAATTTAACTTAGCCGGCCCGTCAAAGTGAGGGCCATTTAGACTATTTAAATTACATGCTTATTACATGTAATGTTTATGTGGGTCTTTCCTGTTGAGTCTACATAGTCCTCATCCCAAACGGTTGACTATCTTACAATTGGCACCTTTAAGCAAAAGTACACACATGAAACAAAAATAGACACGTAAAGCAAAAATATAACAAAGGTCAAATAGACTTCCATAGATTGTTACAGTACAACACTAAATACGGTATGCAAAACCAAACTATTAACTATCTCCACCAGGTGGTAGCTGGTGTGTCTGTCTGCGTGTCCACAGAGAATCTCGCAAACTACAAGGCAGATTTGGATGAAACGTCGCATAGAGGCTGACAGCAGGCCAGTGATCTGAATCCTCTAAAATCCTCAAGTGTTTTATTCTAATGGAATTCCATTATTGTCTATTGAAATATTATATTCAGTATTCAGTATGCCTCCGGTAAGCAGCTCTCTGGCCCGTTTACAACTTGGACATGCCATAGTGAACTTTTGTCATTGATATACCTATGCATTAAAAACATTTTTGAATTAATTAATCTCCATCATTGTCCATTGAAATAAGCCCCGTCCCCTTTCATATCTCATGAACTATTTATCGTAGAGACTTATGGGAGCTGTCAATGAACTCAGTACAGACTACTACTTTCATTGGTCTAGGTTAACTATGCCCCTATGTAATAATCATGCCCCTAAGTGTGTAATCATGTGATAGTGTGTAATAATGTAACAGTGTGTTAGTGTAATACTGTGTAATAGTGTGCTAGACTAATAGTGTGTAATAGTGTCATAATGTGCTAGTGTATTAGTGTGATAGTTATGTTTGCCCCGCCCCCTACACTTAAGCCCTGCCTAACGTGTAGGCTACTGTCTGTCAGCTGTCCTTGATAGGCTAATGACTTGTCAACACAGTCTGGCTTTTCTTCTTTCCCACAGACAGTGGATGATCTCTGTGTATGTTGTGCAAGTGTGTTTGGATAGCTGTAATTATAATGAATGTTGAATGAATGGTCTCTGCATTTGTTAAATATTGTAGACATGTTTGTTTTCTCTGCGAGAGAGAGAGAGAGAGAGAGAGAGAGAGAGAGAGAGAGAGAGAGAGAGAGAGAGAGAGAGAGAGAGAGAGAGAGAGAGAGAGAGAGAGAGAGAGAGAGAGAGAGAGAGAGAGGAAACATATGGCTGCTGCCTGGTGGAGATCTTTTCATATAAAACGTTTATCAATTTACATTTTTATAGCACACTTTTTAGTGCACAAACATCAGATGCATGTGCGCAAGCACGCGCACAAACACACGTACAAGCACACACAGGAGTTATATATTTTGCATATTCAAATAGAAATATTTTTGGATAAATTCTTCATTTTACCAGATCATTTTATTCCTGTAAAAGCTCAATCCATCCCAGGCACAGTAATATGGTAGTTCCTTTTGCAAGTATGTTACAGTAACAAGCCATTCTTAAGTCAGTAAGTACAGTAAAAAATACCCTTTCAACAAGTAATGTACCATGAGAAATATGTATAAAATTGTTTAATAATACTGCTTTTTAAGTTTTACCCAGATAGCTTTCCAGCTGTAAGTTCTAATGTCACTTGTCTTTCCTTCATGCAGGGAATCAAAATATATAGTGTAAGAAAAACCATACATTTTCTTATAGAAATCCAACTGTATAAACATTATATTAAGCTCTTCCTACTGTAGAAGAGAAAAGAGGGAAAATGAAATGAAATCTTTTCTTTTTGCTTGCTGCTTTTTTTGAAAATGATTGCTATAAAATGGCTCCGTGCGAGACTTCCTGTTTTGAGAAAGCAAAGGCAGAATACTTGCGGCTCTAAACCCCCTCTCAAAAGACAGATTCAACATTCCATGTTCCACCCTTATTCGACCCACATATCCTAAATACAAGCTTTACATTTCGGTGTATCCAGTCTCACACAGTCCCCCCCCCCCCCCCCCCCGTCCCAGGACAGGCTATACGCGTGTGGTGGAGTGGGAGTTGGGTAACAGGCCTGTGGAGCTGTAGCTAGCGGGCAGGGTGCTGTAGGGGTGCATGCTGGGAAGGTCCAAAAGGGAGTTGGGGATCATGGTGATGTTGTTGGGGGTCATCA
Organism: Notolepis coatsorum; assembly: GCF_963971535.1. Taxonomy (NCBI): domain Eukaryota; kingdom Metazoa; phylum Chordata; class Actinopteri; order Aulopiformes; family Paralepididae; genus Notolepis; species Notolepis coatsorum. Next base: position 63,722,583 of record NC_140172.1, read on the forward strand.
GAGGGATGTCCTCGGGTGTGCGGCGCACAGAGATTGTGTAGTCCAGGCCGGGGGACAGGTGCAGGGGGTCGTGGAGGACATCGCACTGAGACAGACTCTGGTCAATGGTGGCGTGGCCGACGTTGTTGCCTTTAGCCTCGCACTGGGGACTGGAGCGCCGGGGCGCATCCTGCCGGCTGCGTTTGCCCTTGCGGTAGTAGAGGGCGGTGAAGGCCAGCACGTTGAGGAAGAGCAGGGACGCGCCCACGGCAATGGTGACGCTCAGCTCGGTGGAGTAATCCCTCGGGTTGGCCATTATTAGAGGACCCATCTCCTTCCCGTTGCTGCTGTGGGCGGTGGATATGGGGGTTCGCTTGGCGCCGGAAGTCTTGCCGTTGGACTGGGTGCTGTCCAGGGGCGTGACCTTGGTGGTGGTGAGGGTGAAGTGGCACACGTCGTGCATGCTGTAGATATGGGGCACCAGGTGCTTCCAGAAGGCCACCTTGGTGGCGCGGTAGTGGTCCCGGATACGAGGCTTCAGGCCAATGTGCAGGTACAGCTGATCGTAGGGGTTGTACTTGGACCAGGCCACCTCCTCAAAACGGTTGGCCTTGGTGTGGATGAACTTGGTGTCCTGGGGCACTGGCTTGTTGGGGTCCCTAAAGACATAATACATAATTATATTAGATGCAATTTTAGCATTCTAAATAGAAATGGATGGCCTGCTAACTGCTGTGCTAAACAGTGTCAGTTGCCTGCTGATTGGCATGTAATGGCACCATATCTCCTCAAGACCTCAGCATTTTCTTATTCATACAAGCTACTCAGCAACCCACAACCCACTCTGTGTTTTCCCCTACTGCTAGAGTCACCTTTCACAAAGGACTCATGTGAGGTCATCGTCGGTGGTCATCGTGTGATGTCATCGTGTGTGGTTATCATGTGAGGTCATCATAGGTGGTCATCGTGTGTGGTCATCGTGTGAGGTCATCGTGTGAGGTCATCATGTGAGGTAATCATGTGAGGTCATCGTGTGAGGTCATCATGCCAGGTAATTGTGTGTGGTCATCGTGTGAGGTATCACGTGAGGTATTCACATGAGGTCATCGCGTGAGGTAATCACGTGGAGTAATTGTGTGAGGTCATCGTGTGAGGTATTCACATGAGGTCATCGCGTGAGGTAATCATGTGGAGTAATTGTGTGAGGTCATCGTGTGAGGTCATTATGTGAGGTATCGTGTGAGGTCATCACGTGAGGTATTCACATGAGGTCATTGTGTGAGGTAATCACGTAGAGTAATTGTGTGAGGTCATCATATCAGTGTTCTAGGTGACTTTAACAAGGCTGTAGTGCAACCGAGCTGTTATTGGTGGACAGTCTCTACATTCAATTACAATGTCGCAGCATCAGTACTACTGATCAGTTCTGCATCAGATCATGGTGTGCATGAATATGCCAAAAACTCTTTCAATGGTCTTCTTTTTAAAAGGGAGTAGGAAGGTTGAGAGAGGGGACGGCAGGAAATACAGATTTAAACCATAGCAGCGTTACATTTGGTTCTAGAGGATGGTTATCTCTATACCATACCACTGCTTTTCTTAACTTTTTTTTGCTTTATTGTAAAATGTTGTGTTTTAATTTTTTTGCTCTGTTAAGCACTTTGAGCTGCATTCTATGTATGAAAGGTGCTATAAAAATAAAGTTAAATAAAAAAAGTATTATTATTATTACTCTTTCTGTCTTCATCTATATCTGTATCTATATTCCTATCTCTATAACTTCTGACAGAGCTCAATTGATAATTGAATGATATCATCGTTTAATGTAATTTGATGAAAGCGATGAGGTTGAACTGCGCTATTAAAGCAGCATCACGCTCCAGCGTGTTGTTCATACGGCAGCAGCACAGCGGTGATACGGTCACAAGCACAAGGCCTCTGGCTGCACTGATAGAAAGTATGACACACTCCCTGTCATGTGAAGTTACTTGTATCTACCGGGACTATTTTTAGAAGACTGTGAAGCAGAGCAGGTGCAGAAGTACAGTAAATGCCTCTCGCTGCTAGTCCACGCGTGGTGGGCTGGGGCAAGAACACAATGACTGTACAGAGGGCAAAACTAATTGTACATGAGGCGAAACAAACTGTTCAGAGGGCAAAACGAATTGTACAGAGGGCAAAACTAATTGTACAGAGGGCAAAACAAACGGTTCAGAGGGTAAAACTAATTGTACGGAGGGCAAAATAATATACATTTCTTACCCCATCTTTGACAGTGAATAACACCATGCTAACATTGACCAAAAGCAAAAAGATGATATTGAACTCATCCAGCACCTTCTTGAGATCAATTGTACTAAAAATCTAAGCAAATTACAGTTTTTCTCAATTGCTTTGGTGCATTTCTCTGATCAGAATTAAAGTTCTCATAACTGTTAGTGCATTTCTCAAAACAATTAGTACAAACTGCAAAACCTAGTTGATAACCTGCAGAAGCGTGTCACTTGCTCAAAATGGATAGTTCATTCCTCAAAAGCAAGTATCCATGTCAATGAAAGTGTCACTGTCATCAAAATGAAAAGTCCTGACACCATTGTTTATGAACAAGATAGTCAAATGGCTTTGTCATGTTTTCATTATGACAGATCACTCTATAAGTGTTTTCCAATGCAAAAAAGTCAGATATTGGTGACACTACCTGAAAATGCTCAAGACAGCACTATACACTATTTGCACAGCCATTTGAAATCTACAGTTACACATTACTGTACACACTGTACACATTGTAATATTCCCTCCTTGTTGGTCTGGGACATCAATGGTTGCTCTCTGTCCAATGGGATTTCTTCCACACGGTCTACCTTTTGCCAGATTGAAACCCGCCTCATCAACGTATAATGTGTGCAGTGGTTCCCTGGTACACGCTTTATCCCAGAAGAGAGAGAGAGATAAAAACTATAAACTTTTCCTGTGTAACATAATGCATTTTGGACAACATATTCTACAGTATGAACTGTCATGTAAGTGTACTGCATGGCACTACACAAAGTAACCAGTTTACAGCACTGAACATTAGAGTATGCATAGAACACATAAATGTTTTACTTGTGCATACTGGTGGCGGATCTCCTTCACTCTGTTCCAGTCAAATGGCTACTCATTTGTCAATTGTACTACAATTGTTTCATGCACATTTAATTTCCACTGAGCACTCTGTCAATTGTAGCGATTGAAACGGATTCAATATTCCCAAAGATATTGTCATCCTCTATAACAGCGCTTTGTATCTCTGTCAACCTTATGGCATTATTTGCAATCACCATTGCACAAATGGCTTCCTCTTGTTGCGGAGTAAAAAGGGGCCCTCTTCCACCTCTGCAAGGTTGTCTTGCGATCCTATGTGGTGCAGAGTAAAATTACAGTAATGTACAGCAAACATGAGATATACTGCTTTACAGTAACCCATATTACTGTAGTGTACAATAACAGTGCTTCCCACTTGTAAAATAATGCAGTACAGTACCATACTGTAAATATGGCAAATATTTACTGTAACACTACTGTACACTACAATACAGTAAATCCGTGCTGCAGTAAAGCTGTCTAAATGTAAAATGTAAAAAGTGACAAGTTCTTGTCCCACTGCAAGCTTCATGTATGACTCAATGGCAGTAGTGCAGTGCAGATTGTTTAGTGCTGAATTACTGTCCAGTATACACCTGCTCTCCCGACGAAATGTTTGAATACAGTAATTTAATTTACAGTGGTTCTCTCAACATTTGGCTGCACCCTTTGACCAGCCTCAGCCATTGTGAGGCCGTGATTGATAGATTTTGACAACTAGTTCAACATTTTTGTATGTAATGACTCAATCAATGAAATGAGGACTATTAGTTTTATAGGGAATGACTATTCAGCAGTCATAAGTATAGTTAATTTTGACTGGCATGACATAAGCAAATGATAATGTTATAAAACAGCAGATAATTGTATGAAAGCAATTGATGCATGTCCAAAAGCATTTGCAATTTGTTCGGAGGAATGAGAAACTGCTACTATGATGACAAATGACAAAATGTTGTGGAGGTTGAACTAACAGTTATGAGAACTGTAATTCTGATCAAAGAAATGCACCAAAGCAATTGAGAAAAACTGTAACAAAGGGCAGATCATTTACAGGGTTTTTTGTAGATACAGTGTTGAAGTCAGAGGTTCTATGTAGGATTGTTAGTAACTGTCTAACTGCATATATAACTGTTTCCACTAGAGGGCGCTCTAGCCACTCAAGAACACCACCAGGTGGCGAGTATAAATAGAGATGTCTCCTCCTACTCTACCTCTTTCCCCCCAGCCTCTCAGTGAGAGGAGAACTCTAGAACTGCTGCTCATACCATGTGAATGAATAAACCACACCAGTTAAAGACTAAAGATAGAAACCATGCCTCTTGACCACATTATTGTCGCCCTATAGCCGGATTCTGTCAACAGGTTATGGGCCCAGATAACGCCGGGGCGAAATAATAAGGGTAGCAAGCTTAGCTAAAGTATAGGCTAGGTTAGCGCCGGGAGCACCGCGTGGCTAGACGCTAGGCCAACAAGAGCTAAAGTTACGCCTACCATCAACGAAGAGGATGGAAACCAAGGGAAGGAGCAAATGGCCCTCATTCAATGGAAAAGCAGAGGACTACGAGCTCTGGGAAGAGCGCATGCTATGCTGCATGCACGGTGCAGGACTGAAGGAGACGATCCTGGCAGCCCCCACGGGAGACCTGACGGCGGAAGAGCAAGCCCTGGACGACCAGCGTAACGCAGCGCCACTGCTCGACGACACCAGCTTGGGGCTGATATTCCGCGACACTAAAGACAAAGGCAGACAAAGCCTGGAGGTGTTGAGAGAGCATTACATCGGGCGAGGAAGACCCCGAGTCGTGGCCCTCTACATAGCACTAACGGCCCTGAGGAAGGGGCACACCGAGACTGTCAACCAAATACGTCAACAGAGCGGAGCAGATCACAACGCCATTGAGGAGTGCAGGAGAAGCACCAAGCGATGGGCTAATGATGGCGATGATGATGAGGACTACCGGAGCTGTACAAACCGTTCACACTCCTGGTAACACACGGTTCAACGGACATGACGCTGGGACAGTTCAAGGCCAAGTTAAGAAACTTTGAGGCCTCAGAAGATACCCACCCAGCCGCCGCGGAGGCGGGAGAGAGGGTGCTAAAGGGAGACGCCAAGGGAGAGGACCAGGACCACGGCGGAACTGGCGTGTTGGCAATGCGGAGAGAAAGGCCAACGGAGAGGCGACTGCACAAAGACTGTCTGGTGTAGCTTCTGCAAATCCACGGGGCACACAGACAGAGCGTGCATGAAGAAACACGACCAGAGCGCACGATACGCGCATGGACAAGATGGCGGCCATGGACGAGACGGCGGCCATGGACGAGACGGCGGCCATGGACAAAATGGCGGCTACGGACAAGATGGTGGCTGTGGACAAGATGGCGGCTACGGACAAGATGACTGCTGTGGACAAGATGATGACAGCGGACACGATGGCAGCGACGGTTGACGTGAGACGGATCGAGACGACGCCCGGAGAATAACGGGACAAGAAGACTTTGCTTTCGGGGCGCGGACAGCGTGCATCGCCAGGCCGGCACAGCTGCAGCAGGCCCAGAGGAAGGGACTGATCGTGGACACAGGTGCGTCGTCCCATGTCATCAACGACAGGAGTCGGTTCAAGAACTTTGAAAACACTTTCCACCCGGAGAGGCACAGCATGAAGCGGGCAGACGGGAAGCGCATCTACGGGTTGGCGCAAAAGAGAGGAGAGGCACAGGTATGCCTCACGGACAGTGGGGGGCGCCGGCGTACAGTAACGTTAAAGAACGCTCTCTATGTACCATTGTTCCCACAAGGACTATTCTCTGTAATAGCTGCTACTGCAAGCGGTGCCAAGGTATTCTTCGATAAAGGTAAAAATGTTCTTGTAGAGCCTGACGGTACACCGTTTGACATAAAAATTTACCAGATAATGTATTATCTGCAAACAGAGTGTAATGACAACGACAAGTGTAATGATAATAATGATATGTGTAGCGTGACGGCCAGTCATGATATTCAGACATGGGATGAGATTATGGGTCATTGTAATTACGAGGATTTACTGAAACTGCAAGCAGTGACAGAAGGCATGCACATTGAAGGTGAAAAGCGTAGACCTGACAAAAATTGTGCAGTGTGCAAAACGGGGAAGTTTACGCAACCGAGAAACAGAAATCCCACAGAAAAAGTAAGGGTACCACTTGCATTAGTTGACACGGACCTAGCCGGCCCAGTAAGCAACGAGTCCATAGGAGGCTTTAGATATCTACAGTCTTTTACAGATGTGTGCACAGGGGCAGTGTTTGTTTACTTTCTCAAAGCAAAGAGTGACACACTCCAGGCCACGGAGAAATTCCTGGCAGACATAGCCCCTTATGGTAACGTAGGATGCTTGAAGTCCGACAACAAAACCGAGTTCACAAACAGAGAGTTCCAATCACTGTTGAGAAGGTACAAGATAAGACACGAGACATCACGGCCATATCCCCCACACCAGAACGGAGTGGCAGAGAGGGAATGGCGCACCCTTTTCGAAATGGCTAGGTGTAAGCTAGTAGATAGTAACTTACCTAAGAGCCTATGGCATCATTCGGTGCAAGAAACCGCTTACACCAGAAACAGGTGCTTTAATAAGCACTCGGGCACCACCCCGTATACAGCACTGACAGGAAAGAAGTGTAATCTAGCCAGAATGCACCGATTTGGATCAGTGTGCTATGCGTACCTGCAAGACAGGGGAAAGCCAGAGTCCAGATGTGTAAAAGGACTTTTTGTAGGGCACGACAAGGGAATGCCCCGCTTTCCTAGTTTATCATCCCGGTAAAAGGAGAGTGCAGAAACACATGCTAGTCAAGTTTGTCACAAAGACAACATGTGAGAGCGAGACACAGACAGAGGAGCCAGAGCTGGACTCCAGAGTAAGGTGTGTAGAAACAAAGACAACATGTGAGAGCGAGACACAGACAGAGGAGCCAGAGCTGGACTCCAGAGTAAGGTGTGTAGAAACAGAGACACATCAGCCCAGTGTACTTAGTACGGCCGTGCAGGCAGACAGTCAGCTACCCCCAGAGGGCGATGACGAGGAGCACCCGAGGGTGACGTCAAGTGCCCCAAGCAGTGGGAGGTATCCCTCAAGGGAACACAAACCCCCAAAGTATCTGACAGACTATGCCCGGAGAGGGAGTGACGAGGATGACAGTACACTTACCACCGTTGATTACTGCTACAGGGTAGTCAGTGGGGTACCCCCGACCTTTAAAGAGGTCACATTGTCCCCCGAATCAAGTAAATGGGAGAGAGTAAGGGATGAGGAGATGAGGTCCCTAGAGGACAACCACACCTTTGCTCCAGCCAAGTTACCAGAGGGCAGACAGACAGTGGGAGGGAAATGGGCAGTAGGAGTTAGATCATTTTGTGTACTGTACTGTGTAGGGACTGTCCTGCTCCACTAGGGGCAGGCTTTTCTCATTCACTAGGCTGGGGGCGGGGCTGGCTTTTCTAATTCACAGGAGCGATCTTTTCTACTCTACGTTGGCTTTGAGAGTTGTGAATGAATGAATGAATGAAAACTTTATTTAACAGATTGCAGAATGGGTACAATACAGTACGGCTCAATACATACAATTGTTAAGGGGATGCAGACCTGAGAAAGACGTTTGTCTTGTTTCCATCAGGGTCCCCCATTTTCAATTCATATAGACATTTATGACATACACAACATACATGACATTTATGGCATAGGGACATATAGGTATTTAGTACTGATACATTTGTAAATTGTGACATAACCGGTATTCAAATATACAGTACTGTTACCCCTAGATCCTGACAGAGTATATACATATGATGGGGATGGGACTGTACATTAGGAGGGGGTGGGTGGGTGGGAGAGAAATATACATACGGCGGGGAGGGAATATATACATGTTTGATTGATTGAATTGATTGAAAACTTTATTAACAGATTGCAGAATGGGTACAGTACAGTACATAGATGTAGCAGTAGGCCTACTGTCTATCTGTATGTCATGTATGGGGACCCTGATGTAAACAAGACGAAAGTCTTTCTCTGGTCTGCATCCCCTTAACAATTGTGTGTATTGAGCTGTACTGTATTGTACCCATTCTGCAATCTGTTAATAAAGTTTTCAATCAATCAATCAAAACAGCTCAATACATACAATTGTTAAGGGGATGCAGACCAGAGAAAGACGTTTGTCTTGTTTACATCAGGGTCCCCCATTTTCAATTCATCATACTGTGCAGGACAGTGATGCAACAGTAGCAGGACAGTGGATCACAGTGATGTACTGTAGCAGGACAGTGATGTAGCAGGAGTCAGGACATTGGATCACAGTCATGTACTGTAGCAGGACAGTGATGTAGCAGGAGTCAGGACATTGGATCACAGTGATGTACTGTAGCAGGACAGTGATGTAGCAGGAGTCAGGACATTGGATCACAGTGATGTGATCATTTTGTGTAGTGTACTGTGTAGGGACTGTCCTGCTCCACTAGGGGCAGGCTTTTCTCATTCACTAGGCTGGGGGCGGGGCTTGCTTTTCAATTCACACAGGAGCGATCTTTTCTACCACATTGTACAACAGAACTGCCGAGTCCCGAGGCTGGTAAGTGCTAGTTAAAATGTACAGTAGTGCACAAACTCTACGTTGGCTTTGAGAGTTGTATTATACTGATATAAAAGTTATGCTGCAGTGTAGGTTGTATGTAGGAGGGGGGCGGGGGGCTGCGTCGCCCACAGTATTTGGTTAACGTTACTGTGGGAAGTTATGCTGTAGGTTGTGTGCGGGGGGGGGAGGGGGGGTACGTCGTCCACGGTCTATTTAACGTTATGTACAGTAGTTGTGTTTGATTGATTGAAAACTTTATTAACAGATTGCAGAATGGGTACAGTACAGTACATAGATGTAGCAGTACTGTCTATCTGTATGTCATGTATGTCTGTCCTGATGAATTGAAAATGGGGGACCCTGATGTAAACAAGACGAAAGTCTTTCTCTGGTCTGCATGATGCATCCCATTAACAATTGTGTGTATTGAGCTGTACTATATTGTACCCATTCTGCAATCTGTTAATAAAGTTTTCAACCAATCAATCAAAACAGCTCAATACATACAATACAAGAGAAAGACGTTTGTCTTGTTTACATCAGGGTCCCCCATTTTCAATTCATCATAAACAGGGGTGTAAAAAGTACCCAGAAATTATACTTTACTACTACTATTATACTAAGTACACTGTACAACTGTACAAGCAAAACTGTACATTGGAATATTGACGAAACCATACTTGGTCATTTACTGTACATTGGAGGGGGTTGGGTTAGGACATTTACAGGGTCCAGTTTCGAATTGCAGTCTCCCGTAGTTGCTCTTTGAGAGTGGTTTTGAAAGTGGGTAGTGATTCACATTCCTTTACAGCAGGGATCAGCAACCTTTTTGATACAAAGTGCCATTTTAAAATGTTCTTGTTAACCAGTGTGCCATATCAATGTTAAGGTTAATTATGACACCACATCACAATGTAAATCTCCAACAGATCTGTAATTCTATTCCATCCATATAGGCAACGTGCATAGCAATAGTTTTAATAACCATTTTCCTCTCATAAATATATAAGAGAATGCTGCCGTCTTTATGAGATGCTTGCTTGCCATACCTGGACACATTCAGCCTTGTCTGCCTCATCCTTTAAAGTTCTCATGTTTGGTCTCAAAATGGCGTTTAACACTCAATGTTCGGCAAACAACAACAGACTGACCCTTCTCATTGGCTCTGACCATGAAATATCCCTGGTATATCAGTCAACCTACACTACCATAAATAACAGGCTGTGCAACTGCCAATGGCTGTGAAAGAGGTAACTGCATGGGGAGGTAACTCAACATTTCCAAAAAGGTTCCTCTTACACATTTGCTAGTGTGCCATGTTGGTTTAGATAATGTGTACCAATGGTGGCACTCGTGCCTAAGGTTGCTGACCCCTGCTTTACAGCTTTGGGTAGGGCGTTCCACATCGATGTGGCATAATTGCGAACCGTGTTTAGTCCCTTGTTTGAGCCGAATCTGGGTTTAACATGATTTGTGGAGCTCCCTCTGGTGTTGTGATCGTGGTATTCACTGACCTTTGGGAAGTATTTTGACATGTACATGGGTACCTTAGTCGTATAGTGTATCTTGTTGACCAGGCCCATTGCAAGTTGCTGTACTCTGTCGTCTACTCTAAGCCATCCTAGGTTGTCAAAGTGGGCAGGGGTGAGGTGGGTTCTAGGAGTAAGGTCAAGCAGTAGTCTGACCAGTTTGTTTTGAGATCTGCCAGGTTATGACATTTATGCTTCTACCTAAAACTAGGTTATGTGAGTAGCTGGGATTGGTTCAGGTTCTGATATTGCTGTACAGGCCAAGATTTCACTGATCGCTTTAGTACTTAGACACATAGCACTATGTTGTATCCTCTCACCAGGCTCCAATGCAATGGGGCACATTTTCACATGATGTTGCTGTCAATGACGCATTATACAAAATGGTCATCAGTAGTGGCCACAGAAATAAACCCATATTCCATAATGGGACTTGAGTATACTGAATATTTGACCATACCAAATACCAAATATATTGCCAAAAGGAAAGGCCAATTTAAATTAGTATTAGCAACAGTAACAGTGTATTGCACTACTATTACTACTACTGTTAACTGTTAACTGTTACCCGTTATTGCACAAATGTATTGTTACCTGCTACCTGTTATTGCACAATTTTATTGCACAATTTTTTTTGTATTGGATTCTATTATATGTTGTACCAATTGCACATCGTTGCGGGCAAGACCACCCGCATTTCATTGTATATCCGTATGCCGTGACAAATAAAACTCTTGACTTGACTTGACTTGATCTCATATAAAAGGCCTTCTAGTAGGCCAGTTGACTAACTCACATAATTAGCATCATATAGCCACAATACTAACTAACAATGCTTTACTTTTTCTCTTTCCTTGGCATGTCTCCCAGGGGGCCCGGAATCACTACTTACTGGTCTGTTTAGTCCTATCTCATTCCTCATCTCTCCTGCTCCATCCCTCATCTGCTGACTGTGGTCATCCTGTCCTGGGTGTGTTTGGTCTCCTGCTCCACTCTTCTTCAGGCTCTGTGATCCTGCACCTTTTTAGGGTGGAGGATATCGGCAGCCATTGGACGTGGTTGGCTGCCTGAATTTAGCTTAAGTCTATTGCTCTTTTTGCCCAACAAAGTAACTGCAATTTTTTTGAGGACCAGCACCATGAAAGGACAAGACAATCTGAATGTGTGCACATAACCTCACCATGCTCACTGAGAACACCTGCACAATGAGGATTACAGTTGATCACAAATGATGTGCTTGTTTATGTGTTGTGCTTGTAGTAGTAGTGTTAGCTTGTGTGCTATTTGATTGTTATTATTTACACTGTTTCTAAACAACTCCTAACTGATCAGAAAAAGTTACTGGAATATGTTGTTTCTTTACACATATGTTGGATTATGTAATTGGTTTGTCTTTTTTATTGGTTTGTCATGACAAACCAATTACATAATCCAACATATGTGTAAAGAAACAACATATTCCAGTTAACGGTATATTTTTTTAATGATTCGTTACGGCGAAATCAATACTTCCATTTGTATAAATTGCATTAAGCGGACCTTAGTATTGCTGCCTGGCTGAGGGGCTTGTTGCGGCTCATGTGCATGCGCACGCTCGGCCAATCAGAGCAACGCGGAAGGGCTTGTTGCTTACCGAAAGTATTCACGCGGTTGGGGCTCCTTTTGCACAAATTACTGCATCAATACAGCTAAATATATACTTTTCCACGATATTCTAATTTATTGAGCTGCACCTGTACATCACTGTGCTCAGGAGGCAAAACGATGTCTAACATGCCTGCCATGTATCACAAACAGTACTGTATTTGCAAATCTGGTATGTCATAAATGTATAGATGTAGCAGTACTGTCTATCTGTATGTCATGTATCAAGTTTCAAGTTCAAGTTTCTTTAATAGTTGTCATACAGAAGTACAGAATACTTTTATACAAAATGCTTCTTTCTGTTACGCTCCAGAGACTGCTAGACTGCTATATGTCGGTAGCTTCTCCGATATATATATATATATTTTGTAATTGTGTTTAGTTTAAGGCACAATTAGGCGCCGGTGTGTAGAATATTAGAATTCATTTTGTCTAGAATAGTGTCTTATTTATGTTTGAACACTAGAGGGCTCACCGCCTCCATTATAGCCAGCTGGAAGTCATGAGATTACTTGAATGTAATTCAAGCATATATACCTTTAGGAGTTGAACATGAAGTAGTATTTTAACTTTGGGTGGAATAAAGTTTTAGAAACATTTGGGATGAATACACCTTTAAAGCTATTTGTGGGAATACACATACAAAAATAAAAACGAAAGAATGGAAAAACATGCAGAACTGATCGCTAATGCTGTCACGTCCCTGATGAAGATGAACAGGAGCACTTGGATTGGCAAGGTATTGTATTGGAGCGGACCCACGACAGGATGAAGGATGACAGGATGGGTCAAGCGCAGATGACATTTCAATGGCAACCCCCCCAAAGGAATGCGTGTGTGCTGCCCATCTCACATGTGTTACAAATAAAGACTTCATAGTCCCATTTCATTCATTTATTCATTCAAACTATTTGGGGTTATAAGCTTTAAAAGGATTTGGGGAAGACACCATAACACAATTAAGTATTAGAACCTTTAAAACCATTTGGGTGGAATACACCTTTAACTGTCCTGCTACTGTTGCATCACTGTGATGTACTGTCCTGCTAACCATTTGGGTGGAATACACCTTTAACTGTCCTGCGACTGTACACCTACTGTACTGATACTGTACACATACTGTACTGCTACTGTACTGCTACTGTACACACCTGCACATTGTGATGGGGCTGTCCTGCTAACCATTTGGGTGGAATACACCTTTAACTGTCCTGCGACTGTACACCTACTGTACTGCTACTGTACACCTACTGTACTGCTACTGTACACCTACTGATACTGTACACATACTGTACTGCTACTGTACACCTACTGTACTGCTACTGTACACACCTCCTGCACATTGTGATGGGGCTGTCCTGCTAACCATTTGGGTGGAATACACCTTTAACTGTCCTGCGACTGTACACCTACTGTACTGCTACTGTACACCTACTGCACTGCTACTGTACTGCTACTGTACACCTACTGATACTGTACACATACTGTACTGCTACTGTACACCTACTGTACTGCTACTGTACACACCTCCTGCACATTGTGATGGGGCTGTCCTGCTAACCATTTGGGTGGAATACACCTTTAACTGTCCTGCGACTGTACACCTACTGTACTGATACTGTACTGCTACTGTACACCTACTGTACTGCTACTGTACACATACTGTACTGCTACTGTACACCTACTGTACTGCTACTGTACACCTACTGTACTGCTACTGTACTGCTACTGTACACACCTCCTGCACATTGTGATGGGGCTGTCCTGCTAACCATGAATGAATGAATGAATGAAAACTTTATTTAACAGATTGCAGAATGGGTACAATACAGTACGGCTCAATACATACAATTGTTAAGGGGATGCAGACCTGAGAAAGACGTTTGTCTTGTTTCCATCAGGGTCCCCCATTTTCAATTCATATAGAATTTGGGTGGAATACACCTTTTTAACTGTCCTGCTACTGTTGCATCACTGATCCACTGTACTGCTACTGTATTAAAACCTTTAAAACAATTTGGGTGGAATACACCTTTAAAATCATTCGATTTGGGTTATAACCTTTAACACTATTTGGGTGGAATACACCTTTAACTGTCCTGCAGCCATTTTACCACTGTCCACTGTACTGTACAGTCCTGCTACATCACGGTCCTGCTAACCATTTGGGTGGAATACACCTTTAACTGTCCTGCTACTGTTGCATCACTGTGATCCACTGTACTGCTATTGTATTATAACCTTTAAAACAATTTGGGTGGAATACACCTTTAAATCATTCGATTTGGGTTATAACCTTTAACACTATTTGGGTGGAATACACCTTTAACTGTCCTGCAGCCATTTTACCACTGTCCACTGTACTGTACTGTACAGTCCTGCTACATCACTGTCCTGCTAACCATTTGGGTGGAATACACCTTTAACTGTCCTGCTACTGTTGCATCACTGTGATCCACTGTACTGCTATTGTATTATAACCTTTAAAACAATTTGGGTGGAATACACCTTTAAATCATTCGATTTGGGTTATAACCTTTAACACTATTTGGGTGGAATACACCTTTAACTGTCCTGCAGCCATTTTACCACTGTCCACTGTACTGTACAGTCCTGCTACATCACTGTCCTGCTAACCATTTCGGTGGAATACACCTTTAACTGTCCTGCTACTGTTGCATCACTGTGATCCACTGTACTGCTACTGTATTATAACCTTTAAAACAATTTGGGTGGAATACACCTTTAAATCATTCGATTTGGGTTATAACCTTTAACACTATTTGGGTGGAATACACCTTTAACTGTCCTGCAGCCATTTTACCACTGTCCACTGTACTGTACTGTACAGTCCTGCTACATCACTGTCCTGCTAACCATTTGGGTGGAATACACCTTTAACTGTCCTGCTACATCACTGTGATGTACTGTCCTGCTACATCACTGTAATGTACTGTCCTGCTACATCACTGTCCTGCTACATCACTGTGATGTACTGTCCTGCTACATCACTGTCCTGCTACATCACTGTGATGTACTGTCCTGCTACATCACTGTCCTGCTACATCACTGTCCTGCTACATCACTGTGATGTACTGTCCTGCTACATCACTGTCCTGCTACATCACTGTCCTGCTACATCAGCTACATCACTGTCCTGCTACATCACTGTGATGCTACATCACTGTCCTGCTACATCACTGTCCTGCTACATCACTGTGATGTACTGTCCTGCTACATCACTGTGATGTACTGTCCTGCTACATCACTGTCCTGCTACATCACTGTGATGTACTGTCCTGCTACATCACTGTGATGCTACATCACTGTCCTGCTACATCACTGTCCTGCTACATCACTGTCCTGCTACATCACTGTGATGTACTGTCCTGCTACATCACTGTGATGCTACATCACTGTCCTGCTACATCACTGTCCTGCTACATCACTGTCCTGCTACATCACTGTGATGTACTGTCCTGCTACATCACTGTCCTGCTACATCACTGTGATGTATTGTCCTGCTACATCACTGTCCTGCTACATCACTGTGATGTACTGTCCTGCTACATCACTGTCCTGCTACATCACTGTGATGTACTGTCCTGCTACATCACTGTCCTGCTACATCACTGTCCTGCTACATCACTGTGATGTACTGTCCTGCTACATCACTGTGATGCTACATCACTGTCCTGCTACATCACTGTCCTGCTACATCACTGTGATGTACTGTCCTGCTACATCACTGTCCTGCTACATCACTGTCCTGCTACATCACTGTCCTGCTACATCACTGTGATGTACTGTCCTGCTACATCACTGTGATGTACTGTCCTGCTACATCACTGTGATGTACTGTCCTGCTACATCACTGTCCTGCTACATCACTGTGATGTACTGTCCTGCTACATCACTGTGATGCTACATCACTGTCCTGCTACATCACTGTGATGTACTGTCCTGCTACATCACTGTGATGTACTGTCCTGCTACATCACTGTCCTGCTACATCACTGTGATGCTACATCACTGTCCTGCTACATCACTGTCCTGCTACATCACTGTGATCCACTGTCCTGCTACTGTTGCATCACTGTCCTGCACAGTACAGGACACAAAATGATTTAACTGCCTCTCGAAATGGGTGTATTCAACCAAGTTACCAGAGGGCAGACAGACATGTGGGAGGGAAATGGGTGTATTAAACCCAGGAGGGTATTGAAGACCACGACATATACAAATGTATGGTTCGTAGCTAATTGCTTAAATGCTGAAGGAGGGTACTCCATGTTTAAATACTGAAGGAGGGTGACTAATTGCTTAAATGCTGAAGGAGGGTACTCCATGTTTAAATACTGAAGGAGGGTGGCTACACTGCTTAAATGCAGGAGGAGGAATTGAAGGCCACGACATATACAAAGTATGGTTCGTAGCTAATTGCTTAAATGCTGAAGGAGGGTACTCCATGTTTAAATACTGAAGGAGGGTGACTAATTGCTTAAATGCTGAAGGAGGGTACTCCATGTTTAAATACTGAAGGAGGGTGGCTACACTGCTTAAATGCAGGAGGATGATACTCTAGGTTTAAATACGGGAGGAATAGAATCCAGGTTTAAATACCTGATTGGAGTTCATGTCTAAATACTGAAATGGATCCTATGTTTAATTCCATGTTTAAGTACAGAGGTGGATGACTTACCATGTTTAAATGGATCCTATGTTTAATTCCATGTTTAAGTACAGAGGTGGATGATTTACCATGTTTAAATACAGAAATGCATCCCATGTTTAAATACAAAGGTGGATGACTTATCATGTTCTCAATGATTTAACTATGTGGAAAAGATCCTGAAACGTTTTGACATGCAAGAATGTAGATCAAGGGAAACACCATGTGATCAAAAACTAGACTATCAGGAGGATGCTCAGAAACTGACAGATGTAAAAATTTACAGAGAAGCTGTGGGTAGCCTCATTTATTTAACAACATGTACCTGCCCTGACCTATGTTTTGTAGTGAGTAAACTGTCACAGCATTTTGCTGACCCCACAGAGGAGCATTGGATTATAGCAAAACATGTCTTTCGTTATCTTAAAGGTACAGTAGATAAACAACTGTGTTTCAGAAAGAGCAGCGAGGGTCTAGGACTTAAAGCCCACAGTGATGCAGACTGGGCAGCTGACACCACAGATAGAAGGAGTACCACCGGATATTGTGTGAGTTTGAACACAGTCAGCTCACTGATTTCGTGGAAAACAAAGAAGCAGCCCACAGTAGCACTATCAACTTGTGAAGCCGAATATATGGCTCTAGCTATGACCATACAGGAGTATATTTATCCAGAACAACTGCTTGAAGTGATGGAGATAAGATTATGAGTATATTGCTTAATATGTAGTAGGTAATTGGAATGTATCCTCTATACCGAATATGGTGTTTTTGAAGATGAGGGGCGTTTTGTCAACATCATTTAAAAATGATGGACACTGTGTATATATGAAGACTGTTGTTTATGAGGGCAACCAGGGAACCATTGTGATTGCTAGGAACCCAGTGTGTCCACATAGATGTAAACATGTCGATATAGAAAATATCATCTCATCAGATCTGTCATCAGAGAAGAAAGAATGACACTGGTTTATTGTCCAACGGACGACAGGGTAGCAGACACTATGAGGAAACCTGTTCCAAATTGAAATTGAAGGGATTTGCAAAGGTCATGTTGTGTAAATATTGACTGCCATACTCTGTTGATGTTTTGGATTATATTATTTCCTTTGTAAAATGTTTTTCGGAGAAGTTATCCAGTATGCTAATACAACCCTAAGTGGGAGTGTTGAAGTCAGAGGTTCTTGTTAGTAACTGTCTAACTGCATATATAACTGTTTCCACAAGAGGGCGCTCTAGGCGGAGCCACTCAAGAACACCACCAGGTGGCGAGTATAAATAGAGATGTCTCCTCCTACTCTACCTCTTTCCCCCCAGCCTCTCAGTGAGAGGAGAACTCTAGAACTGCTGCTCATACCATGTGAATAAATAAACCACGCCAGTTAAAGGCTAAAGATAGAAACCATGCCTCTTGACCACATTATTGTCGCCCTATAGCCGGATTCTGTCAACATACAGTACAACATTTTGCCATCCGGACACATGAAATATGAAATATGGAATATAGAATATATATAATATCAGGCCTATGACCTTATTATGGCCAAGTCATACGTCTATGGATCGGCACAGATTCCCTCTTTCCAATGGCATAGTTAAATCTGGATTTAGTACCACCAGGAGCCGGATAGAGGGCATCAAAGACCGTGAATGAAATCTACTGTAAGTACAGTTACTTTTGTATAATGGCGATAGCTGCGTCAAAAATCACCGGATTGAGACATATTCCAGTCAATGCTTGTAAGAAGAATTATTTTGTCGTCGGCTGGTGTGAGCTGGGTAGTGTAGTTTTATCAAATTTAGACGTACATCGAAAGCCCTGGGTCTCCTCTTTCTCTGGACTACAACAATTTCACGAGTGCTTTCTGTTCTGCTTTCTATCGTCTAAATCAGTGGTTCCCAAAGTCGGGGTCGCGACCCAAAGGTGGGCCGCGAGCAGCCACGGGTGGGCCGCGAGATGATTAAAAAAAAAAAAAAAAAAAAATATATATATATATATATTTTTTTATTTTTTATTTTTTTATTTTTATTTTTTTTGTCAGGCCACTGAACTTAGAAGCAGGCCAGGACAGTGTTTCTAGTTGTATTCTAAAATGTGACTATATGGTTTTATATTAACTTAATAAATAAACAAAAACTAAAAATCTACTTATTTCAACGAACATTTCAAACTAAATAACAGATTATGCACATAAAACGCTGAAAACAACCGAAGCAACAATAGTATTTTAATGAGGCTATTATTATTATCATTATTATTTTGCAACAAGTTAGCCCTCTCATAAATAGCACATATAAATGAATAACTAACTTGAACTAACTTAATAGGATTGAAGTGATATTTGGCTTAAAAAATCGGTCGCCTGGCAAAAAAAAAGAAAAAAAAAAGCCCGACGATGTGCATTGGGCCGCGGCTCTCTGACGCCTTATTTTCTGGGCCCTGGCCTGAAAAGTTTGGGAACCCCTGGTCTAAATCAGTGGTTCTCAACTGGTCTAGCCTCGGGACCCAACATTTCCTTAGTCATTAAGTCGCGACCCAAATTTATTATTTAAAAATATATATATATATTTGCAGTAATACACTTTCAAAATCTTTCATGCACTGTTAAAAACATGAAATAAACACAAAAAAGTGCAACAAAAGTGGAACTACGGCTAAAACCCCAATGAAATAAAATAATAATAAATAATATATGCTTCTTAGCAGATTTCTTAGCTTAACATAACAGACCTAAGTTTGGGGGAACTAATGGGATAACGGGGGTTGCAACAAAAGTGCAACTAGGGCTAAAACCCCAATGAAATAAAATAATAATAATAATAATAAATAATTATGCTTCTTAGCAGACTTCTTAGCTTAACATAACAGACCTACAGTAAGTTTGGGGGAACTAATGGGATAACTGGGTTTGCAACAAAAGTGCAACTAGGGCAATAAAATAATAATAAGTAAGGGATAATGTATAGCTTACGAGGTCATTGTCGCAAAATAATTGACCGACACAGAGTTTAGAACACAGAGGCGCCTCGCCGAGGTGTTTTAAACGTCAGTGAAGGTCAATTATTTTGCGACAATGACCGAGTATAGCTATACATTATCCTGCTTATTACATGGCTAACTTACTAACAATATACCTAATTCATTTTACACCATCGACAAGACGCGATCAAATGCAGACGCAGTTGTTCTGTGGCTCTGTCAGCCCAAATAAAGTGATTATTATTATCGCCGGCAGCCGGCAGGTGTGTCTGATTGCACTGATCCAGTGTGTGTCAGTGGGCTTGATTGCTCCAGCTGCGAAAAACAATAATCACCGGTGGTTATCGAAAAATAATTCACCGCTGTCAGGGGCTATTGACCAATCACAATCAAGCATTTCGGCGAATGTTAAAACGCCATCTGTAATAATAATAAATAATATATCCTTCTTAGCAGACTTCTTAGCTTAACATTCCAGGGAACTATTGGGATAACTGGGGATGTTGTTTGCTCCTGACAAGAGTCTCAAAGTCTGGGGTGATGGTAGACAAAGCAACTCTGAGGTCATGCTCAATGTCCAATATGTTCCTCTGCTTTGTCTTCAGCTGGACCAGAGCTGAGAAGCCACTTTCACGAAGATAGGTAGTGCAAAAAATAAATGATAAAAAAATAAATAATAGAATATATATTTTTTTTACACACTCAAAATGGCCCTGCGACCGATTTCCGACAAAGCCAATTGCTGCTCATGTGTAGACTATTCAAACATGTACTGTGGTTGTTTTTTGAGAGATTGTCTCTGCCAATGGCTGCCCAGTAGCTTCACACCTACTCAAACTGAAAGCTAGTGGTATACCGGTGCACCATCCAACATTACTGTCTGTCAAGACTCTGGCAGGCTCCATTTTTAAGCTAGCAATATCATATAAAACTGTGAAGCTATGTCATGCTAGCGGGGAAAGGGGCTAAATATTGCTCCAAATTTAAAGGTGCTATAGATAACATTCAGCCATTAGAGCACCAGCATGTCATTTATCCAACCAGGTGCATTCCACGTGGGGAAATGGGAAGTAGGGAGGGGTCAACAACAATATAAATTTTGGACAAACATTTTTGTAAATGATAAATTAAGTAATCAATATTTTTGGGGGGGGGGGGGGGTCAATACTTTTATTCCGCACCTTTCTAAAAGCTCTGTGGATGTATTATTTAAAAAAATAAATATGAGTCTACATAAAATGTTATCTATACTATAGCACCTTTAAACTAGCTATTGACTGGAGAAATTGGCATGGCCATTTTCAAAGGGGTCTCTTGACCTTTCACCTCAAGGTATGGCAATGGGCTCAATGGAACCACAAGTCATTCACCTCTACAGCTGTGGCCATGTGTCAAATTTCAGGAAATTATTTAAATTGTTCCTGGGCTTTACTTTTTACTCACCCGCTCTTGGCGAAGTTGGTCCAGTACGTCATGACCACGGCACTGAGCATGATGTCGTTCCTGGAGAAGTTACAGGGGAACAGGTCGGTGGGGCCCACCATGGGGACCCCGAACACGTAGGGCATCTCGTCTCCGTGGGCCGAGTCCGACCACACAGGCTTCATCAGGCTCT
Source organism: Notolepis coatsorum (assembly GCF_963971535.1). NCBI lineage: Eukaryota > Metazoa > Chordata > Actinopteri > Aulopiformes > Paralepididae > Notolepis > Notolepis coatsorum. The sequence goes on from NC_140172.1 coordinate 63,743,744, forward strand.
GGCAGTGGTGGTAGAAGGCGTAGAAGAAGGTGGGCGAGCCGTAGCGGGCGTGGAGGTCGGCCGTCACCACCGATGGCCCAACCCACTGGTGGTCGGTGAACAGTGCCACCAGGGTCTTCCTCCTGGTCTCCGGGTTGTCCTTGTCGGCCCAGTCCGTGTACATGAACTTGATGGTCTCCCTCAGCGTGTCCTTGCCCTCCGGATAGCCGTACAATCGGTCCACAAAATCCGATACAGCGAAGTCAAAGTCGCTGCCGGACACGCCGTCCTCCAGGTCCACCATGTTCTCCACGAAGCGCAGCCCCTCCCCCTGATTGACGCCCAGCATGATGTCATAATTGAGGAACTCGCCCTGCTCCATCAGGATTTCCGGGTCGTCCGGGATGACGTCTCCATCGATGACGGGTCCGAAGGCCACGTGGTAGCGGGCGGGCTGGATGTCCTGCTCCACCAGCTCCTTGGCGCTCTTCTTCTGCAGGCAGGAGACCATGTCCATGGTGTCCAGGACGTTGCAGCCCACCTTCTCGGCCAGCATGCGGGTGTATTTGACGGGCTGGTAGTTGACGGCCCAGCTGGACAGGGCCGAGCCACTCTGGATGATGGCTCTGTGGAACAGGCCTGGAGGAGGAACAGAGAGGAGAGCTTGAATCCTGGTTCAAGGGGATGAGAGCTATGACATACACTATGTCTCAACACACATACACTATGTCTCAACACACATACACTATGTCTCAACACACATACACTATGTCTCAACACACATACACTATGTCTCAACACACATACAAAATGTCTCAACACATACACACTATGTCTCAACACATATACACTATGTCTCAACACACATACACAATGTCTCAACACATACACTATGTCTCAACACACATACACAATGTCTCAACACATAATACACAATGTCTCAACACACATACACTATGTCTCAACACACATACACAATGTCTCAACACATAATACACAATGTCTCAACACACATACACAATGTCTCAACACATATACACAATGTCTCAACACACATACACTATGTCTCAACACATATACACTATGTCTCAACACACATACACAATGTCTCAACACATAATACACAATGTCTCAACACACATACACAATGTCTCAACACATATACACTATGTCTCAACACATATACACAATGTCTCAACACACATACACAATGTCTCAACACACATACACAATGTCTCAACACATATACACTATGTCTCAACACACATACACAATGTCTCAACACATACTATGTCTCAACACACATACACTATGTCTCAACACACACTATGTCTCAACACACACTATGTCACTCTCAACACACATACACAATGTCTCAACACACACTATGTCTCAACACACATACACTATGTCTCAACACACATACTATGTCTCAACACACACTATGTCTCAACACACATACACTATGTCTCAACACACATACTATGTCTCAACACACATACACAATGTCTCAACACACATACACAATGTCTCAACACATACTATGTCTCAACACACATACACAATGTCTCAACACACACTATGTCTCAACACACATACACAATGTCTCAACACACATACACTATGTCTCAACACACATACACTATGTCTCAACACACATACACTATGTCTCAACACACATACACTATGTCTCAACACACATACACAATGTCTCAACACACACTATGTCTCAACACACACACTATGTCTCAACACACATACTATGTCTCAACACACATACACAATGTCTCAACACACATACACTATGTCTCAACACACACACTATGTCTCAACACACATACACTATGTCTCAACACACATACACTATGTCTCAACACACATACACTATGTCTCAACACACATACACTATGTCTCAACACACATACACTATGTCTCAACACACATACACTATGTCTCAACACACATACATTATGTCTCAACACACATACTATGTCTCAACACATACTATGTCTCAACACACACTATGTCTCAACACACACACAATGTCTCAACACACATACACTATGTCTCAACACACATACACTATGTCTCAACACACATACACTATGTCTCAACACACATACTATGTCTCAACACATACTATGTCTCAACACACACTATGTCTCAACACACACACAATGTCTCAACACACATACACTATGTCTCAACACACATACACTATGTCTCAACACACATACACTATGTCTCAACACACATACACTATGTCTCAACACACACACTATGTCTCAACACATACTATGACTTCTGGTTCCGCTCTCATTCGCTCATGTTGGCCCGCCCCCCCCAAGTCGCTCACCGCTCACCTTCATTTACGAATAAAGCGCTCCCCGCTCCACAGCTCGCTCAGCAGATTTTTTTTTTTGGAGCATGATGTAAATTAGCTTGATTTGACCAAACTACAACAGTCTACACCCCCTGGGCCCCTTAACAATTGTTTGTATTGAGCCGTATTGTAATTGTACCCATTCTGCAATGTTAAATAATGTTTATCCATTCAACTAGCTCTACTAAGCCATGGTAGCTAGCCTAGCCGCAATGCTATGGTCGATCCCATACACGTTAGCATGTAAGCTAACAACAACAGCGTTAACCTTAAAGATGGTGGATTATACTTTGGTCTTAGCAGGATGTGAGTGACGGTTCACCCTTCTCATTGGTTGAAAATGGCCTTCAAGTTTGTACATCGCCACCTGTTGCTTTGGCATTGTACTACATGTATATTACATCAGTTTCTGTGTGATCGTGTGCACTGAGCGGCCCGGAGCGGATTGGAGTGGAGGAGAGCTCTCGCTCCGGAAGTCGCGCCGATCCATTTTAAAACCCACTCCGTCGCTCACTTCAAAACCACCCGCTCCACTCCCCGCGCCGCACTGCTCACATGCTCTGACACACATACACTATGTCTCAACACACATTCACTATGTCTCAACACATACACAATGTCTCAACACACATACACTATGTCTCAACACATATACTATGTCTCAACACACATACACTATGTCTCAACACATATACTATGTCTCAACACACATACACTATGTCTCAACACACATACACTATGTCTCAACACATACTGTATACTATGTCTCAACACACATTCACTATGTCTTGATATACTATGTATATACGTTTGAGACGACTGTCGGGCGACCAAGTCAGTGTTTGTTTGTATTATTATTTACTTTTGAACTCTGTTTTATTCTTTCTTGTTTTTTATTTTTTTATTTTCTTTTCTTCTGTTTAATGTTGTTATCTGTTCTATGTGGACAATGACAATACAATAATGTATATATGCAGACATATACTTATAATTTCTATGTCCTCAAAAAAGTATAATAAATAAAAAAGTGAAAAAAAAAAACATACACAATGTCTCAACACACATACACTATGTCTCAACACATATACTATGTCTCAACACACATACACTATGTCTCAACACATATACTATGTCTCAACACACATACACTATGCCTCAACACACACTATGTCTCAACACATACACTATGTCTCAACACATATACTATGTCTCAACACACATACACTATGTCTCAACACATACACTATGCCTCAACACACATACACTATGCCTCAACACACATACACTATGCCTCAACACACATACACTATGCCTCAACACACATACACTATGTCTCAACACATTCACTATGTCTCAACACATACTATGTCTCAACACACATACACTATGTCTCAACACACATACACTATGTCTCAACACACATTTACTATGTCTCAACACACATACACTATGTCTCAACACACATACACTATGTCTCAACACACATACACAATGTCTCAACACATTCACTATGTCTCAACACATACTATGTCTCAACACACATACACTATGTCTCAACACACATACACTATGTCTCAACACACATACACTATGTCTCAACACACATTTACTATGTCTCAACACACATACACTATGTCTCAACACACATACACAATGTCTCAACACATTCACTATGTCTCAACACATACTATGTCTCAACACACATACACTATGTCTCAACACACATACACTATGTCTCAACACACATTTACTATGTCTCAACACACATACACAATGTCTCAACACATACTATGTCTCAACACACATACACTATGTCTCAACACACACTATGTCTCAACACATATACACTATGTCTCAACACACATACACTATGCCTCAACACACATACACTATGCCTCAACACACACTATGTCTCAACACACATACACTATGCCTCAACACACATATACTATGTCTCAAGTAACACTATGTCTCAACACATACTATGTCTCAACACACATACATTATGTCTCAACACATACTATGGCTCAACACACATACATTATGCCTCAACACACATACATTATGTCTCAACACACATACATTATGTCTCAACACATACTATGTCTCAACATGCATGAGGTGAGGCGGACCTTTAAAAAAGTGAATATCAGGAAGGCAGCAGGTCCAGACGGCATCCCCGGCCGCGTCCTAAAAGTCTGTGCCGACCAACTGGCCCCAGTATTCACTGACATATTTAACCTGTCCTTAGAACAGGCTGTCATCCCCACCTGCCTGAAGAAGTCCACTATTATCCCTGGACCCAAAAAATCCAAGCCTGCTTGCCTCAACGACTACCGCCCTGTAGCTCTCACCTCCATAGCCATGAAGTGCTTTGAGAAGCTAGTAAAGGGCTACATCTGCTCCTCCCTCCCCATCAACATGGACCCCCTGCAATTTGCATACCGCCCCAACAGGTCCACGGAGGACGCCATATCCCATGTGCTGCACACAGCAGCATCACACCTGGACAAGAGGCAGGGGAACTATGTGAGAATGCTATTCATCGACTACAGCTCGGCATTCAATACCATAGTCCCCTCCATACTCATAGCCAAGCTCAGGGACCTGGGCTTGGGCTATGACCTCTGCCAGTGGGTCTTGGACTTCCTGACTGGCAGACCCCAGGTGGTGAGAGCAGGCAACTGCACCTCCTCATCCATCACCCTCAACATAGGGGCCCCCCAGGGCTGTGTTCTGAGTCCCCTCCTCTACTCCCTGTACACACACGACTGTGTGGCTCAGCGGAGTAGCAATACAATCGTCAAATTTGCTGACGACACAGTGGTGGTGGGCCTGATCTCTGCCAACGACGAGAGGGCCTACCTGGAAGAGGTCAAGGTCCTGGCGGGATGGTGCCAGGAAAACAGCCTCTCCCTGAACGTCAGCAAAACAAAGGAGATGATTGTGGACTTCAGGAGGTCGGGGGTCAAGGACTACAGCCCCCTCAGCATCGACGGGGCACCGGTTGAGAGAGTCAACAGCTTTAAGTACCTCGGAGCCTACATATCCGAGGACTTGACATGGACCACACACATTAACAGTGTTGTGAAGAAGGCACGACAACGCCTCTACTTCCTCAGGCGCCTAAGGAAGTTCCAAGTCAGCCAGAAGATCCTTAAGAACTTCTACTCATGTACAATAGAGAGCATCTTGACCGGCAACATCACCTCCTGGTTTGGGAATAGCACTGCACAAGACCAAAGCAGACTACAAAGAGTGACACGTTCAGCCGAACGCACAATTGGAGGGGGGCTCCCCACCCTCCAGAACATTTACTACAAGCGTTGCAAGGGCAAGGCTAAGAGAATCATTAAAGACTCCAGTCACCCGAACAACTGCCTCTTTGAACTGCTGCGGTCAGGCAAGCGATACAGGAGTCTCAAGGCGAGCACAGAAAGACTCAGAAGAAGCTTCTATCCCCAGGCCATCAGGCTGCTAAACGAACAATGAATGAACACTACACAACAACAACCACCAAACGCACATAGCACACACATCCACACGCACACACTCACTTTAAACAAACACACTGTAGCACCCACCCCACACACTTATAGCACACACCCACTTTAAACAAACACACTGTAGCACCCACTCCCCACACTTTATATTTATGGATGAAGGATGGCACTACAACTCGTACACCTTACTGTAAATTGTACCTAAAATTGTACCTCATCCCATTTCTGCTTTGCACTAAATAGTACTGTACATTAGTACACTGCATAGTATTGTGTATTGTATATTATATGGTAACTCAGAACATTGTACATATGTCTATACCGAACACTGTGACCTCATTTTCTTCTTCTAAATTCATGCTATATTATGTTATTATGTTATTTGATACTATCTTGTCTAGCACAGTCTCTGGAGCGTAACAGTAAGAAGCATTTTGTATGAAAGTATTCTGTACTTCTGTATGACAACTATTAAAGAACTTGAACTTGAACTCAACACACATACATTATGCCTCAACACACATACACTATGTCTCAACACACATACATTATGCCTCAACACACATACACTATGTCTCAACACATACACTATGTGTCAACACATACATTATGTCTCAACACATACACTATGTCTCAACACATATACTATGTCTCAACACATCAGCACTCAGACTGGGGTACCACAAGGTTGTGTCCTCACGCCTCTGCTGTTCATATTGTACATTAATTACTTAATTAGTCAGCAGGACTATTGCAAAAAGATAAAATTTGAGGATGATGTGGCCCTGACCGGCCTTCTTACCGACGATGAGACCAGTTATAGAGCTGTGATTGACCACTTTTTTAACTGGTGCTCTAAAAACTCCTTTAAATACACAAAAGACCAAAGAAATGTTTCTCTGCCCCCCGTGACCATGAACAACGTGCCCATTGAAATAGTACAGAAGTACAAATACCTGGGCACTATTATTGACAGTAATCTCACATGAAACACTAACACCAATGCCATATCTGCAAAGGCTCAACAACGTCTGTACTTCTTGAGGAAACTTACAAGTGGATAGAACTCTGCAGATCTCTTCTATAAGACCTGCATCCAGAGTGTGCTGACTTTATGTATTCAGTGCTGGGGGGGGGGGAGCAATAAGTGTACAGAATAATAATAGATTAGATAGGATGGTCAAATTAGGAGGTAAGACAACTGGTGAAGCAATGTGCAGTATTACAAACATGTCAGACCAGTACACCATGAATTGGCAGAAAAGATCATAGCCGATCAACTGCACCCACTATGGTCTGAGTATGCACTCTTACCCTCAGGGAGGAGGTACTGCATGCCTATAGGACTAGAACCAAACGGTGCATTACGTCCTTTGTCCCACGCAACATTCAGCTGCTTTACAAGTTTTAATTATTTGGTATTTTTTAGCACTTGCACCATGGTGCCGTTGAGGGTCATGCAGTGTCATGCTTTTTATGATGTTCGTATTTATTATGCTCATGTCTTGTTTGTCTGTGCTGTATTGTTCATATTTGTGCCTATTAGGCTTTTTGTTGCTCTCTTTGTGCAAAGCAAATTCCATTGAAGGGCAATAAAGGTTTCATTCATTCATTCATTCACACTGTACAACTGTACAAGCAAAACTGTACATTGGAATATTGACAAAACCATACTTGGTTGAACAAACAGACAGACAGACAGGCAACCAGATATATAGACAGATAGCCAAACAGACAGACAGGCAACCAGATATATAGACAGATAGCCAAACAAACAGACAGACAGACAGACAGGCAACCATATATATATAGACAGATAGACAAACAAACAAACAAACAGACAGACAGACAGACAGACAGACAGACAGACAGACAGACAGACAGACAGACAGGCAACCAGATATATAGACAGATAGACAAACAAACAGACAGACAACCAGAGATATAGACAGATAGCCAAACAAACAAACAAACAAACAGGCAACCAGATATATAGACAGATAGACAAACAAACAGACAGACAGACAGACAGACAGACAGACAGGCAACCAGATATATAGACAGAAAGATAGACAAACAAACAAACAGACAGACAGACAGACAGACAGACAGACAGACAGACAGACAGACAGACAGAGAGACAGACAGACAGACAGACAGACAGACAGACAGACAGACAGACAGACAGACAGACAGACAGACAGACAGACAGGCAACCAGATATGACAGATAGACAAACAAACAGACAGACAGGGGGGGTTGGGCGGGGTACTAAGTATAGTAATATGGTTTATTTGCATTAGGAAAGATACAGACACATTAGCTGGTTGAACAACATCATATTATGTTGAAAGATAGAGAGAAAAAGAGAAAGAAAGAAAGAGAGGGGGAGAAAGAGACTGGAGAAAGAGAAAGAGAGAAAGAAAGAAAGGCAGGGAGAATAAAGAGAGAGAGAAAAAGAGAAAAAGAGAGAAAGAAAGAGAGGGGGAGAAAGAGAGAGAAAGAGAGAAAGAAAGAAAGAAAGAAAGAAAGAAAGAAAGAAAGAAAGAAAGAAAGAAAAAAGAAAGAAAGAAAGAAAGAAAGAAATTGAGTGTATTTTTGTGAGAATGCGCGTGGCGCACGCCTCCCGCGCCGCCTCGAATCCAACCAAAGCGGAAAAGATAGCTTGCCGCCTGCGAGGCGCGCGCCCGCTTGCGGCCAGTGTGCACAGCTCCGCCCGTTAACATGGGAGCGGAAGTGAGGCGGCAGTCGCCCGTCCGTCCGTCCGTGTTGAATCGCGTCTGGTGTGCCGGGGGCGTTAGACTTCAATGCCAGTCCATCGCGGCTCCCTTTCTCTGTGACAGCTGACCCATCATACCTCTGTGCCCAACGCGCCTGTTATATTTTAGCTGTGTGTAGGCCACGCCGTTAGGCTCCTTGGCCCTGGCCGCTACCCTTGGCGGGCACCACTTTGACGCCTGAGCATAAATGTAGCTTTGTACAAGTAGACACATTCACACCTAGGAGCTGCCCTGTAAATCACAGTATTGTTTTCAGTCTTCTACCGTCAGCCAGTAAGCAGCTCAGTTGGAGGATTACTTCAACGGCTGTGTACAGCAGAGCATACTACGGGTATTGCACTACCACCCCTGCAGGACTTATACAATAGGAGGTGCAAATCCAGAGCCTGCAGAATAATGAAGGACCCTCACCACCCCAACAATAGCCTGTTCAAGCTGCTGCGGTCAGGCAAACGCCTCCACATACACACAGCAAGAACAGAGAGACTCAGGCTCAGCTTCTTCCCCCAGGCCATCAGAGCATTGAACACTGATCTCTCCACACACAAGCACACATGAACACACACACACACACACACACACACACACACAAACACACGCACACACACACACACACACACACACACACACACACACACACACACACACACACACACACACACACACACACACATACATATCCTGCACTCTCTCACACACAAACACACCACAGGTCACTTTAAAAACACAAGAAAAGGTCACTTGAAAGGAAGGAAAAAAGGTCACTTTAAAGAAAGAAAAACATAACTGGATGTTTTTGTATAGTATAGTTAGGATAGCATAGTACCTGACAGAGTATAACTGTATATTGTATAATAGTGTACATTGGACTCATTACCTTTTGTATTTTATCTAAGTACTTTTATCATGTCTATTTTATTTCTATTCTATTTTATTCTATTATTATTTGTATTTTTTGCACAATCGAAGCGGGCATGGCCACCTTCATTTCACTATTAGTCCAGGCATTCTGTGAGAAAAAATGGGTGAACCTCCCACAAATTGCAAAAGAAAATCTGACAAATGTTTATTACTCAGAAAAGTCTCCCCTATAATATATAAAAAGTCTTAAGAGATCCAAGTGGTGGAAAGTATTTTTCAAAGGTGTTTCTTAACCATACCCTGGTACTACTTTTTTGCTTCCGAAAATAACATTTTAAAGCAACATCATTATATTATTATACTTGTATACAAGGTAACATGAATTGACACTAATCCATATAAATGTTGGGATTGATTAACAAAAAGCAAAGACCACCATTTAAAAAGTGAAGAATAGCCATGCTTTTCCATTGCAATGCAATGTTTTATTTCAAGCCAGTGTTTCCATTGATCAACATAACTTTAAAACAAGATTATTTAAATAAATTAAATAGCACATTTAGAACATTAACAAACATTAAGTCAACTCTTAAACATTGCTGGTCATCATTACTGTATGTTCCCTGGCTCATTTTCATCTTCCTCACCATCACATGCAGCCTGACATGAAAGTTACTACATGCAACAGAGCACTCAATGTCATGCTTATTGCATGTGCACCTTAGGCTCAACATGGGGTACAATACAGTACGGCTCAATACATACAATTGTTGAGGGGATGCAGACCAGAGAAAGACGTTTGTCTTGTTTACATCAGGGTCCCCCAAATCAATTCATAGTGACATTTATGACATACACAACATATGACATCATGACATTTATGGCATAGGGACATACATGACATACAGGTATATAGTACTGTTACATTTGTGACATATATACGATATGCAAATATACAGTACTGTTACCCATAGATCCTGACAGAGTATATACATATGATGGGGAGGAAACTGTACATTAGGAGGGGGTGGGTGGGAGAGAAATATACATACGGTGGGGAGAGAATATATAAATACGGTGGGGAGGAGACTGTACATTAGGAGGGGGTGGGTGGGTGGAAGAGAAATTAACATACGGTGGGGAGAGAATATATACATACGGTGGGGAGGAGACTGTACATTAGGAGGGGGTGGGTGGGTGGGAGAGAAATATACATACGGTGGGGAGAGAATATATACATACGGTGGGGCATGGTACGTGGGGCACTTGCATCATCTGGGGTATGGTACGTGGGGCACTTGCATCATCTGGGGCATGGTACGTCTGACAGTTCTTCTTTTGTAGGTGACCACTGAGCATGTTGAACTGATGAACTGCTGCTTGTTTGTGTTGTTTGCAAGGAACTCGTCTTTATTCATTGTAACAGTATGTACTAGGGATGCTCGATATTGGCTTTTTTACCGATACCGATATACCGATATTGTCCAACTCTTAATTTCCAATACCGATATCAACCGATACCGTTATATGCAGGGTTCCCCTCCCCACATTTTTTTTATAATTTCAGGTAATTAACATTACATATCTCTTGTTGTGGAATTAACACAACATTATGCATACTTTTGACAATAAATAAAATCAGAATTCGTTCTTACTTGCTTGCCTGGGTAAATAAACGTTATAGAAAAAAAATTGAAAAAAAAAAAAGAAAAAAAAATTGAAAATCGATACCGATATTTTCCGATATCACATTTTAATGCCGATATCGGCCGATAATATCGGTAGGCCGATAATATCGGACATCCCTAGTATGTACTCATCCATGGTTATGGTTGCTCCAGTAATCCTACCTGCTCGTCTGCGGTGTGTCATGTCTTTGGTGGATGTGCCCTTATAACTGTCGAACATGACAACTGCCTCTCCATACTTCCTTGTGACATACTCTCTGTACAGTTGGCAGATGTCCTTGTATGTGGATCCACGTGTCCACGGGATACGCTGAACAAGTGCTCCACCATCCAGCACATACATGGCCAGTGACTCCTTGAAGGTCAGGTGTGTGGAGTGCCCAGATGCCATCAGCTAGCACTGGCTTCTGTGGCTGTCGAAGCAGCAGGGAGGTGTCAAACAGTGCTGGAGGATGACTACACAGCTCATACTTGAACACTGACGCCAGGGCCCTATTCCCCGTACCTGGTTCAACTAAGTCGATCAAGAGTCCCATTATCCAGATTCAGTTAACCCGATGTTTGAAGCGGGATTTTCCTGTTCCTCGAAGGTGGATTCAGTCTCGTTAACTCGAACCAGACTTGAGACCCAGGATAAGTGCGCGCGGCCGCTTCAGTTGAAAAGCCAGCACTTATCGATAGCAGAGATCCTGATTTTCTAATGGCATTGATTGATTAATTGTTTTAAAACTTTATTAACAGATTGCAGTACGGCTCAATCGCCTCGCAGACAAGTTAAATGCGTTATCTATAGGCTAATTTTAAGTCCCTCATTACCTCAATCAATCAGATTATATTTCTTTAAACTTGCCTGCTGGCAGTAGGTTTATGGATTGAATAATCAAATGAGATCTTGCTAGCGAAAATAATGAGTTAAACTGTTATACAGAATAAGGATACGGCTCTCTTACCCATTGATTGATGTATGGTGGATCTTTTACTTATCTGCACTGTGGTGTAACGGTTTCTGCTTTTGACTTTCACGCAGACGGCCCGGGTTCGAATCCTAGTCTTTTCCTTCTTTTTGCAATGTAGGAATAATTCAATTTGGTGCACGTTGAGAGCTATATAAAGAATGACATCCTCAATGCATGTAGATTTATAATATTTTAACTTAAAACTAGGCTACTTTTGCGTATAATCATTAATATTATATTCCAAAAAATTATATTGGAAACGCGGGGTTTTGAACACCGGTCGCCCGGTTGCCAGGATTGAGCACTACCGCTGCGCCACTGTGCCAGATGGAATAGATTCATTGTTTATCCATTAATGTACGAGAGACCCGTGTTTAGAATATTTTTTCTTTTGAATGAAGTTTTATCTCTTTATTCTCAAATGCATTAATGTGACGTCAACGACACATTCAATTTCTCAAATCCGTCAAACAGCGCATCTCATCAGACATTTTAATCCCAGTTACAATATCACACAAAATCCACAATCCACGCATAGACACTTCAATTTTATGCTTGAATGAAACACAATCCGGGCGCTCCGTTAAGCAAATCTACAGCGGAGGATATATGAAACTAATCAAAGCCAAACGGCCGATAGGTTTCATTCATTAAAATTATCCCCGCGGGATTCACATTTGCAATGCGCCGTTATTAAAATAACCACATGCAGCGTGTATCGCGACTCCAAGCGCCGTATATGACGTGCATTATTTTATTTAGGACAAAGTAAATCTATAGGCTCAATATGATTTATTATCAGCATTTAGTTCTATTATTATACATTTCAGAAGCCCCCTCTAGGAAAACGAAGCACAGAAACATAATTCAGAATGGTATAATGGGATCTAGACTGTGAGAATAATTTCAGGAAGCGAGCTGTCATTTATTTGCGGGGGCGTGGCCATGGTTCATCCGGCTAACTGAAGTTAACCCTGCTCCAGACCAGGCTCAAACTTTTTGATCTGTTGTCATGGTGATTTGGACAATCGCGCGTCGGGGAATGGGAATGTCCGGCTTAAGTCAGGCTTGACTGGAAATTATCCGGCTAACTCAGTTATCCAGGTACAGGGAACGGGGCCCAGGTCTTGTGAAGATTTTGCTACAGTTGTGAGTTGCTGGAAAAGTAGTTAAGGATCCATCTGCACTGCTTCGCCATCAATCTTCACTGAGGATTTTATACTCACGGTGATTGCCTGATCCCTCTTCTTGAATGTGTACTCAGCAGTAGTCTTTCCATCTATGCTGGCCAAGATGGTGTTTCCAATGGCCTTTGCCTTATCAACATTCACAGAAGGGTGTGCATGGACCCCAGTTGAGATACTGCACAAGCTTGGATCTGAGCAGAAGGGCTGTCTTTCTTGGAGATAGTTCAGAACTATTAGTGTGTCCTTCATGTCACGTGCTTGTCTTGCATCTGTCATGTCCTTGTTCTGCTCACCAGTGTTGTGGTTCACCCCTGTCAGCTCTTGCATGGCACTGTTGACTTCAGCACAAGCTGGCATGGAGAGCAGCCATGTCAAATGTTGCATGGCTGTCATCCCTCGCCCTCTTGTGAGGTCACCGCTGGTTTTCATACTCCTCATAAGCACCTGCTCGATGATGAGATCTACTGACAGGCCAGCCCACAATCGATCACTTCGTCTGACCACATGGAATCCCTCTTCAAATCTCTGGTAGACATCTGGATGATCCACCTGGAGCTTGCACATTCACTGTACATAGATCTGAGCAGATTTTGTGTAGAGATTGTGGCCAGATGCTGCCATGAATGGAAGCATTTCTGATATTGCAATGCAGAAATTACATGCACTCTGCTTCACATGAAAATAGACATAAAATGTACATAAAAACAGGGATAGAGCCAGTGCATACAAATACTTATACAATGGCATGCAAATTTCTTGATTCTGATTGGCTGAAACAGTCAAGTTAGACGTTGTTATTTATCATAACACACGCTTGTGATCCCAGAACACGCCCACAACCGAATTACAATCACTCCGCCAGTTCGAGTTTTTAGCAATGAAACCAAGATGGCGGACAATAATCTTTACGAATGGATGTGTTGATAGTGTCATAACGACTCATTCAAAAACGATTCTGTCACGTGGAATGTGTTAGTTTCTTACACAATGTTGGATTATGTAATTGGTTGGTCATGACTCATTGTGGAACAAAATATAAATCGCGGGAAGTCTGTTGTTAGATGCCATTCGTCAAAAGGACACTCATTTCACTGTTAATAACATTTTCAAGCAATCAATCAATAAATCCAATAACACACGCTCACTTCACTGTTAAACGGCATGCTTTGAAGCAGCTCGGAGGTGCATGCCATCTAAGAATGAAGTGAGCGTGTGTTATTGGAATGATTGATTGAAAAAAAATTTATGTCCATCTTGTTTCGAACTGGTTATGCTTAGGGGGCTTTCTCACTGCCATTCGGGGTCGAATCAGCTCCGCTCCGTCCTCGTTCCGTCCTTGGGTGCGAACTTCCCCCCTCCCTCTCCCCCCTCTGGTTTGTGTACACACTGCAGTCTTGGTGCGCTCCGGGTTTTTGTTTACGGTTTGCGTTTTGAGCGTGTAAGCTTGCCGTAGCGATGTCAACACAGGAAGAGTTTAACATACCAATAAATATGAAGTTATATTTGAACCTCTGTTGTCAAGCCTTGTCAATATAACCCACCCACCTTTTCTCACGAATGGAACTGGTGTTGTGGAGTCCGCTTTGAGCGTTTTCCAGGGTTAACGCTAAGCTAACACTAGTTCGCTTAGCCTATTACTAGTTAGCAGCTAACATTAGCCCATTGCTTGCGGCAATTATATTGCATGTCATTGATCTACCGGTCGATCACGGCCGACTGGTTGGGCACCACTGGTCTAATAGAAATAAATGCATTCGAACAAGAAACCAATGTATAGCAATGGCAAAAAAATTGCCAGGCCTAATGCGATAGTGCTTTGTAACGTGGCTTCATGTTTTCATCCACTGAGCTGTGAGGCTCCACATGCTTGTTTGGTTGAGGTCTGAACTCGCAAATTGCCCATAAATATTGTTTTTGTGGGTATTGT
The DNA here is from genome assembly GCF_963971535.1 of Notolepis coatsorum. Lineage (NCBI taxonomy): Eukaryota > Metazoa > Chordata > Actinopteri > Aulopiformes > Paralepididae > Notolepis > Notolepis coatsorum. The sequence continues at coordinate 63,759,008 of NC_140172.1, forward strand.
CCAGTTGTTGCTGTATGTTTTTATCTGCCCAAAATTCAAGCAAGCATGAAAGCATTACAGTAACGACGTTGTGTGTGTCAGCAAGTTGATACAGAAGCCTCTCCCGTGTTTTGGTACAAGCTTGCACCACGCCCCCCGCTCCCACTGGCGCGCACCCGGAACCACCTATTTCAGCGGTCCAGGTTTGGAGCGAATCAGCGACCCCGGGGACGGGGGGAGCGTTCTCAGTAGGACGGACACAACCTTTTTGGGTGCGATCGGGCTTTGATTCGACCCCGAATGGTGAGTGAGAAAGCCCCTTTAGGCCCTCTTTCGAAGTCGGTTATGCGTAGAGTTTATCTTTAGAGCAGGGCGATAGACCACCAGCCCTGATTCCAAACTCTAAGCATAACCGACTTCGAAAGAGGGCCTAAGCATAACCAGTTCGAAACAAGGCGGACATTAATACAATTTTCAATCAATCAATCAATCAATCAATTCAATAACACACGCTCACTTAAAACAGCGCACCTCCCAGCTGCTTCTATAGAAAGTAGGTTGAAAAAAATCAATTTTTTTAAACTACTTTCTACAGAAGCATCAAGTGAGCGTGTGTTATTGGAATGATTGATTGATTGATTGAAAATTTGATTAATGTCCGCCTTGTTTCGAAATGGTTATGCGTTGGCCCTCTTTCGAAGTCGGTTATGCTTAGAGTTTGGAATCAGGGCTGGTGGTCTATCACTCTGCTCTAAAGATAAACTCTAAGCATAACCGACTTCGAAAGAGGGCCTAAGCATAACCAGTTCGAAACAAGGCGGACATTAATAAAATGTTCAATCAATCAATCAATCAATCAATCAATCAACCAATCAATCAATCAATCAATCAATCAATTCAATAACACACACTCACTTCATTCTTGCCTTGAAACAGCACACCTCCGAGCTGCTTCCACACGGAGGCAACTTCTCTTTATCTCATGTAAAACACTTTGTGGACAGTACTGAACACTTTGTGTGGACATCAGACAGGAAGACATAATTAGGTAAAAAAAATTAACATGGCCACAATGAAATGAATGAAAAATTGTGGCATCACCAATTTCTGTATTTTTCAATACTTTCCACCACTTGGATTTCTTAAGACTTTTGACATGTTATAAGTAACATGTTATAAGTAACATATTTATGAGACTAAAACAGTTGAAAGCATTTCTTTTGCAATTTGTGGGAGGTCATGTCCTACAATGCGGCCCTCATTTATCAACAATTCTTAGAAAGTGTTCTATTTTCGTTCTTAAACTCAGAATTTAGAATGTGTGTACGTACAGACAAATCGGGATCTATCACACGTGCGCAGACGTGTCCCACGCACACCTGCAAGTACTCTGTGTTGATATCACTTGATCTATGCTCCACGCTCGTGCACGGTTTTACGTATTTGCATATAGAACCGCCCGTAATTAACCATATATGGTAATGAAACACCCCCATGAAATGTGGAAAAGTGGACTAAGCCGAGCAAACGCCTGGGAGAAATACGCGACAGGCTGACAGACGTGTACACAGTGATGTCAGAAACAGTCGGATATGATATCTATTAACTTCCTAAAGACCATTGCTGCCTGGGCAGCGCAAACACTAATAAAGACCGCTAACCACTGTTTGCCATTGGTGTCATTAATAACCATGCTGGAATATGACTGCTTTTTCTTCGTTTCGTTCTATTAATACCCAGGGATTAAAGTTCTCCGTCAATTTCATTCCAAATCGCGACAGATTTTTTACCTGCATATGATTTGTAGAGGCATACAATCTATTTTGATGTCGGTATTAGGTAGCCTATATAAACAATAATACGAGAGCATATACAAGAACCTTTCTATTCACATAACTGCATTTGTGATGGAGCTTTGACAGCTACATGGGTGGTACAGTAACAGTCTATTGCTTGATCCATCTCCAGTATCTGTTAGGATCGAGGGTAACGATAAGGTGAGGAGAGCACAATTGCAGAGAAGGATGAGACAGGATGAGACAGAGACAAAGGGTGATACTTAAATGAAGGGAGCTTTACTGAGACAAAACCAAAATACAAAACAAACAAAAGGCACTGACACAGATACTAACAAACAGCGAGTGAAAACAAGAAAACGACAGGGGTAGACAGGCATGAACTCACTTGACATCAAAGGAACAAGGGAACGAGAGACAATGACGCCACAATAACTCTACCAACCAACAAACAATATTGAAACCAATTAACAATCACCACAGCTGGGGAGAGACAGGCACAGAACAAAACAAACAATCAACCACTAGACAATAAGCAATACACCAAACAACACTAACCAGGGAAACCAATTCACACCAGGGTGGGGAAGTTCAACAATAACACACACAGTGACATCCCATTAATTATCCCATTAATTAAAGTAAGCATGTGAGTTATCAAGAGTAGAATCAGTGTCTGAACCAACTGGCTCGTCTGGCCACAAGAGGGAGGTAGAGGACCACTGTCAGGAGGTAGGGGACCAGTGTCAGGAGGTAGGGGACCAGGTAGGCGACCATTGTCAGGAGGGAGGAAATGTTCACTTTTATTCTCATAACCAGCCCAGCAAGGGCCGGCCCTGGGGACGTTACAGTATCACGATGGACCGTGCCGGTGGCCAAAGACCAGAGGGTGGAGACTGACTTGAATGTGCATGGGGATGGCATTTGTGCGTTTTGTTCCACGCTCCAATTTCGGTCTTAAATTGCGGTACAAATGAAGGAGGTGTCTTGGGTATAGTGGACTCTAGTTAATATGTTCTCTCGGCAATTAGACTGCCCCTCATTCATTCATTCATGCCTATCTGCTATCTCTGAAAACAGTTCCCCGTGGAGCCCAGTCAGTGCACCCCATAGTATTCCGATATTCGATAACCCTATATATAAACCATGCTGCATTCATTCGGAAAGAAAGACTTATTCCAAATGCTATATTTATAGGGTTTGACAATAATTACACTACTGTCGCTATTTTACAATGAACTATAATGAATTACGGGTCATACTACAGAACACGCCAGTGTTGAAACTAATGCACGGAAGCTTATTTCCGCGTTGCAATAATAATATTCTACCGCTGGGCGCCAGGTACGCATGCTCCGAGCTGTGCGTAAATATACGCACAAAGTCAAGCACACGTTCAAATTGATAAGTCACACACTTTGCTTAGAAATGATCGTACACACGGGTTACGCACATATCTGTGCGTACGCACCATTGATAAATGAGGGCCCACTATATGTCTTGTATATGTATGTAATGAATAAACCTCTTGAATCTTGAATCTTGGTGGTAAAAGCGGTATTTGTAATCCAGGGAAGAAGCTATTTCTCGGTGTAAGGATGGCAGAGACAGTGGGCCTCATTCATGAAGTGATATAAGAACAGATTTCGTTCTTAACTAGCATTTCCTCTTATTTTGTTCTTACAGATACAGCTGGGAAAAGTCCAGGAGCAGCTGTTTGCCTGCTGTTATCACGTCGCTTGGCATGGTTAATGTTAACAATGACCAGCGGGGGCGCTCTCATACAGCTGGTGACAACTGCCGACGCGCCGGCTTTTTGTTCATTCATTGGAGGAGCTCCGCACAGCTGGTGACTTCATTCATAGGATGCTACAACGTCCTACAGTATGTCTACAGACTGCATGAATGAATGTTGCTGAATTAAAGAATGAATAAGTTAAACGTGTGCATAATACAATAGTAATAATATATAATAAGAATCCAACCAATAGAGCGACATTGTGCAATAAACAAGTAAACAACGTGTCAAATCTAACTTCATTAGATGGCCGACGTACAGTACGGCTCTCTTTTCCATTCATTTCATCAAAAGAAAGCGTTAGTGTAATGCTTCTTGGTAACAATAGGTTTGTGTACGCAATGTTGCTGAAATGTTTTCTTATTGTTGCTTTTCTCTCAGGCAAGACCAAATTCTAAGAGTGGTCGAGAGCACTCTTACCCAGATAAGAAACTTGTACCCAGATGAGAAACATAAAAAAAAGCCTAATAATAATAATAATATATCAGATTTATATAGCGCTTTTCCTAATGCTCAAAGACACTTTACAAAACAAACAATACAATACAATACAATACAGTTTTAGTAGATACAATAAAGAAATATATATAAAAAGGTGAGAGAGGAAGGAGTTCATGGGTTGAAAGCAAACCATTGGTCAATTGCCCCCAAATACCCCCAAATACGACTTTATAAACCCAGAACCTTTCAATAATAATAATTATTATTATTATAACTTATTGCGTGCATTCTTCTTCTGAAATGGATTATATATTGCTGTTAGAACAGTTAGATGCTGGCTGCCCAGGCATACGCATAGAACACATATTTACAACATCTCCTCTCCTCTCTTCTCTTCTCTGCTCGTACAAGTTCTGAGCGCATTCAGGGTTTTAGCCACAGGGACCTTTCAGAGAGAGTTGACAGGTGACAGATCCAGTATTTCCCAACCTACTGCGCGATTGGTTCTTGACAAGCGTCGTCAAGTCGTTCAGTATTGACAAAGCCTACTTGGCCAGAACGATTTATTTCGCACTATACAGTATGCGGTATATGTATAAGTACAAGTATAAGTCTTTATTTGTCATCAGATTAACACACACACACATGCGATGAGCGACCCATAGGAACACACACACATGCACTGAGTCGCGAGTCGTGATATGTGTGTGTGTGTCATTTTGAGATCAGTCGCAAATCGCTTCCTGTTGAATGGATCAGACAGCGATCAGATGCCAAAACTCGGCTGTTTTACACACGCCTCATTCGCCTTATAAGGAGATGGCGGGCGTGTCTGTATGCAAATGATTTTAGCGCGAACACGCATTTGAATTGAAGAATGAGTGGGATTCATCATGCAACCAACCTGGGTAAGAACCGACGGCGATTTCAACGTTAAGAATGGCTTGATGAATGTGGCGGTGGCTTTTCTTATTGTTCTCTTAACAGACAGGTAAGCAAGAATATAAGACAAATAATAAGAGAGTATTGTTGAATGAGGCCCAGTGTGTTCCAGGTGGGCATTGAACTAGCTGCCTTTTATATGGTAAGCCCATGTCACACTATCAAGTTAAATGGTATGCCTTCACTGAAGAGGGTGACCAAGGCATCATCATTTCAACAATTAATTTTAAAGGTGAGCATCCAACAATCCAATGATGTTGCCACTCAATACAGTCCTCTCTCAGCACAGTCTGGATACCCACCACTCTGGCTAGTTAGCCATACAACTAATTTAAAGTAATAATAATAACAATACATTTTATCTATAGAGCACACTTTAAAATACAACGTAGTCTCAAGGTGCTTTAACCTAGAATAGAATAGAATAGAATAGAATAGAATAGAATAGAATAGAAATACTTGTATTATCCAGAGGGAAATTTGACACTGCAAATCGCTCAAATTTTTTTTTTTGGATCACATTTTGTATTATTACTTAACATGAAAACAAGACAACACAATACAATAACCATAATAACAATACACAGGACTTCACATGGAGATAACAGAACAATAATAATAAAAGAAATAACAATTTATAAAAACAGAGTACAACATTTAAAATTTTAAAGGGGTACTATCTTACAATTGGCCTTTCCCAGTATTCAGTACCGTTTCCCGGCCGTGTGGCTCTATATCAATAAGACTTATGTCTCTAATTCTCATATTGGCGCACTCTTCCAATTCCCTTCACAACCTTCACCCTCACCAAACTGAGTCATCTCAAAACGTGCATATCAGTGATGTCAGAGATTTCCAGCTGCATAACAATGTGGCAATTGTCACCAGGCCACACAGTAGTTGGAGCCCAGCCTCAAAACGGCTTAAGATCCTGAGGTAGAAAAACGCTGCCCCTGAGTACCCGACCAGAAATACAAAACAATGAACCTTTTCGAAAAACAAACCTACAGAGTGTTCCATAGACTCACAGGAACCGTGCAAAAGTGCCCAAACAGTGAAGAAATAGCAAAATAGCTCCCCCCCAATAAAATCCCCCCAGTTAAAGTTAAGAAGGACAAGACAAAAGACAAGACAGACAAGACATTTCCTCCTCCCCCTCCCACGAGACCGCCGGACTCCCCCGAACAAGCACCTCAACCCCGCTCAGCCGCACACGGCGGTCCTGACCTTCTCAGCTGTTGCAAACCACAGGTCAATACCAGCCTGCCCCACCCCAATCACCCGCGCCGTGGATATCTCAAGATAAATCACATCCAACAGTGTTAGGGACCAGTTAATCACTGTGAGCTTCTCAGGCTCCTTCCATCTCAATGCTATTAGCTTCTTCGCTGCTGTGACGCCCGCTAGGACAACCCTTTTTAGTTGTACGGACGCGGGTAGTGTCGTTATATCGTTCAGGAGTAGCGTAACAGCTGTGAATGGGATAGTTAAGCCACACAAATCTGAAAGTTTGTCCGTTATTGACCTCCAGAAGCGGGCCACTAGTGGGCAATCCCAATACATATGCATATAAGTGCCAGCGGCCCTTTGAGAGCACAAAGTGCACAGAGAGTCGGTTACCAGTCCCATAGCAAATAGCTTCCTAGGTGTAAGATAGGTCCTATGAATATAATTAAAATTAATTTGCTGGTGATTGTGGTTGCGGGAAGACAATGCCACATTTGCCCAAACATCATCCCAGTCAAACTCGGGGTCCAACTCCGGGATATCCACACGCCAGATTGTATCCAATGACAAATTTTTATACGTGGATTGAATTAAGAGCGTATAAAAGTCTGAGACAAACCCTCTGGAGGTCGTCCTGTCCACTATGAGCCTGAGGAAGGGGTGTGGTTGCAAAGCTTGAGCCCACGGCACGCCATGCGCCCTCAGCGCTGACCTTAGTTGAAGGTAAAGAAAGAAGGACTCGCCGGGAAGATCATAAAATTCTCTTAAGTCCTGAAACGCCCGAAGGCCGTTCTTATCATAAATATCCTCCAGAGTATGAACTCCCCTCCTTTGCCATTGAGGAATACTAACCGGCTTGTGCCCAACAAGTAGTTGCTGATTATTAAAAATTGGAGAGTCCAGGTGCCATGGGCATTTAACCCCACACCACTTCTGTACATTACGCCACGTTTGGATCACGTGAGTTATGATTGGTCCATACCTCAGTCGGCATTTCGAAATAGGGACAGTGGAGTACACTACATCCTGCAATCTTAGCGGTGAAACCGCCGCCGCTTCTAAGGAGCGCCAAGATACAGCATCTACAGGGTCTAGCCAGCACATCAGAGGTCTCAGTGAAAAGGACCATAAATAAAGCTTAAAATCAGGGATTGCGAGGCCCCCATCTTGTTTCCTACGTTGAGTAGTAGCTCTTTTGATTCTCGGGCGTTTGTTATTCCAGATAAACTTAGATACCATCGATTGTACCTTGCGCCAGTGGTCTATTGGAGGGGGCAGGGGGAGCATTGAGCTAACAAAATTTATCCTAGGCAGGACGTTCATTTTGATTATGGAAGCCCGGGCTTGTAAGGAGTTAGGAAGGGACGACCACCTGTCTAGATCCTGGCGTATTTTATCATAAGTACCCGTGAAGTTGTACTTAGTAGTTTGACTCAGCGTGGGGAATATCTCTATGCCCAAGTATTTAAAATGTTCCACTATGGGGATATCAGCTGGTAGTCGCACCGCCTTGGCCAGCTCATTAAGAGGTAGGCAGGCTGATTTGTTCCAGTTAATCTTAAAGCCTGACAATTTACCAAAGTCGTCGATTATTCCGACCGGGAGGGGTCGTCCATAAAAATCAGTAGGTCATCCGCATAGAGAGCAATTTTGTGTGGAGTATTATTGACCATTATGGGGACGATGTCCTCCGATTGCCTAATAAATTGGGCCAATGGTTCGAGGGAAAGCGCGAATAGTCCTGGGCTCAGAGGACAACCCTGTCTAGAAGATCTGGAGACTGGAAAAAGTGTGGAACAGTTTTTGCCTGTCAGTATCATTGCCGACGGCGAGGCATACAGGACTTTAATCATATCAATAAAACTCTTTCCAAGACCCATAACCTCAAGTACCTTCCACAGGTATGACCACTCTAGTCTGTCAAACGCCTTCATGGCATCCAAAGACAGAACTGTGGACGGAGCTGTATTGTCTTTACTGTTATAGACTACATGCAACAGCCTCCTAAGATTATCTGCAGCCAGGCGCCCCGGGATAAAACCAGTCTGATCGCAGTGTACCAATACCGTCATAAATCTCTGCAGGCGGCGGGCCAGCACCTTGGCAAACACTTTTAGATCGGCCCCGAGAAGACTCAAGGGCCTATAGCTACCACAATCATTGGGATCTTTATACTTTTTGAGAAGTAAAGAAATCAACGCCATGTTGACATCTCTTGAGAACTCCCCTTGTTCGATAGCGTAATTGATCATATCGAGCATCAATGGACCCAGTTGGTCCCAGAAAGCTAAATATACCTCGGGTGGAATACCATCCCAGCCTGGTGCCTTACCCCTCTGCATTTCAGCAATCGTCTCCCTTAGTTCCATAAGAGTGATCGGTTTCCCCAGTTCCTTGGCCTCTTCCTCAGAAATGTGGGGTATCTCAAGCCCGCCAATGAACGATTCAAATTTAGAGATATCGAAATTAACCTATGAGCTATATAACTGTGAGTAAAACTCTTTAAAAGTGTCGTTGATCTTTTTCGAATCAGTAGTGACTGTTCCCTGTCGCGTCTTGATCGAAGGGATATCCGATAAATGATCATTCGAGCGCGTATTTTCATTGCCAATAGATGGCTAGGCCTGGAACCGTGAAAGTAGTAATTTTGCCTTGTCCTATATATCAAGAACTCAGACTGTTGTTTAAGTATGGAGTTTATTTCTTTGTTGACTATCTTACGTTGTGTGTTTAGTCGTTCACTATAGTTAGTTTGCAAAGATGCGTATAGGTCCGCATATAATGTTTCCAGTCCTTCTAGCTTTTTTGACCGGGATTTACGCAAATTGGAGGCGAAAAGTGTGACATGACCCCTGATAAATCCTTTCAATGCGTTCCACAGGACCCTAGGGTCTTCGACCGTGCCAACGTTGATCTGCAAGAATTCAGCTAGTTTACTCCTGAACTCAGAACAGAAATCATCGTTCTTTAATAAGGTTGAGTTAAAACGCCACCTGGGAGCTCTCGTGGAGAGCCTGCCAAAGGTTGCCTTAAGGAAAATCCCCTTGTGGTCCGAGAGAGCCAGGGGAACCAATGAGACGTCGAAACTATCAAACATATTAGGGGACGCGAATGCATAGTCTATTCGAGAGAAGGTTTTGTGTCTGGCTGACAGGTGAGAGTAATCCTTGAGGGTGGGATTGGATATGCGCCATTGGTCTGCGAGCCCCGTGTCCTGGGCCCACATCCTGAGGGCCTTAGAGGACCGTTTTTGGTCGCTTGTTTCAGAGGACCCGGACCTATCCATCTCCGCATCCCAGCACGCATTAAAATCGCCACCCACAATGAGAGCGTATCCAGTAAGTTCCAACATATTCTTCGTGATTGTATTATAGCAGGGGTTCCCAAACTTTTCAGGCCGGGACCCAGAAAATAAGGCGTCAGAGAGCCGCGGCCCAATGCACATCGTCAGGTTTTTTTTTCTTTTTTTTTTGCCAGGCGACCGATTTTTTAAGCCAAATATCACTTCAATCCTATTAAGTTAGTTCAAGTTAGTTATTCATTTATATGTGCTATTTATGAGAGGGCTAACTTGTTGCAAAATAATAATGATAATAATAATAGCCTCATTAAAATACTATTGTTGCTTCGGTTGTTTTCAGCGTTTTATGTGCATAATCTGTTATTTAGTTTGAAATGTTCGTTGAAATAAGTAGATTTTTCGTTTTTGTTTATTTATTAAGTTAATATAAAACCATATAGTCACATTTTAGAATACAATAGAATAGAATTTTAGAATACAACTAGAAACACTGTCCTGGCCTGCTTCTAAGTTCAGTGGCCTGACACTTTTTTTTGGAAAATCATCCCACGGCCCACCCGTGGCTGCTCGCGGCCCACCTTTGGGTCGCGCCCCCGACTTTGGGAACCACTGTATTATAGAACGCTGAATCAAATGTGTTAGGGGCATACAATGCTATTATTGCCATCTTCCTATGAGAGAACTCAACCTTTGCTATAGTAATCCTTCCCTCCGTGTCCGACCACACATCCAGGACTTTGATATCAAGGTTACGTCTTGTAACTATGACGACTCCTTTTGTCTTATCATCGGCTGAGAATGAGGAGATAACGTGATATTGTTGATTTGCTAGCCTTGACACATCACCCACCAATAAATGCGTCTCACTAAGGAGAGCAATGTCAATATTCCTTCTCTTCAATAACCAAAGGACACTGGCACGCTTGTGTGGGGCGTTAAGACCCCCTGCGTTCCAAATTAAAATATTCAATTTAGCCATGGTCGAATTTGTCTAAATGCGTGGAGAACATACCAGTGCAGCCAGGCTGAGGACAGAGGCGCTGATCCAGGCGGGCCCAGACGGTCGATCCCAAGAGTTCAGAGGAGGAACAATTACACACATATAGGACAACAGTACAGAAAACACAGAAAAATACCACCCCATTAAGTAGGTTGCTCTAACCCCGATTGGGCATACCATCTAACAAAAACACTAAGTACCCAACTCGCTCCGTATAAGAGCTGTGCACGAAATAGAACAATTAAGGCATAATAACAAATACAACAGTCTTCTAGACTTTTAATTCCTGGTATAACCACTCAACAGTAGTCATATGTTTGCATTCAGGCTGTGCTTGTTAGGTCTCAAAAAATTAAATAATATAGAGATAATAAATGCACATATACATATATATATATACACACACACCCACACACTCACCCACGCTGGAAATGTAGTACCAAAATAGGGTAGCTCCACACAACGTATGTATCCACCGACAACTATATCCTGAGTGGTAGGAAATGATATAGTGAATGAGCACTAGGCCTGCCGCGATAAGCAATAAATCGATTAATTGCAGCGATAATTAAAATTAATGCAATGATTTTGACGGGCGCGATTAATTGCTATTTGCGCGTTTGTTTTAATGAGGCGGAACCAGTGCCCCTTGTCAGTCACTGTCCGTGTTGGGAGGCGGGCCGCTGGCTTTACTACAGAGCAGAGAGCACACCACATAGCTTAACTACATTTCTCAATAGTGTTGCTCCTTTTAACCAAGTAGCGTTATTTGTAGTGTAACGTTAGCGTTTTAACGTTAGTAGCTAACGTTAAAACTAACTTAAAGTTAGTTGTTCACCAACAATCTCAACATTTGTTTTATCATTAGCTCATGTCGATCTACTAGTAGCATCAGCAAGCTAACGTTAGCTGGCCCCAGTCCACTAGCAGCATGTCGATCTACCAGCAGCATCAGCAAGCTAACGTTAGCTGGCTCCAGTCCACTAGCAGCATGTCGAAGTAGTAGTAGCATCAGCAAGCTAACGTTAGCTGGCCCCAGTCCACTAGCAGCATGTCGAAGTAGTAGTAGCATCAGCAAGCTAACGTTAGCTGGCCCCAGTCCACCAGCAGCATCAGCAAGCTAGGATAATAACAACAATACTTCCGGTCCGGTCGGTGGGCTTCAAAATAAAAGTCTAAACACCGGAAAAGACGGAGCGGTGGGCTTCAAAATAAAAGTTTTGGGAAATAAATTTCTCAAAAAAAAATTCTCTAACCGGTCGCAATAATATCGCTTATCGCGATATTTTCGGGGGCAATTAATCGCCCAGCAAAATTTGTTATCGTGGCAGGCCTAATGAGCACTTACACATACATACTCCCACCTATACAACCATACATACATATACACACACATACCTATAAGAGTATTAATATGGCAAGTGAAATTATATTGGCCCCTTCAGCCCATATTTGACTAAACAATGTGTGCCCTCTCCCTCCTATTAAAATAATAATATTAATAATAAAGAAAAAATAATTGCACGCATATATGCGCAACCACCACCCCCTATAATATATATATATGAATGTGTGCGTGCACCCGTAAACACACACACATACCGCAGCAGTGTAGTAAAGAAAAAAGGTAGATTCACACAATGCATGCATCCCCCAACATTTATCTATGTAAGGCAAGGTTAAATGGAATATTGAGCACACACACACCCACACACATCCATGCACTCATATATATATATATATTATATACATATACACACACACACATATGAAAGAGGGTATTAATATGGTAGGTGAAATTATATTTGGACATTCAGCGCCCTCTACCTCCTTTTAGCCTCCATCACCACTGAATAGTCGAGATGCGTCTCTACAATTCGTAGCCGCATTTCTGCAGACCCCTCTCTGATTGGTTGAACTCCATTTTTGCAGACCCCTCCCATTTCTGCAGACCCCTCTCTGATTGGTTGAGCGAAGCCCCTCTCTGATTGGCCCCCCGCATGAGCCGAGACATGCTCCTCTAGCCAGGAGTCGAAACTCCGTTAACTCCAGAGAGAGAGGCTGAACGCAATTTATACGCATGGGCATGGAAGTATTGATTACGCCATAACGAATCATTAAAAAATATATACCGTTAACTGGAATATGTTGTGTGTGCCTTTACACATGTTGGATAGGATTATGTAATTGGTTTGTATAGCGTCGCGTATAACGTTATTTCGCATGACTTCACGGTTTATTCACATTTCACAACACAGCCAGCGTTCAACTTGTTTACACTCCCCACTTACTGTACAATGTAACATTTAGATTAACCCAGTTGTCTATCTGTATGTCATATGTTACGATGAATTGAAAATGGGGGACCCTGATGTAAACAAGACGAAAGTCTTTCTCTGGGGTCTGCATTCCCTTAACAATTGTATGTATTGAGCTGTACTGTGTACTGTACCCATTCTGCAATCTGTTAATAAAGTTTTCAATCAATCAATAACTAGACAGTTACAATATAACATTTAGATTAATTAACCCAGTTAATGCCTTAAGAGAGAGAGGCTGGTGGTCAAGTCAAGAGTTATTTGTCACAAGTTGTTTATTAGCCTAGACATTTTCAATTCATCATCTTGTTTACATCAGGGTCCCCCATGTTCAATTGAATGAATGAATGAAAACTTTATTTAACAGATTGCAGAATGGGTACAATACAGTACGGCTCAATACATACAATTGTTAAGGGGATGCAGACCTGAGAAAGACGTTTGTCTTGTTTCCATCAGGGTCCCCCATTTTCAATTCATGATAACATATATGACATACAGGTAGACAGATAGACAGTACTGCTACAAGTTCAAAATCTGGTATGTCATAAATGTCTAGATGTAGCAGTACTGTCTATCTGTCTACCTGTATGTCATATATGTTATCATGAATTGAACATGGGGGACCCTGATGTAAACAAGACGATGAATTGAAAATGTCTAGGCCTACCACAAGTTCAAAATCTGGTATGTCATAAATGTCTAAATGTAGCAGTACTGTCCATCTGTCTACCTGTATGTCATATATGTTATCATGAATTGAACATGGGGGACCCTGATGTAAACAAGATGATGAATTGAAAATGTCTAGGCTAATAAACAACTTGTGACAAATAACTCTTGACTTGACCACCAGCCTCTCTCTCTTAAGGCATTAACTGGGTTAATTAATCTAAATGTTATATTGTAACTGTCTAGTTATTGATTGATTGAATTGATTGAAAACTTTATTAACAGATTGCAGAATGGGTACAGTACACAGTACAGCTCAATACATACAATTGTTAAGGGAATGCAGACCCCAGAGAAAGACTTTCGTCTTGTTTACATCAGGGTCCCCCATTTTCAATTCATCGTAACATATGACATACAGATAGACAACTGGGTTAATCTAAATGTTACATTGTACAGTAAGTGGGGAGTGTAAACAAGTTGAACGCTGGCTATGTTGTGAAATGTGAATAAACCGTGAAGTCACGCGAAATAACGTTATACGCGACGCTATACAAACCAATTACATAATCCTATCCAACATGTGTAAAGGCACACACAACATATTCCAGTTAACGGTATATTTTTTTAATGATTCGTTATGGCGTAATCAATACTTCCATGCGTATAAATTGCGTTCAGCCTCTCTCTTTGGAGTTAACGGAGTTTCGACTCCTGGCTAGAGGAGCATGTCTCGGCTCATGCGGGGGGCCAATCAGAGAGGGGCTTCGCTCAACCAATCAGAGAGGGGTCTGCAGAAATGGGAGGGGTCTGCAAAAATGGAGTTCAACCAATCAGAGAGGGGTCTGCAGAAATGCGGCTACGAATTGTAGAGACGCAGTCGAGATGCCAAGAGCATTGGTCGCACAGATACGCCGTCATCAGTCTGACGTCATCAGTCTGTCCCAGAGATATCATATACACACAGTTCGCTCCGGTCCCGAGTTAGCAGCTAGCAGTGGCTACTGCAAATTAATGTCTATATCAAGTCCATAGCACAATCCCAATATACACAAACACATTCATTGTAACATCCTCTGTTAACTGTTGTCACAATAATAACGTTTAGCTTGACTGGCTTCGGCCGGCAGTGGGGATAGCTGCGAAATTGCTATAGCTGGCTAACAAGGCTAGCCGATACCTTCACCTTGTTCGTTCGAGTCCCTCGTTTTCAGATGTCTGGTTATATAATCCTCCGCCTCGGATGGGTCGTCGAACGATTTCTGCTCCCCTTTAGGAGATGTGATTTTCAACGTCGCTGGGAACAACAGACCAAACCTGATATTCGGGCAGCTGTGTAGCATCTCTCTAGCCACCTTGAAGGCCGCGCGTTGTTTCCTTACTGCCATCGTGTAATCTGGGAAGATGTAGATCTGTTTCTTGTTGTGGTGGATGGGTCGTTGAGTCGATGCCTTCCTCAGGATGTCCACCTTCTCCTGGAAGTAGTGGAACTTGATCACAATCTGTCGCGGGGGATCCCCATCCTTTGGCTTGGGTTGCAGACTCCTGTGTGCCCGGTCAATCGTCGGAGTGTAGTCTAGGTTGAGTGAATCCTGGAGCAGCTTCGCCACCGTTTCTTCCATACGTGCACCTCCAAAACGCTCATCTACTCCAATTATCCGACAATTGTCTCTGCGTTGTCTGGACTCAAGATCATTTGCTTTGGCCGTTAGTTAGATTAGTTAGTTAGATTTCATCGATTTCACCTCAGTTTCTAGCTCGACGACTCTATCGGAGTAGTGATTAGTTCCCTCTTCCAACGCTTGTACGGCTGTAGCCTGTAGCTTGATATCTTGGTTAGCCTGCTCTATAGCCTCATGTTGCTCCGAACGCACGGTAGCTATTTCTCTTCGTAGCTCATCGGAGAGGTCTCCCAGCTTAGCGTACAGTTCCGTGGTTATTATAGCCACTGTGCTTTCTATCTTTGACATCACCCGTTGTTCCGAGTCTTTGATGGCTTGCATGATGGAGGTGAAATGCATATCTGGCGCAGCCATTTTGGGTGTTCCGGTTCCAACAGTGCCCGAGGCTTTCGGGGTTGATTTAGACCTGCTCTTGCCAGCCTGCTCTTGCCAGCCTGCTCTTGCTTGCTAGCCATCTGAGGGTCGATTGTCGTTCAAGTGCAACAGAATATTTGCGAAAATACTGTTTTTCTTATGTTGTTGAGTGGTTATACTCCATTTGAACAAGTTATAGTATTAGTCTAAAGGCTGAAATTTAACGAAATAATTGTTTTTGTGCAGAGCTCAAAACGGACGCGTGTTACATGTTGCTGCTCACCACGCCCCTAGCTTATTAACATCTTTAAAGCTCCCCAAGTCATGGAGTCGCAAATCGCTCAACATTTAAACATTTAGACAGAACAGGTCACAAATAAGAATAACAAAACAAATCAAATCAAATTGCCTAAGATAAGAGTAGAATAAAATTGAATAAAAATGGAATAAAATATACAGTAAATAAATACCGTACAAATATACTGAGGTCTACAGTAGGTGTAATATTGCACAGTGCTGTTTCAAAACTAAGGGCTAGATCCACAAAGAATGGATTGCACGGAGCAAGTTGCACCCTTACTTAAAATTCATTATGAATTGAAAATGGGGGACCCTGATGTAAACAAGACGAAAGTCTTTCTCTTGTCTGCATCCCCTTAACAATTGTGTGTATTGAGCCCTACTGTATTGTACCCATTCTGCAATCTGTTAATAAAATGTTCATTCAATCAATCAATCTGCACGGTGATTGATTGAATGAAAATTGTATTAACAGATTGCAGAATGGGTACAATACAGTACGGCTCAATACACACTCATTGGCTACAACCCTGTGCAACGATTTTCGAGATCGCCAAATGATTGACGGAGCTAGAGCCCCGGTAATGTGTACTTTTGCGTACTTTGGGGCACGCCTCACATATCGGCATGTAACTCGAGAACCACTGAACGGATTTTGTCACCTGAAAGGGCAATCGACAGGCAACAAATACGGCTTTAATTCTATATCTTTATTAATATCTATATATTGTATTAAAGGAAATGCACACCCGAGCCACTAGAGGTCGGCAAAGAATCGTCCACATGTGGGCCCTTGGATGTTAAGAGATTAATGTTTTTAAATATTTTTTTTGTAGCCAAGAGTAAAGATCATAACCCTATCAAAAACAGTATTCAAAGTGTATATTTTCATTTTTACCGATGTTTTATACGATTTATCGGAAATACGAATTTATCGGAAAATGCTAATTATCGTAAAAAACGCAAGGAAATGACTAAATCCAGATTCAACCATGCCATTGGAAAGAGGAGCATTTTCCCTATCCATAGATGTATGATTTGGCCATAATAAGGTCAAGGTCAAGTTCAAGGTCAAATATGAATTTATAATTAAAATCGATTATCATTAATTACTGTATCTACAAATCCTTCTGTTTAATCATCTTCCCTTTATTCATTTGCTTAGATTTTGATCTCAATAAGGTGGTGAATGAGCTCAGTGAGCATTTTCTCCGCAGATTTAACATGGTATTATTCACCATCAAAGATGCAAAAATAAATCATAATTTATATTCTCCTTTTCTTCATTACAATTTACTCAGCCTAGTAACAGACACAATATTTCTGACACTGGAAATACATACCCCCAGGTCCCTAGATGTTCCTAGATACCAAGAACATGCCAATTGACCTTGCAGAAGTGGAGCAATCTTCCATTTACTTAGGCGTGTACCTTTAGGCGAAATATTCCTACAGCTTAACAGGCTAAGGTCAATTTGCATGTTCTTGGTATCTAGGAACATCTAGGGACCTGGGGGTATGTATTCCCAGTGTCAGAAATATTGTGTCTGTTACTAAGCTTGAGTAAATTGTAATAAAAAAAACTCTGACAAAAGACAAACCTATACTGCATCAAGGGGCCATGAGGAGGAGTGAGGAGAACCATGAGGGGGACCATGAGGAGGAGTGAGGAGAACCATGAGGGGGAGTGAGGAGGAGTGAGGAGGAGTGAGGAGGAGTGAGGATAACCATGAGGAGGAGTGAGGAGGAGTGAGGAGGAGTGAGGATAACCATGAGGAGTGAGGAGAACCATGAGGAGGAGTGAGGAGGAGTGAGGAGGAGTGAGGAGAACCATGAGGAGGAGTGAGGTGAACCATGAGGAGGAGTGAGGAGGAGTGAGGAGGAGTGAGGAGAACCATGAGGAGGAGTGAGGTGAACCATGAGGAGGAGTGAGGAGGAGTGAGGAGAACCATGAGGAGGAGTGAGGTGAACCATGAGGAGGAGTGAGGAGGAGTGAGGAGGAGTGAGGAGAACCAGGAGGAGGAGTGAGGAGGAGTGAGGAGAACCATGAGGAGGAGTGAGGAGGAGTGAGGAGGAGTGAGGAGAACCATGAGGAGGAGTGAGGTGAACCATGAGGAGGAGTGAGGAGGAGTGAGGAGAACCATGAGGAGGAGTGAGGAGGAGTGAGGAGGAGTGAGGAGGACCATGAGGAGGAGTGAGGAGGAGTGAGGAGAACCATGAGGAGGAGTGAGGAGGACCATGCAGAGGAGTGAGGAGGAGTGAGGAGGAGTGAGGAGGAGTGAGGACCATGAGGAGGAGTGAGGAGGAGTGAGGAGGAGTGAGTAGGAGTGAGGAGAACCATGAGGAGGAGTGAGGAGGAGTGAGGAGAACCATGAGGAGGAGTGAGGACCATGAGGAGGAGTGAGGAGGAGTGAGGAGGAGTGAGGAGGAGTGATGAGAACCATGAGGAGGAGTGAGGAGGAGTGAGGAGAACCATGAGGAGGAGTGAGGAGGAGTGAGGAGGACCATGAAGAGGAGTGAGGAGGAGTGAGGAGGAGTGAGGACCATGAGGAGGAGTGAGGAGGAGTGAGGAGGAGTGAGGAGGAGTGAGGAGGAGTGAGGACCATGAGGAGGAGTGAGGAGAATTGAGGAGGAGTGAGGAGGACCATGAAGAGGAGTGAGGAGGACCATGAAGAGGAGTGAGGAGGAGTGAGGACCATGAGGAGGAGTGAGGAGGACCATGAGGAGGAGTGAGGAGGAGTGAGGACCATGAGGAGGAGTGAGGAGGACCATGAGGAGGAGTGAGGAGGACCATGAGGAGGAGTGAGGAGGAGTGAGGAGGAGTGAGGAGGACCATGCGGAGGAGTGAGGAGGAGTGAGGAGGAGCATGAGGAGGAGTGAGGAGGAGTGAGGAGGAGTGAGGAGAACCATGAGGAGGAGTGAGGTGAACCATGAGGAGGAGTGAGGAGGAGTGAGGAGGAGTGAGGAGAACCATGAGGAGGAGTGAGGTGAACCATGAGGAGGAGTGAGGAGGAGTGAGGAGGAGTGAGGAGAACCATGAGGAGGAGTGAGGTGAACCATGAGGAGGAGTGAGGAGGAGTGATGAGGAGTGAGGAGAACCATGAGGAGGAGTGAGGAGGAGTGAGGAGGACCATGAGGAGGAGTGAGGAGGAGTGAGGAGAACCATGAGGAGGAGTGAGGAGGACCATGCAGAGGAGTGAGGAGGAGTGAGGAGGAGTGAGGAGGAGGAGTGAGGACCATGAGGAGGAGTGAGGAGGAGTGAGGAGGAGTGAGGAGAACCATGAGGAGGAGTGAGGAGAACCATGAGGAGGAGTGAGGACCATGAGGAGGAGTGAGGAGGAGTGAGGAGGAGTGATGAGAACCATGAGGAGGAGTGAGGAGGAGTGAGGAGAACCATGAGGAGGAGTGAGGAGGAGTGCGGAGGAGTGAGGAGGAGTGAGGACCATGAGGAGGAGTGAGGAGGAGTGAGGAGGAGTGAGGAGGAGGAGTGAGGACCATGAGGAGGAGTGAGGAGAATTGAGGAGGAGTGAGGAGGACCATGAAGAGGAGTGAGGAGGACCATGAAGAGGAGTGAGGAGGACCATGAAGAGGAGTGAGGAGGAGTGAGGACCATGAGGAGGAGTGAGGAGGACCATGAGGAGGAGTGAGGAGGAGTGAGGACCATGAGGAGGAGTGAGGAGGACCATGAGGAGGAGTGAGGAGGACCATGAGGAGGAGTGAGGAGGAGTGAGGAGGAGTGAGGAGGACCATGAGGAGGAGTGAGGAGGAGTGAGGAGGACCATGAGGAGGAGTGAGGAGGAGTGAGGAGGACCATGAAGAGGAGTGAGGAGGAGTGAGGAGGACCATGGGGAGGAGTGAGGAGGACCATGAGGAGGAGTGAGGAGGAGTGAGGAGGACCATGAGGAGGAGTGAGGAGGAGTGGGGAGGAGTGAGGAGGACCATGAAGAGGAGTGAGGAGGACCATGAGGAGGAGTGAGGAGGACCATGCGGAGGAGTGAGGAGGAGTGAGGAGGAGTAAGGCTGGATTAGTCCCCCCCCCCCCCCCCCCCCCCCACACATCCCCCGGTTGCCCATATGGTAGATCCGGGCTTGAGTAGGAATGTGGGATAACGGTCACTTCCTGGGAGAAATCAGACGTCACAGCATTGTACAAAGCCATTCCTTACATGTTTTACTCAATATATGTATGGTATGTATCCTCAGGGATCTGGTTAGGATGCACAGTACGGTATCAAACATGGAGCAGCCATTTCTCCTGGTGGGCCTTGGCAAGTAGTACACTGAAAACAAGACTAGGCTTTGCAAAAGAAAATCTCCATCTTAATAAATAATTCTTGTTAATCTTGAAACAAGTGAGAGAAGCTGCCAGTGGGTGACATCATCTCAGCTGTTTTGATGCAACTCAGCTTGTTTCATGGATTTTCTCAACAAGCACAATTGATAATGAGCGTGTTCTTCAACCCAAGCGCTGTAGCCGCTATCTTTATACAATTATGGGCAACGTTGTAAACCGAGGTGTACTATATGAACTCAAGTCTTGTGTCATCACAGTTACAGTACATTTTTACCTTTTATTATAGCGCCACCATCTGGCCAATAGGTGTGATACTATGTCACTTCATGTTTCCATCATGTGATTTTTTTTGCAGCACCATGTGGCCAAATTACAGATCCTTATAATGCACCTTTGTCTCATATCTTTATATTCAGATTAAATTGTATTGCCTATATTAATATATTTCTACTATTACCCTGCCCATATACCTGTACCTCCCCTCCCCCATGCTGCTACAGTATGATGCCTGGATGATTTCCAAAGGGGATCAATAACATAATATTTGATTATAGCGCCACCATCTGCCCATTCGGTGTGATATTTGCTGTGAAGCATTGGCACACCAATATCTACATTTACATTTACATTCACGTTTACATTTAGTAATTTAGCTGACGCTTTCATCCAAAGCGATTTACAAGTTCTGTAAAACAAGTCAGCAGGAAGGGTACAATGAATGAATGTCCACCAGAGCTGTTGCCTGTGAATTGAATGTTCATTTCTCTACAATAAGCCTTCTCCAAATTAGTTTCAGAGAATTTGGCAGTACATCCAACCGGCCTCACAACGAATTTGGAGACGGCTTATTGTAGAGAAATTTACATTCAATTCACGGGCACCCGCTCCGGTGGACATTCATGCCAATTGCACCCCTTAAAACTTGCAACATCTGTGGCATTGTGCTGTGTGATAAAACTGCACGTTTTAGAGTGGCCTGTTATTGTGACCAGCCTCCGGCACACCTGTGCAATAATCATGTTGTCTAATCAGCATCTTGTATGGTATGCCACACCTGTCAGGTGGATGGATTATATCGGCAAAGGAGAAGTGCAAATTCTGAGATAAATAGGCCTTTTGTGTACATGGAAGAAGTCTTAGATCCTTGATTTCAACGATTGGAGCAAAAACAAAAGTGTTGCGTTTATATTTTTGTTCAGTGTATATATATATTTATTAGGGCTGGGACTTTATCGCATTAATTTAGATTAATTAACTACAGAAAGAATTAAAAGTAAAAAAAAATTATGCATTTAATCGCATGATGATTTTTCTTTATTGTGTAAGAATGTTACCTCTCAAAGGAGACCAGACTCATGCATGTGCTATAAGTATAAAGTATAATAAATCGCAAATTACTTTTTTTCTTAGTCTGGTTTGTTCATAAAAAATATATAAAATAAGATCAATCAAGAGTTTTTTTTTCAATGGTCAACTGTTCTGGAATGTACTTGAAAGTACTGCGTTTTACTTTTACCTCGAAAGTGCTTGAGTTTACAAAAGGTCCTTTGCGCTATATATATATTATTCCTAAAATTGCTGCACTTTGTTAAAAATTGCATTGATCTGTTGGTCTGTGTAGTAGCTAATACAGGATTTTGCTGCTAATGTATATTCATTGATTCACTCGTATACCAAAATTCATTTGAATTGAACAATTCAAATATTGATATGCGATTAAAATTTGATTAATTTCGATTAATTAACTATAAAGTCTTGAATGAATTCGATAAAAAAAATGTATCGAGTCACACCACTAATATTTATACATTTATATATTTTTTTTTTCTTTTTTTAAAGATTCAGTACATGATGAAATTACTTGATAATATGGAGTTTTTTTTTGATGGAGTGTATTGAGCCATTGAGCCTGAATCCTAATGCATTTTGCGATTTGATCTGCAGATTCAAATAAATAATTTATGTGTGACTACCTGTGTCTACATGTGTGTGTGTGTGCGTGTGTGTGTGTGTGTGTATGTGTGTGTGTGTGTGTGTGTGTGTGTGTGTGTGTGTGTGTGTGTGTGTGTGTGTGTGTGTGTGTGTGTGTGTGTGTGTGTGTATAAGTGTATAAGTGTATGAATGTGTGTATGTGCGTGGGCATGGGCACACTCTATGTCTTGAAAGGACCAATGCCATTGTGTCTTTTATTTGGAATTGAACAGCTTTGAGAGAATCCATAGCAACCCCATCCACCCTCTTCATCTGTACCAGGTAGCCAGGCAATGGTTAGTATCCATATACATACCCCTAAAAGTTTGAATCCTATGTACATGTGGGTTTTAATCTGTGGATTCAATGAAAGCTAGCTCAAATTATAATATAATTATCCTATAATTCATAGCAACCCCCCCCCTCTCTCTCTCTCTCTCTCTCTCTCTCTCTCTCTCTCTCTCTCTCTCTCTCTCTCTCTCTCTCTCTCTCTCTCTCTCTCTCTCTCTCTCTCTCTCTCTCTCCATTTAGAGTAGTCTAGGTAAGGCAGCATTAAAGAGGTCTAATATTTCTGCACAAAGGAGTTCAGGCAACAACAGCAACACAGAGGAACAGACATCATGTATACAGCTCATACAGACACGGATCGATAGATGTACTGGCAAGCGGTTTAATTGAAAGATGGATAGATAGTTAAATGCCACACTCTTTTAATTTGATTGACAATTCCTGGTTAAGAGGTTGAGTGTTTTAAGAGGCAAAGCTTTTAGGCTGATTGGACTGACGAGGGGGGAACAATAGCAATCACTTCCTTTGACCAATATGTCAATGACCTATGCGGCTCTCACAGCCTACCTCCATCTGGCTGACCACAGCTGCACTCCACAGAGAAACCAGAGGTCGTATTGAGATTCATACCGTGTCCTGAGAACTGTTTGTCTTATTGGAATCTGTGCAGCAGCCAGTGTGTTCATGCTTCAGAGGTATGAGATAAATTTTACACTACAGGTCCGAGGAATGAATAGAAGTTAAGCAGGTGGCAGTGGTCGCTACTAGCTTACTATTAGATGCACTTAGATGAATGTACAGTCTACTAGTGAAATATTACTTTAAAGTTGCTATAGATAATGTTTTTATGTAAAGTAATCATAAAACATTTAAATATATATATTCTGTTACAGTTCTCTCCCCTGTCTGTCAGCAGGTCCCCATGCCCATACAATCCATACATGGTCCCCTTCCTGTTCCCGTCTCACCATCATCCTACTCACCTGTGCCAGACTACACACCTGCCGGCTATCACCCAATCACCGAACCTGGATAAGAGGCCTGCAACCCTGCCACTCCTCGTCCGCATGTTGTTTATGCCTCCCATGGTATAGGACTCTCTTAGACCTTAACGTTCCTAAATTATGTTTTGTGTGCTCAGTGACCTTGTTCAATACTAATCCTTGTTCTCCGATGCCCAGGACCTCACCCCTCCGGCCTACACCTCGACCACGGATCCCCACCAGCCTGAACCCCCATGGACCTCACCTACTCACACCATCGGCCTGTCACTCCTCCACTCCTTGTTCCCCATCTCTAGCTCCTCTCACGACCCTTGGACCCTTCTCCCCCTTCTTCATCTTCAATGAAACATTCTAAACCGCTCTATTCTCCTGTGCCTGTGTTCTGCTCCTGGGTTCAAACACCCCACCCTAACATATACACCCATAGAGCTTTTAGAAAGGTGCATAATAAAAGTATTGCTTTCTCCCCCCCAAAAATAATTGATTAATGAATCTATAATTTTAAAGATTTTGGCGTTTCCAAAAATAATGTTGTTTACATGTTGCGTGCATGTATCACCTCACCTCCCTACTTCCCATTTCCCCACGTGGAAAGCACCTGATTGGATAAATGACATGCTGGTGCTCTAGTGTGAAATCTAGTGGCTGAATGTTATCTATAGCGGCACCTTTAACTAACATTCAGTGCTCATTATATTAAACAAAATAATTATAATAATTAAATAATTAAATAATTATATATTTTTTTATAAACAAAATAAAAAAAGAAAGAAAGTGGATATACTGTATCAATTTGGAACTAAATGTTTGACTAGCAGCAGCAACAATACAATACAAATATCAAGGTAATTAGTCTTATGCATGTTGCCGCCATTCCATAACAACTAGAAAGGCCATAACAGTCATTCTGACTACTCCCATATTACTGGTATAGCATTTCCATAATAATATATTTGTTATATTAGGTTAGGACAACTGTACAATTCTAATGAATTTCATAGTTTAGTAATTAAGTAAGGGATAATGTTCTAAACGCAGTGAAGGTCAATTATTTTGCGACAATGACCGAGTATAGCTACAGTATACATTATCCCGCTTATTACAGGGCTAACTTACTAACAATATACGTAATTCATTTTACACCATCGACAAGACGAGATCAAATGCAGACGCGGTTGTTCTGTTGCTCCTCTGGCGTTGGAGGAAATATCACAATGGGCTTGATTACACCTGATGCAGTGCAGCTGTGCATATGGTAAAGCTGAGTCTATTTAGGTTTGAATCTCGCAGTGTCAACGTATATATTATCCCGCTTATTACAGGGCTAACTTACCAACAATATAATTAATTTTATACCATCGACAAGACAAGATCAAATGCATGGTGTACTGTCGAGACCTGCCTCGGACAGGCGCTGTGCTCCGCAGGCTGTGCATGGTATAACGCTGCGAGAGTCCGGCTGCGAGGCTATCTTTTCCCTAACAGCGGTCATTATTGCGCGTTGCCCATAGCAGCGGTAAATTATCAAGAAATAATTGACCGCTGCTAGGGGCAACGGAGCGCTATTGACCAATCACAATCAAGCATTTTGGCAAATGTTAAAACGCCATGTAATAATTCAGAATAACACAACCTAAAAAGGATATATATTATATTAGCAAGAAATACCTACGGGCCCCGGGGTGAGAGCACACTCCTACGCAGAGCTGCCACTACACCTGTACATCACACAGTTTTGACAGTGGAAACGTCATTCAACTCTCTGTGTCAGAGTGACTTTATCTCCTCTCCAATCAAATATATTGCTGGTGATATAGGCAAATAACATACTATCTTTAGTACCAGCAATATTTTTGGTAATATCAATATCAGGACTTTGAAGAAATCTTTTCTCAACATTTCACAATGTGTGCAGTTATTGCTGTCTTTGTAAAGCAGTGCAACCTACTAGTGAGATCGTTCAGTTGGTCAATATGTAGCTATTTGATGTTTTAGGCTAGAAAGCTTCCCCCTTGGTTTTATCAAGGCTAGGTTTTAAACCTTTACTAAATGTTAGTCTAAAAAACAAGAAATGATTGTTAGTCAATGCACACCTGCCAAAGTGTGAAAAAAGAGCCAACACAGGGATGAGACACCATCTAAAACCACAGGGTCAAAATGGCCTTTCTAGGTAGAAATACTATTATGAGTTTTGTAAATGTAATCTAAAAATGATGTTAGACTAAAATATACACATATTTAGGAAAAGCCTGTACACGCATGGCTTTTATTTTAACAAACAGTTAAAACTATCTTGAGAGAGAGAGAGAGGGGGGGGGGGGGGGCTCAGTCGTTCTGACAAACACAATTGGCAGTGTTTGAGGTGGGAAGCCAGTGATTTACAAGTCCTGGTTGTTGCAATAGCGACTCCTACTGGTCAGTCAAGGTGCCTGTTCAGCAGGGAGGGGATCTGGGGGAGATAGCGTGAACCTCTGCATGTGTTAGGCTCTCGCAGGGACACTCCTAGCTGTCAAAGAAGCGGCTGGTGACTCCACATGTATCAGAGGAGGCATGTGGTAGTCTATAGCCTCCCCAGACCGACAGAGGAGGCATGTGGTAGTCTACACCCTCCCCAGACCGACAGAGGAGGCATGTGGTAGTCTACACCCTCCCCAGACTGACAGAGGAGGCATGTGGTAGTCTTCTACACCCTCACCAGACTGACAGAAGAGGCATGTGGTAGTCTACACCCTCCCCAGACCAACAGAGGAGGCATGTGGTAGTCTATACCCTCACCAGACTGACAGAAGAGGCATGTGGTAGTCTACACCCTCTCCAGACCGACAGAGGAGGCATGTGGTAGTCTACACCCTCCCCAGACCAACAGAGGAGGCATATAGTAGACTACACCCTCCCCAGGCCGACAGAGGAGGCATGTGGTAGTCTCTACACCCTCACCAGATAGAGAGTAGGGCAGCGCAATAAGCAGGTAATGAAGAGTCTACAGTAGTGTATTCTGACTGTTGTTTTGACTCTTTTGGTTCTTGAAGTGGGACTTTTATAGTAAGGTATTCACCTCTGCATCTTCCCACCCCATGCCCGGCCGTGTGAATAAGGCTAACGGGTCTCTATCAGACATTTGTAATTTTCACTGGTCTCCGTCCAAGTAAGCTCACATATTCTTACCCTCAGAGTGGTGGGACAACGTTAGTAGACTGACACAAGAGGCCCCAATTCCTGATCCAAAGACTGTGATACGACCCGGGTCTCCTCCAAAGAAACCGATGTTCTTACTGATCCAACGGAGACCTTGGATTTGATCCAAGAGTCCATAGTTCCCTTTGGCTGCCTGGTCGCCGGTACTGAGGAACCCTGACATGCAGAGAGAGAGAGAGAACAGAGAAAGTAATGAATGAATGAATAAATAGTTTATTTTGAACAATAATCAAGAAATAACAATGTAAAAAAATATTATGATAATAAAGTAAGATAAAATGATAAACAAAACAGTCTCTTGTCCAAAAAGGAATAGAAAGAAGCAATAAGCTTATTAGGTCCTACCCCTTATTACAATAAACCCTTAACAATCTCTTTCGATCTATCAATCACTTCATCATTAGTCCTACATAACAAAGTACACCTTCAGACAGTGTTCAAATGTCTTCCAACTAAATAATCTGCAAACTAAATCACTTCACAATCAGTCCATCAATCAAGTTAATATACAATCATTACTGTTAATAAATAATAACTAATGAAATAGAATGTTTTTCTAACATAGTAACGTTACCCAGTTGACAGATCAGTATGGTATTTTGAGGCCAAATACACATGCATACTTGCAACTCTGCAAATCACACAAAAATCTGTATGGCTAGATAGCACTCCGGGTAAGTGGGAAAGAAAATATATATTTATTTTATTTAAACTGTAAACTGTCCTTTTACCAAATGCATCCACTATAGTAATTTATTCATAGTTCATTTTCTATATTCAGATTCAAATGTAATATATTTGTATTGCCTATTATTTGTATTTATTGTCTTCCTATTACGCTGCCCATACCTGTACCTCCCCTCTGCCCAGATTGCTATCACCAAGGGTATCAATAAAGGAATATCTTATCTTAATTCTCTGTGAGAATCCTTCTTCCGTATGATGTTTATTTGTAATTGTGAAAATACATGCTTTTATTTTAACTGTGAAAAGGATGGCAACATCCTATGTAATGTGGCGATTAAAGTGATCCTGATAAGCCCTGTTCCAAACTCCATTCAGAAGGTAGCATACTAAAGCAGTGTGCACCACCTAGAATGCCAAGTCTGTAGTTGATGGTGACGACCACAACGTTCCCGTAGCTGGCCAGCACGCTGCCATCCATTATGTTCCCTGTGCCCTCCATGTAGGACCCGCCGTGGATGTACACCATCACTGGCTTGGTCTCAGAGTCCCGGATATCTGCAACATCAGTCAAGACAATAACCCACACACACACACGCACACGCACACGCACACGCACACACACACACATGTAGAACAAAACAGCTGTAGAGGCAATACCATTGCAATGGAAGCAACAAGGACGCTGTGCTTCAGGCAATTGTATGTGTGTTTATATGAAGAGGGAAACAACACACTCCAATTACCTTGTGATACATAGTCAATAAAAATGTTAAGGTTATGATGATGGTATAGTACATTAAAACATACATAAAAACATTCCTCACAGCATATAAACCATTTACAGTGTTCATACTGTAGGTGACTATGTGTTTGTTTATACTGTCAGTGACTTTGTTTTAGTTTGTTCATACTTTAGGTGATTGTGTTTGTTCATACTGTAGGTGATTGTGTTTGTTCATACTGTAGGTGATTGTGTTTGTTCATACTGTCAGTGACTTTGTTTTTGTTTGTTCATACTGTAGGTGATTGTGTTTGTTCATACTGTACGTGACTGTTTGTTTGTTCATATTGTAGGTAGGTGACTGTTTGTTTGTTCATACTGTAGGTGACTGTGTTTGTTTGTTCATGCTAAGGCTGTCAATCGATTAAAATATTTAATCTGATTAATCGCATGATTGTCCATAGTTAACTCGCGATTAATCGCAAATTAATCGCATATTCTTTTGTTGTTTTTTGTTTTTTGTTCTGTTCTAAATCTACTTTAAACTGATCTTTTTCAAGTTTTAATACTCTCATCAACATGAGAGTCAACAAATGCTTGCTTTATGCAGACATTTAACACAAAAGGATGACCCTCATGCATTGAAAATGTGCATCAAATTCAAAACAGAGTGATGCACAAAATAACTTAAAAGAAAATCATAATTTAAAACAATGAATAAAGTGTGCATGAAATAATAGGGGAAAGAAAACGTTAGGAACTTGTTACATTCACCCACACAAGGGCTGATGACTCACACCCTGCCCCCCCTCTCTCTCTCACACACACACACACACACACACTCTCCCAGCTCTCTTTTGCTCTTGCCCATTCCTCATCTCTCTCACCCCCCCCCCCCCTCTCTCTCTCTCTCTCTCTCTCTCTCTCTCTCTCTCTCTCTCTCTCTCTCACACACACACACACACACACACACACACACACACACACACACACACACACACACACACACACACACACACACACACACACACACACACACACACACACACACACACACACACACACACACACACACTTTGAGTCAGAAACAAACATAGTATCAATGAGAGTATCAATAATACACCTGAGTGAAGTCTAGTAAAAAATTATAATAATAATACATTTAAACTTTAATCGTGCGTTAAAAAAAGAGTGGCGTTAAAAGAATCGTCCGTTAACTTTAACAGCCTAACGTGTAGGTGACTGTGTGTTTGTTTGTTCATACTGTAGGTGACTGTGTTTGTTCATACTGTAGGTGACTATGTGTGTTTGTTCATACAGTAGGTGACTGTGTTCGTGTTGAGCCAAGTATGTTTCAAAGTCCATAGTGGACCAGCTGTACACGTGAAAGAAATAAACGTTTGGATATGACATGGTACTTGATATGGACTTGGTATGACCTCAATGGATATGAAATGTCAGTATTATGGCCTTTACCATGTAAAGTAATGAAGACAATTTGCAATTTTAACATATTATACTGTAGGCTCTTAAATAATGCAATGCATACACAGAATAAGACAAACAATTGTACACATGCATAGGCATTACAAACACCATATTGTATGTAGGCATTCATGACAGTATTTGGTCCTTGTACCAAATATGTACCGTACAGAGCTGTCATTTTCCAAAGGTAGCCACGTGAATGTGAAAAATAGATAATGCAATCCTAAAATTAAAATCCATTCCACTAAAAAAGGCACTTTTGATTGCTATTCTGCTCTAATCAACAGAGGTGGGGGTCAAGTCACTCTCGAGTCTCAGCAAGACCCAAGTCAAGTCCCAGTAAAACAAGCCAGATCATGTCATCTCAAGTCACAACTGGATCCAAATTTAGCTCTTAGCTGTTTTAATGCCAGTGGTATCACATATGGTGGTCAATAATTTTATTGTTTCATTATTAATGCCAGTTATAAAAGTTGTATTCTTTTTATTTTTCTATTATTTTTTATTATCTTTTTTCCCCCTCCTTTTTTTCCGATTTTTCTCCCATCCCACTGTTAGTCGTTATGCCAATTCCCAACCCCCTTCCTGGTTGTTGTGCACTCCCCCCTACTGTTGGTCCGAGAGGCCGGAGACTGTCACATGCTTTCCTCCGACGCATGTGCAGCCAGCCTGGCAGTGCAGATTCTCACCGGGAGAGTGTAACGTGTGGAAGGTCACACTACCTCCCTCCAGATCCTACCCTCGCTGTGCAGGCGCCCCGACCGAACTGTAGGGGTCGCTGTCCACAATGCCCAGGACCTACCCATCAGCTTTCCCACCCCTAACACTGCCAATTGTGTTAGTATGAACGACCAGCCAAGCTGATAGCAACGCCGAGAGCTGGATTCGAACCCAGCGTCTCCAGCGTTGATGGCGAGCGCCTTGCCCACTACACCACCTAGCCGCCCTAAAAGTTGTATTGTTATACAGTTCGTGTTCATGATCTACCTCAGATTTGTGGACAGACTTGTCTTTCTTGCCCGTAACTTAAAGTAATGGCTTTGCTTGTCCAAATGACAATACTGACCAAATGTATATCGAGATAATTATTGATATCGAGTGATATGAACATTTTTATCGTGATAAAATGTTTGGTCATATCGCCCAACCCTAGGAAGAAGGTGAATGTCTCTCCTGTCATAATTAAGGGGCAGGAGGTAGAAATAGTCAAGGAAGCTTAGATCTTTTGACATCAGCAGGTCACTTCTTCAGGTTTTCTACCAAGGTATCCTTGCTAGTGTCCTTTTTTATTCTGTGCTCTGCTGGGGGGGGCAGCATCACGGTCATTGACAAAAATCGTATAAACTCAATTACTAAAAAGGCTGGCTTAGTGATTGGCCTTCCCCCTGATTCCTTGGATATCACTATAGCCAAGCGAACAAGGACTAAACTGAACTCTTTTCAGTTTTCTTTTGAAGGCCATCCTCCTGTATAATGTATTTGATGCTCTGCGAAGCTCGTTTAGTGACAGGCTTTTGATGCCTCGATGCTCTACTGAGCGATTAAGAAGGTCCTTTGTTCCTGGTGCTGTTAAATTATTTAATGAACACCGCTAGCTCTGTATTTATTTCTACTGTGTTATGTAACTTGTACTGTATGTTATTGTTTCTTGTTGTTTGTGTATTTGTACTCGCTCTGGTGGCAAACCATGTTTCCCCTCTGGGATTAAGAACAAGGGCGTCGTTTTGGTATGGCAAGGTATGGCACTCGCCATACCTTGGCAAATTAAAATGTAAAAAAAAGAAAAACAAATTTTTTTTTCTTTTTTTTTTATAATTACAATTTTTTATGTTGATTTAGAATTCGAATGTCAACATTATGAACGAAGCTTCAAACTATTCTGTAACGCCCTAGCATGTTTTGATATAGTCAATTATCTCACTTTTACTAGGTGACTTTTACTGTGACTAACTGAAATATGCCACAAAAAAAAGGAAAATGGACATACAGACGTTTTTTAATCAAAGGGCAGCAGAGACAAGGGACACAGGTAAGGTCTTACAATGGCTTAGTGATTATAACAGTGCAGTTCAGCATTCAGTAACACATACTTTTTGTGAATGTGTTTTTGATACTACATTCTGTTGAACACACACCTCAAAACCGTACCTAAGAAAATTGGCTCAATTGCAAGAAAAATAATAGACAGTTATGATATTACATTCTGCATAATTCGTATGCAAAATATTGTGGTTCCCTGCTTTAGTCTGTTGACACATTTCTATACTAAAAATGCTTGTGTAGTCCACACAAGGTGAGATCAAGGGCCGCAGTGGCGTCCTGACGCTGAGCGTCACCAGAATTCACATAACTTGGTTATATACATAACCTTACTGTGAGGTTTGGTTCGTTCCCCGCCACATTTGCCTGCTTTTTCCCCGTTGCTGTTCCTTGGTCTACTTTCTCTCCAGGACCTTTCTGTGGAGAACCGCTGTTGAGAACCTTGTTCCCCGTTTGGAGCTGCGCCTCGTTTTCCCGCTTTACGCGTTGCGCTTGGGTGAGTGGAACCAAACCCCTCTGGATTATTCTGATTGTGTGTTTTAGAAGAGACACTGAAGATTTCGTTACCCCTCTGGATTATTCTGATTGTGTGTTTTAGAAGAGACACTGAAGATTTCGTTACCCCTCTGGATTATTCTGATTGTGTGTTTTAGAAGAGACACTGAAGATTTCGTTTTGTTTGCACTGACTCAGCTAATTGTGTGTTGTGGGGAACACTGAAGACTGTCACTGTCAATTGGTTCTGGACACAGCTAAGGGAGGAGGGAACCACACTGCCTCTGTGTTTCGTTGGACTGTTTCTGATACCTCTCTCTCTCTCCGTTTTCCACCTTGAGTAAAAGCTGGGAGTATCTGCAGAGCCGCTACAATGTCACATGCCATTTCCCCACCGCTATCACCAGGAGGATTCTGCAGAGCCGCAGATGACTCTGCCGAAGGCAGTCTCCCTGTTTGTTTGATAATTGTACTTTACCCTTTTTTTGACTCTGTAAATAAATACGCCCTAGTATTTGGCTAACTCTGAACTACCTGTCTGTGCCGTTGCGTTTGAGGTCGGTTACAAACCATAACATTACGACCCGACCATGACGACCTCAGCCGACACAGACAGGGTCAGAACAGCGTTGGCGGTCCAGATTGAATTAACCAATGACCACAGCCTACAGCTAGGTGCGGCTGCGGCTGCTGTACAGGAGCTCCGAGACCAGGTCCTGCCTATTCAGGAGTCCCTTGGCTCTCTGGCTAGCCTGCAGGGTAATCAGCAGACTAATATTCTCCATCAATTACAAGCGCTGAGTGAAGCCGTTAACACCTTGCTTGTAACCCCACTTACTACAGGAGCCTCGGACGGAGCATCACCCGCAGCCGTGGCAGGCCCCGCGCCTCCCGATCCCGCACCTCGGGAGCCCCGTCTCTCCGAACCACGGTTGTTCAATGGTAACTTCGAGGATTGTGCCACATTCATCATGCAATGTGAGTTGGTTTTTCGTCATCAACCCAGCCGATTCACTTCAAGGGGAGCCCGAGTGGCTTACATGACTAACCTGCTCTCAGGCCGGGCAGCCCAGTGGGTTACTGCCTCCTGGGCAATGGGGGCTGATTTCTGTTTTTCCTACCCAGACTTCGTGGCTAAGCTCCGCAGGGTTTTCCACCACCCAGCCCGTGGCCAGGACCCTGGAGCTCGGTTGGGCACCTTCCGGCAGGGCAGTGGCGGGGTCACTGACTACGTGCTGGAGTTCAGACTGGCGGCAACGGAGAGCGGTTGGAACGATCAAGCGCTTCGTCTCACCTTCATGAGGGGGCTCAACGACGCTGTCAGGGACCAGCTCGCGACCCGTGAGGAACCTGAGTCCCTCGAGGACCTATTCAGCCTCACCATTCGCATCGACGGACGCTTCCAGGAGAGAAGACGTGAGAGAACCCGACCGGGACCTCCAGAGGTTCCCCAGACCCCCCGTACTTGTGACGGTATTGCGGTCCGCCCTGCTCCCAACACAACTGGTGGTTCCTTCCCCTCCCGTTCGGTGCCCGGGGAGGAACCCATGCAGCTGGGATGTTCACATCTTAGCCTAGCTGAACGGGAGGCAAGGTTCAGGTCCGGCCTTTGCCTCTACTGCGGTCGGGATGGACACCGTATCTCCAACTGCCCCACCCGGCCAAAAGGACCAGGCTTGCCGGGACCCCGGGAGATCCTGGTGAGCCGTTTTTCTCGTTCCCAGAGCCGTGCACCACCTAGCCGTCTGATGAGCGTCACCCTGGCCTGGGCGGACCAACGGGCCACGGTGGAGGCACTCATTGACTCAGGTGCTGACGAGAGTTTCCTAGACTTCGAGTTTGCTACCCGGGCCAACATTCCACTAGAGGACCTCGTGAGGCCATTGGAGGTGTTCGCATTGGACCAACACCGCCTGGCTGACATCACTCAACGCACCTGTCCTGTCCTGCTCACCATTGCTGGTAACCACGTTGAGAGACTCCAGTTTTTTATCACCAGATCCCCTCTTGTCCCAGTAGTCCTGGGCCGGCCCTGGCTCGCGCTGCACGAGCCCCACATCGCCTGGTCCTCCGGTACCATCAGGGGTGGAGCTCCTCCTGTCATGCCCAGTGTCTTCAGGCGGCGTCCTGTCTCTCGCCCCGGAGATCCGTTTGTGAGCCGCCTCCGGACCTCTCGACCATACCCCCCGAGTACCACGACCTCGAGGAGGTTTTCAGTAAGTCCAGGGCTCAGGCCCTTCCGCCTCACCGGCCTTACGACTGTGCCATCGACCTCCGCTCAGGGGCTCCCCTTCCCGGCAGCCGCCTCTACAGTCTGACCGTCCCTGAGAAGGCAGCGATGGATCAATATATCTCTGAGTCCTTGGAAGCAGGACTCATTCGGCCTTCCTCCTCCCCTGTGGCGGCCGGTTTCTTCTTTGTTGGGAAGAAAGACGGAGACCTTCGACCCTGCATCGACTATCGCCAGCTCAACGAGATCACCATTAAGAACAAGTACCCTCTTCCTCTCATGAACTTCACCTTTGAGCCTCTCACCCAGGCTACCGTCTTTACCAAGCTGGACCTCCGGAGTGCCTACCATCTGGTCCGTATCCGAGAGGGCGATGAGTGGAAGATCGCCTTCAAGACTCCCAGGGGCCACTACGAGTACCTGGTAATGCCGTTCGGCCTCACCAACGCTCCGGCGGTATTCCAGGCGCTCATGAACGACGTCCTTCGTGACATGCTGGAGGAGTTTGTGGTAGTATACCTAGACGACATCCTCATTTTCTCCAAGACCCTCGAGGAACACATCCAGCATGTCCGCCGTGTGCTGGAGCGCCTCCTCCACAATCGACTCTTCGTCAAGGCAGAGAAGTGCCGATTCCACTCCGACTCCGTCGATTACCTGGGCTTCATCGTGGAGAGAGGCTTGACCCGAGCTGACCCTCGCAAGATCCGGGCCGTGGAGGAGTGGCCGGAACCCACCTCTCGGAAGGAGTTACAGAGCTTCCTCGGGTTCGCCAACTTCTACCGAAGATTCATCCGGAACTACAGTCAGGTGGCGGAACCGCTTACCAGGCTGACCTCTCCCGTCCTGCCGTTCGACTGGTCCTCAGCGGCGTGTGCTGCGTTCCGCTCCCTCAAGAAGAGGTTCACTTCCGCCCCGGTCTTGCTCCATCCAGACCCCAAGAGACAGTTCATCGTAGAGGTGGACGCCTCGGATACTGGACTAGGAGCTATCTTATCCCAGCGGTCGGCAACGGACCAGAAGGTACATCCGTGCGCCTTCTACTCGCGTCGTTTCCTCCCTGCCGAGAAGAACTACGACATCGGCAATCGGGAGCTGCTGGCGGTTGTGGCTGCCTTGGAGGAGTGGCGTCATTGGCTAGAGGGGGCAGAGGAGCCATTTACCATTTGGACGGACCACAAGAACCTGACGTACATCCGTGCTTCCAAGCGCCTCAATGGCCGGCAGGCAAGATGGGCCAGCTTCCTCAGTCGGTTCGACTTCTCGCTGACGTTTCACCCTGGTTCCCGCAACACGAAGGCCGACTCCCTGTCCCGGTTACACTCCAAGGGGGCTCCAACCACTGAGGACCCGACTCCCATCCTCCCAGAGGCCAGGGTGGTAGGAGTAGTCACCTTGGGCATCGAGGGGGTGGTAAGGCGTGCCCTACGCTTCCATCGCGCTCCAGGCAATGTACCGGTTCATCGTCTCTTCGTCCCCGACTCAGTCCGGTCCCGGGTCCTCCAGTGGGGCCATACCAGCCAGTTCGCCTGCCACCCAGGCGTTCATCGCACGTTCTCCTTCCTGGCTCGTCGATTCTGGTGGCCCACCATGAGGAACGACGTCAAGGAGTTCGTACTGGCCTGCGCAGTCTGCGCCCGCAGCAAGGCCTCCCACCAGGCACCCTCCGGGTTATTGCAGCCGCTTCCCATTCCGAGCCGCCCTTGGTCCCATGTGGCGTTGGACTTCGTCACGGGTCTTCCTTCTTCCCAGGGGAACACGTGCCTACTGACCGTGGTGGATCGGTTCAGCAAGGGGGTTCACCTCGTGGCCCTTCCCAAGCTTCCCTCGGCGGCCGAGACGGCGGACCTCCTGACACGCCACGTGTTTCGCCTCCATGGGTTTCCCCAGGACGTCGTCTCGGACCGGGGGCCCCAGTTCACTTCCCAGGTATGGCGGGCTTTTTGCAAGGGATTGGGGGCAACGGTCAGTCTTTCCTCTGGTTATCATCCCCAGACTAACGGACAAACGGAGAGGATGAACCAGAGTGTGGAGTCTGCTCTTCGGTGTGTGGCTGCCGAGAAACCCGCTTCTTGGAGCCGTTTCCTTCCCTGGGTCGAGTACTCCATCAACTCCATGGTCAGTTCCACCACCGGCCTCTCACCTTTTGAGGTATCCCTGGGCTACCAACCCCCTCTTTTCCCTGCACAGGAGTCGGAGGTGGCAGTTCCCTCTGTACAGGACCACCTCGACCGGTGCCGTCGGGTCTGGGAGATCACCAGGACTGCGCTGCTCCGGTCATCGGAGCGCGCCAGTCGTGGGGCTGACCGGCGCCGGATCCCTGCGCCGACGTACCACCCTGGGCAGAGGGTGTGGCTTTCCGCAAGGGACCTTCCGCTTCGGTCCTCGGCCAAGAAGCTTAACCCCCGGTTCGTCGGTCCTTTTGAGGTTCTGAAGGTACTCAGTCCGGCGGCGGTGATTCTTAAGCTTCCTGCGTCCATGCACATTCACCCCGTTTTCCATGTGTCCCGGGTTAAGCCTGTCTCTCTCAGTCCCCTGATGCCTCCTGCTCCGGAACCACCTCCTCCCGTGATGGTGGACGGTCACCCCCAGTGGCAGGTCCGCCGGTTGATGGGCGTTCGACGGCGGGGTCGGGGGTTCCAGTACCTGGTGGACTGGGAGGGGTACGGCCCGGAGGAACGGAGCTGGGTCTCCCGCCAGCTCATCGTGGATCCCGGCCTAATCACCGACTTCCATCGTGCCGGCGAGCCGGGTCGGGCTGGTCGCCGGGTGGCTCCCGTGGAGGGGGGGGTACTGTGAGGTTTGGTTCGTTCCCCGCCACACGCTCTCCTGAGGTACGGTGCTGATTGGTGCATTCCTTGCCACACGCTTTTTGAGCGATTGCCACTTTCATCACGCAGCTGTCATAGTTTGTGATTAGCGCCCCAGAGGGCTTTATATACCTGGACCTTCCTTCTATCGTTGTCGGGTCGTTCTGGAATACAACTGCATTTGCCTGCTTTTTCCCCGTTGCTGTTCCTGGTCTACTTTCTCTCCAGGATTTTTCTGTGGAGAACCGCTGTTGAGAACCTTGTTCCCCGTTTGGAGCTGCGCCTCGTTTTCCCGCTTTACGCGTTGCGCTTGGGTGAGTGGAACCAAACCCCTCTGGATTATTCTGATTGTGTGTTTTAGAAGAGACACTGAAGATTTCGTTACCCCTCTGGATTATTCTGATTGTGTGTTTTAGAAGAGACACTGAAGATTTCGTTACCCCTCTGGATTATTCTGATTGTGTGTTTTAGAAGAGACACTGAAGATTTCGTTTTGTTTGCACTGACTCAGCTAATTGTGTGTTGTGGGGAACACTGAAGACTGTCACTGTCAATTGGTTCTGGACACAGCTAAGGGAGGAGGGAACCACACTGCCTCTGTGTTTCGTTGGACTGTTTCTGATACCTCTCTCTCTCTCCGTTTTCCACCTTGAGTAAAAGCTGGGAGTATCTGCAGAGCCGCTACAACGTCACATGCCATTTCCCCACCGCTATCACCAGGAGGATTCTGCAGAGCCGCAGATGACTCTGCCGAAAGCAGTCTCCCTGTTTGTTTGATAATTGTACTTTACCCTTTTTTTGACTCTGTAAATAAATACGCCCTAGTATTTGGCTAACTCTGAACTACCTGTCTGTGCCGTTGCGTTTGAGGTCGGTTACAAACCATAACACTTACGTTCTATTTCATTCTGGCCTCCGCTCAGCGTCAGTCTGCACAAGAGGAGCTGAGCGGAAGCCAGAAGCTCGACAAATATACCCCGCTGAGGCCCCCCACAACCATCAGACCGGGGAGGACCGAGCCCCCCGACCCTCCCTAATGGAGGGATACCCTCCCTATTGGAGGACGGGAGGGAGACGGATCCGACCGTGCGAAGAGGAACTCAAGCAACTCAACGCACAGGGTGAGCAGACTGTGGCTTGACCCCACGACTACGCACACGCACAACCCGCATGCCACCAGGGAACGAACAAAAGGAACAACCCTTGTTACTGCCCCCAAAATCACGGGGTCAAGAGCAAACTCAACCCCGTGGCAAGGCCGTAGCAGCAGAGCGCGAAGGAAGACCCAGACCCACTGAAGGGACTGGATCCCCTGGAAAAAGGGGGCCCGGAGAGGTCAATGACGCCAGGCATCAAGACCCCACCAGGCGGTCACTTAGTGACACCGCCCCCACATCGCCAGCGTATTCTGACAGGGCCCCTCCAAGAGCGGGCCCTTTCCCCCCATTAGTATGCCGCCTGGCACACTGACCCTGCAACACAGGCAGTCAGCATGGCCGTAAAGCACTCAAACGGTTAACCAACGGAAGCAGGCAGCGTACCGGGTAATACCAGGCAGCAGGCTGTAGACCCGAGCCTGGAGCACTGCGGACGAGACAGGCGCCAAAGGGGTCAACTGAAAACAGCACCCCGGCGGAAGGGGCGTATGCTGGCATTGTTGCGCACCATGACAAAGCCTCCATCAAAAAAAACCCACCCAGAAGGGTCGAGGCAGAGAAGGCTGACACGATTGGCAGACGTCATGAACGTGCAGGGGCACACTCAACCGGGTAACCCGGGAGTCGACTATGCTCCAACACACCAGGGAATCAACCACCCTCTTGGTACCACATACGGTGGTTGTTCCTATAACCCCTCAAGAAAAACTCCAAAACACACCTGCGGGTATACACCAGCTATACCACAGTACAAGTGTATCAGTTTCCAAAAAAGGGTTATCCCAGGCCTACGGTTTCAACGAAACATTACTTCGGACCGGGCTTGGCGGCTCGGGAAGCACACAGGGTTACCAGAGGAGGTCCAGAAGACCACCCCAACAGCCCCCTCTTCGCCATGCGTGAGAGAGGAGCGAAAGAAAGGAGCACCAGCCCCTTATGATAATGTCAGGAACAAAGGGTCTCCATAACGCCTAACCCTGTGACACCCGGGCCGACCCGGCATTTTTCCCCCCGAAAAAAGCACAAGTCCCTCAGGGTACCAGAACAGCAGATCTGAGTCCCCGGCGGACAACGGGTTAACTGACCTGGACCAGCGCGACCAGAACCAGCCCCGTGCCCTAACCACGCCGACATGCCCACTCCAGAAGAGGGGGTAGGTATGCGTGTCGATCTAAAACATGAAAAGAGGGCGCCACCCAGACGTTCCCATTTGTACCGCGCTCAGTGGCCCACCCCAAGGGCGTGAGACCCCTCTACCTATGTTCTGATCTATTCCGTTAACATCCCCCAGATATGAACGAGAATTCATCAAGACAACCTAGTAAACTGGCGCTCGGAAGAGATAAAACTCCATCCCAGTTGCCCTATAAAAATGCTGTTTTAATAACGAGCAACCAAGGCGTACTTAGCTCCCTGCGTGATTCTTAACAGAAACACCCCGAGCCAGCACTATGTACGCGTCGAGACCCAAACACATCAATGGATAGTCTAGCAAGACACCAGACATTGTTCCTCCAAGTCGCCTGGGAGAACGACACGGAGCCGTCGTGCTTCATGTTCTTTCCTCTTTTTATTTAAAAAAGAAAGAAACACAGACTGACATGAATCCCACGTGACGCAGCTGAGGGTAATTTCTTTTTACATTTTTACATCCCGCCACCCTCGCCACAGGGAGGAGACGGAAATCCCCAGAGAGACTTCCCACGCGAGCTGTATAGATTGAAAAGAATATATTGCAACATTGAGCTATGTAACACTTGGGTTAGAGCTCTCCGAGGAGGAGGCACTGAACCAATAACACTCAATAATCGAATTGAATCAAATACACACACAATAGAGCAGAACTCCTTTTTTGAAGTTCTACTCACCTTGACAATCTGAGGAGGAGGCTCTGAACTCTGAGGAGGCTCCCTCACTGGGAAGGAGAGTCCGAACTCACAGAAGGCACTTCTCCCTGAGGAGGAGCTTCGTGAGGAGGAGCTCTGACAACTCTCTGAAACAGATCCATAACATGGACCTGAACAACCCACGGAAGTCTTACCAATAGAGACGCGCTCAGTGACGTACTCTATGGCGGGGGAATTTCCGCGGTGCACACGCCCAATCTTCCAGGGCGTGGGACCAGGAAACTCCCCCCCCCCCCTTACCCTGTAACGTGCCGAACAGCAATGTGACAGGAACCTTGAAGGACAGGTGGTTTTAACCCCTGACCAATCAGAAAAGGGGAGGAAAGGATTACCAGTTCACCCCTTTACGACCCCTCACCCATGATACGATGTAATGACAAGTAGAGCATGACACAGTCATAGCATGCTACATGAAGCATCTAACAGCCTCATATAGCTCATGCGCTAACCTGCTACCTGAGTTTTACTAAGGAAAAACACAGAACAGAGAGGGCCCCTTTAAGAGCTCCGGTCCAGACTTACACATGTGCTTCTGTGGGCCAAACCTAACCCAGTTGTAGATCACAAGACACACACAACCCTTCATCACAACAAAAAATGGCAAAAGTACACTCTTACTACAGAGGAACGCCGTTTTTCATAACGAGAGAAGACAGAAGTCCTCGATTATGTAATGGCCACAGACCTTGCTAAGCACACATGATAAGTGACCAAACAACCTTTTCTTTAGGAAAAAATAGTTTCTCAAGCGGAAAGCACAACCCCAGTAATTAAGCTGAGGGTTACATCATATCCCCACAACACAGTGACACAATATATTGTAACCAAACATGTCTGAGAGGAGGGGGGGGAAGCCCCAGGGAACCGGGGGGTCACCCCTCCTATCTTACCCTTGATACGACCAAGGCGAACAGGCACCTCTGTTAATGTGTGAACATGCTGTTCATTGTCATCACAGGCTGAGAAAAAAGATTCATTCCTCAATCACATGTCACTAAGCATAGCTTTACAGGTTAATTAACCCTCTTAGTTGTGAGTTCACCCACGGTACAATGTTACATGAACACACATGTTCTCATCACAACCAAACCAGTTAATTTTTACACATGTAAAAAACAACGCCGATTTACTACAGAGAGAAAGCTATACCAGTGACAAGACAATTCACACACAACACGCGTCGTATCCTCAATGTATTGCAGCAACACATGTTTTGGAAACATCGTTATTACAAAACATTTAGAAGGGAAGAAAAGAAGAAGTGTTTAAAGTCCGGTCAGGACTCCTACCTTCACCCTGAGCGCAGGCCGAGAGAACAGCAACACTGGTTAACGGGACACCGAGTTGAACCCAGCATCTCCTGCGTTGGTGACGAGGGTATGTCCGCTACGCCACCCAGCCGCCGTTCTCCATGTTGACGAAGTCCTCGCTGGCACTGGCACCCGGGTGTAGGGTCGACTAACATCCTCTGTCAAAGATGACGTCGTAGTCAGAGTGTTAAAGGCATGTTATAGTCACAGTAACGTTTCAACAGTGTAGCATTAAGCTAACAGCCGTCCGACTGATAGCAACAAGCTAACGTTTACTAGCCTAGTGAACACAACAAGCTAGCGCCGCAGCTAACAGCTGACTGGCTAACAACAGTAGGCCACAAACTAGCACACCAGCTAAGCAGCTATCACCTGAACTGTACACAACGACATAACAAGCCACACTTCAGACAGGCCGCTGTCCAAGTCCCACCCCATCCTAAGAGGGAAGAGAAAAAGAAATGTCAAACACAGTTTTCAACGGTGATTTACCAGACATATAGCGGAGCCGGCACAATTCCCATCCGGGCTGCAGCCGACTTGAGCATGGAACTCCCGATAATGAAGATCCTATGCCCACATTTCCTCGTTAGGGTGTACTTCCACATTTATGTGAAAGATGGGGCCTGCACGGGACAGAGAAGCATCCACTCGTCCAGAGAATCCCGGGTTTTAACCAGGTCTTGGTCGCGGCCCACTAGGTTGACCATCATGGGCGTCAGACCAAGATCCTCCGTCCGCCGCTTAAGAAGCCGAGCAGAGGACCCCAGTCCGGGGTCGGTGTTCGTAAAATTGTCAGCTAACCCCCATAGCATAAACAGACAACCAGTGCTCGCAAGGAAAACAATACTCACCCCACCCGGAAGCAACCGATTTCTCACAACAGCCGGTGCTTCCCACAGTCCAGCTGTATGACCGGAGGGCCAATACCCATCCAGCCGCAGCAAGGAGGACTGCAGTCGGGGAGTATATCAGCGGCGCGAGCCCCTAATACGAAAAAGCCGGTGGAGGTCAGAATTATCATCATCTTCCAGACACTCCAGTGACGAAGACAATATCGCCGTATTTTCTCGAAAATAGTGAGAGAGAAAATAAAGATATGATGTCAACGTATCTTCCCGTTCTTTTGTTTTCCAACTTTCTTCAACTAAACAACCTCGTCAAGTGTGGGTATCTACCGAGGCACTTCCTTGTGGTGAAAGTGAAGAAGGAGGCGAGTAGGTGACAACACACCTGCTTATGAAGGTAAGCGGATAGGGGTGTGGCCAGACGGATGTCGGTATGTACAGGTACATTGTGGAGTTTTTTTATTCAGTGCTAGGCACGTGCTAGGTTAGTGCAGACTGACGCTGAGCGGAGGCCAGAATGAAATAGAACTGAATTGTATAGAAACAACTCACCAAAAGTGACTATTGCACAACTGATTTGACAAAAAAAATCACCAAGGGGGAAACCCCCCCTACCCCCCCTCCCTCCCTCCTCGCCATACCTTGGCTTTTACTGAAACAACACCACAACACAGACTTTTAGGACGCGGGGTTGCCGTCCGGTCCTGCTGCTTTCCTGGTATTCACTTTCTTAACTAATTGACTGCCAAAAACGAGTATATTAGTTTTTGGCGCCCATGCGTTGAACGCCAAAACGAGTATATTCGTTTTATGTTTTATTTTTTTTATGATACTAGACAGTCCCCCGGACCTTGTGTATGGATTTGGTAACACTGTGATAATGATCGAATTCCGATAGGTGGCAGTCTCACCTACCTTTTGAGTAATTTTTTTAGCTAGGATGGCGGCGCTTGATCAAGCATCAGCTTTTTGTCTCACCAGGAACGGCAAATCAACTATTATTTGCATACTAATGTTCAGTCTATTCGCCAAGTATATTCACGCTGACCCTTTGTACACAAGACAAGAGCTATTGGACATTGGTTCACATGTCGGATTACTGGATATTTCCATATTTTTAGATGGACCGAACGACATCGTCAGACCTCCGGGCACACAGGGTCTGTTTACATCACCTCCCCGGACAAGGAGGCCTCGTAGGTGGCGGAGGGATCGAAAGCAGAAGCGGCGCCGCAGAGCTGGCGCGCGACTGAGGCTAGCTCTGGCTCCTCATAGCGCCGCTCTTCCCAGCCTCGTTACATTTACATTTAGTCATTTAGCTCACGCTTTTATCCAAAGCGACTTACAAGTTCTGTACGACAAGTCATCAGGAAGGGTACAACTTTGTCAGCTGAGTAACAATGTTCATCAAAGTGTTGCATGTTACAGTGTAGGTTAGTTTATGACATGCATGACAGTAAGGTTAGTTAGGGTTAGGTCTTTTATTTTATTTTTATTATTATAATTTTTTTTCAGATAATGGTTGAAGAAGTGCGTCTTTAGTCGACGGCGAAAGATTGGACGGGTTTCGGCTGTCCTAACTGGGGTGGATAGTTCATTCCACCATTGTGGGGCAATGACTGAGAATAGGCGACTTCTCTTTGATGACCCTCCCAGAGCTTGGATAGGAATAGGTCTAAGGCGGCCAGAAGATGCAGAGCGTAGGGGTCTTGAGGGTGTGTAGTTAGAGACCATTGACCGGAGGTAGGTGGGAGCGGTTCCCTTTGCCGCACGGTATGCTAGGTCAAGGTCCTTGAAGCGGATTCGTGCAGCAATGGGGAGCCAGTGCAGATCCCTAAGAAGTGGGGTGACATGGGCCGACTTCGGTAGGTTTGAGATCAGGCGGGCCGCTGCGTTCTGAATGAGTTGAAGAGGCTTGGTAGCAGTGGCCGGGAGGCCAGCGAGCAGTGCGTTGCAGTAGTCGAGGCGGGAGATGGCTGTTGATTGGACGAGGAGTTGGGTGGCTTGTTTTGTCAGGAAGGGGCGTATCCTTTTGACGTTACTCAGGAGGAATCGGCAGGTTCTGGTTGTCGCTGCGATGTGAACAGAGAAGTTCAACTGGTCGTCGAGGACAACACCAAGGTTCTTGGCGGTCGGGGACGCGGTCACAGCTGCATTCTCGATTGTGATGGAAAGGTCTGTCAGGGGGGAGGATTTCGCCGGCAGGTGGAGCAGTTCTGTTTAGCTTAGGTTCAGTTTGAGGTGGTTGGTCGTCATCCAGGCGGAGATGTCGGACAGACAGGCCGAGATCCGCTCAGAGACGTGGATATCTGAGGGAGGGAAGGAGAGGAAGAGTTGAGTATCATCGGCATAACAATGATACGAGAAGCCATGAGACGTGATAATGTTACCCAGTGATTTAGTGTAGAGGGAGAAGAGAAGGGGTCCTAGGACCGAGCCCTGGGGGACACCCGTCCGCAGGGGGGCGGGTGGCCGACAGGGTCCCTCTCCATGACACTTGGTAGGAGCGGTCATTGAGGTATGATGTCAGCCATGTCA
The DNA here is from genome assembly GCF_963971535.1 of Notolepis coatsorum. NCBI lineage: Eukaryota > Metazoa > Chordata > Actinopteri > Aulopiformes > Paralepididae > Notolepis > Notolepis coatsorum. The sequence goes on from NC_140172.1 coordinate 63,803,801, forward strand.
GCGCAGAGCCAACCACTCCCATTCCTGCGAGGGCCGCGAGGAGGATCTGATGGTTGACTGTGTCGAAGGCTGCAGATAGATCTAGGAGAATCAGGACAGAGGAGAGGCCCTTCGCTTTTGCTAAGTGAAGTGCCTCTGTGACATCAAGGAGGGCCGTTTCTGTGGAGTGGCCAGTCCGGAAGCCAGACTGATTAGGGTCTAGGAGGTCATTCTGTAAGAGATAAGCAGTAAGTTGGTTGGATACAGCACGTTCAAGTGTTTTAGAAAGGAAGGAGAGAAGAGAGACAGGACGATAGTTGCCAATGACGGTGGGGTTCAGGTTTTTTTTTTTTATGAGAGGCGTGACTCGTTTTAGGGAGGTGGGGACCACCCCCGAGTTGAGTGAGGAGTTGATGGTTGCAGTTAGGAATGGGAGGATGTCCGGTGCTATGGTCTGGAGGAGTGGGGAGGGTAGCTGGTCCAGCTGGCATGTAGTCGGACGGTTCGACGTTACCAGTGTCAGGGTCTTGGCTTCTGTAATGGGAGAGAAGTAGGGATGTCCGATATTATCGGCCGATATCGGCATTAAAATGTGATATCGGAAAATATCGGTATCGGTTTAAAAAAATAATAATAATAATAATAGTTTTTTACATTTCTATAACCTTTATTTACCCAGGCAAGCAAGTAAGAACAAATTCTGATTTTATTTATTGTCAAAAGTATGCATAATGTTGTGTTAATTCCACAACAAGAGATATGTAATGTTAATTACCTGAAATTATAAAACATTTTGGGGGGGCGGGGGGCCTGCATATATCGGTATCGGTTGATATCGGTTGATATCGGTATCGGAAATTAAGAGTTGGACAATATCGGTATATCGGTATCGGTAAAAAAGCCAGTATCGAGCATCCCTAGAGAGAAGGAATGTACTTCTTACAAATGTACGGTCGCTGGCACACAGAATGGACGAGTTACGTGTATGGATTACAAATACATGGGGGGGTCTTGTCCAACACCAAATCTCACTGCCGGGCCAAACCAGGCGCATGATTCACAAAAGACGCAATATCTTCCTTCCTAGAAAATTTGCAGGGATTTTTGGGAAATGGCCACTCTTTAGCCTGGGATTGCGCAGGAACAGATGTATGTAGAAATAAATGGTTTGTTCCCTGTTGGAGTATAAATATTGCCTTTCAAATGAGCCATAGTATGTCTCCATAGCTATAATATAGAATATGATGGGTCTACAAACATCGTTAAAACGGTCTGAAACGCTGGCGCCAGGGATTAGAGATGGGAAAACAGTGTGGCAGTCAATGAGTTAAAGGTCCTCCTCACCTCATGCTCTGTTAGCCTGAACACTGAGTCTCCATCAGCAGTGGCTCTACTTTCTATTGTAGTCGCCTATTGTTAAAGCCTCAAAGCGTGCATAGAAAGTATTGAGCTAATTTTGCCAAGGAGACATGGGGGGTGCCTTTGTAGTCTGTCATCGTTCTGAGGCCCTGCCACATACCTCTGGAATCAGCCTGTTTAAACTGAAGTTCCATTTTACCTACCTGGGTTCCATCCTAGAGGCAAATCTTTCCTGTGACAAAATGGCATCCAATGTAATAAAAAAAAGTCAACCAACGAACTAGATTCTTGTACCGGATCTCCTCTCTGGTAAACAAGAATACCCTGAAGACTCTGGCAGGAGCACTCATTCAAGGGTACTACGACTATGCGTGCACCTCATGGTACCAAAGCACCTCAAAGGCGCTTAAAACAAAATTACAAACATCACAAAACAAACTGGTCAGACTACTACTTGACCTGAACCCCAGAACCCACCTCACCCCTGCCCACTTTGACAACCTAGGATGGCTTAGAGTAGACGACAGAGTACAGCAACTTGCAATGGGCCTGGTCTACAAGATACACTATACGACCGGGGTACCCATGTACATGTCAAAATACTTCCCAAAGGTCAGTGAATACCACAACCACTACACCAGAGGAAGCTCAACAGATCATGTAAAACCCAGATTCGGCTCAAACAAGGGACTAAACACGTTTCGCAATTATGCCACAACAATGTGGAACACCCTACCCAAAGCTGTAAAGGAATGTGAATCACTACCCACATTCAAAACCGCTCTTAAAGAGCACCTACGGGAGGCTGCAATTCGAAACTGGCCACCGTAAATGCCCAAAACCCCCACCACCTCCTAATAGACAGTCTCCTCCCCACCGCATGTATATATTCCCTCCCCGCCGTATGTATATTTCTCTCCCACCCACCCACCCCCTCCTAATGTACAGTCCCCTCCCCATCATATATACTCTGTCAGGATCTAGGGGTAACAGTACTGTATATTTGAATACCGTTTATGTCACAAATGTATCAGTACTAAATACCTATATGTCCCTATGCCATAAATGTCATGTATGTTGTGTATGTCATAAATGTCTATATGAATTGAAAATGGGGGACCCTGATGGAAACAAGACAAACGTCTTTCTCAGGTCTGCATCCCCTTAACAATTGTATGTATTGAGCCGTACTGTATTGTACCCATTCTGCAATCTGTTAAATAAAGTTTTCATTCATTCATTCATCCACCTTATCCCTGTACCGCCCCATTGCCTCTATCACTGTTCTCCATAGGTTGTAGCATGCCGCCTTGTGCTTGTCCATGTTGCCTGTCACAATCCCGACGTTGTAGGCTGCGGTGCATGCATTCAGAGCTTTGCATACTGATTTGTCTACCCAAGGCTTTTGGTTTGGGAAAAATCTAATTGTGGTGGAGGGGACTATTTCTTCTACCAGAGTGCCAACTAAGTCCAGCACTGTTTCTGTATAATCATCGATGTTGTCTGTGCTCTTACAAAACATGCCCCAGTCTGTGCAATCGAGTGCAGCTTGGAGCGTGTTTTCTGAGTTCACAGACCATCGCTTCACTTCTCGTGTTTCCACGGGAGCACGCTTAAGACTATATTTTGGTATGAGGAATATCCATCGTGGTCTAATTTACTGAATGGACTAAGCGCCTGTGACTTGTACCCATCCTTGAATTGCGAGTAGCAGTGATCCAATGTACTCTCGCCTCTGGTGGGACAAGTCACATGCTGGTAGAAATTCGGTAAAACTTTTTAAAGATTCGCCCTGTTAAAATCCCCAGACACCACAATTGCAGCATCTACGTTAGCTGTTTGGAATTTATTTACCTCGTTGTGAAGCTCTGAAAGTGCTGCCCCAGTGTTGACTTGAGGGGGGATGTAAACTCTGATTAGGATGACCGATTCCCGTATTCTCTTGGGATGAAAAATGGACAACACTTGATGGATATATACTCCAGGTTGGCCGAGCAGTGGTTGGGTCACTGGGTCACACCAGTTGTTGTTAACCAGGAAACACACGCCACCTCCCTTCGATTTTCCTAACTCTTCTGTTCTGTCCTTGCGGTGAATGGAGAAGGAGTGGTGGGCAGGACAGTGTGGTCTGGTACCGCTGGGGTCAACCAAATCCATGATGTCCCTCTGGAACTTGATCCTGGCCCTGATGTCGTCCAGTTTGTTCTCTATGGACTGGACATTGGCCAGCAGGATGCTGGGGAGCGGTGGTCGGTGAGCCCGGGAACAGAGTGTGTTTCAAACGCCTGCTCGTTTCCCCTGTTGTCTCTTACGCTGGTTGTCCTCCCCCACAGCGTTCTGCCTGAGAATCTCTGCCGGCCATTGTGTGGCAACAAATCAAGCACAATCTCGACGGAGCCCACAGAGAAACTGAAACTGAAAACTGAAATCCTACTAGCCGACCCTAAAACCAAAAGAAAAATGCTGCTGAGTAATATGGGGCAATTTACTCCTTGGATTAAACCCAAAGATACAGGTGTTATCATAGACTCATATCTAAGCTTTAAGTCACATCAACAAGGTGATACATCATTGTTCCACCTTAGAAACATAGCTAAGTACAATCATTAAAAATAAATCTAAAGCACGCTGGAAAATGTATCTTTATCTCAAGTTGACTTGACTACTGTAATGGGCCTCCCAAAAAATCACAGAAAGACTCCAACCCATTAAAAACTCTGCAGCTAGGCTATTAACTAGAACCAAGACCACGTCAGTCAAGTGTTAGTGTCGTAATGGGGAGTTTAGGAGAGGTGTAGGATTCAAGCGCAGGACAGTGTAGAGTGAGAGAGACGAGGCAACGAGTCGACGTTCCAAAATAATAGGCTTTACTGAGCAAGACACGAGGATACACGTTACAAGCACAGGACATAAAAGGCGCAGCCGGGCTGGCTCGGAGGAGAAAACATAAACAGGCTAGAAACGGACTGAGACTCGAAAAACAAGAACACTAGAATAAACAAGCGACAGGGAACATGGCAGGATAAAGGAGTAGACAGAACAAAGCACAGAAAGGTACTGGAACAGGACAGCACGGAATAGTACTGGGGTTAACAGAAAACAATGGCGCGACACTGGTAACAGGGAGCGGCACGTATATATACAGAACCAATTAGGAAGACAAGAAACAGCTGGGCCTGAGGCTAGGACACAAGAACACTAACACAATGAATACATGAGGAGTAGACTGGAGCAATATTACAGGGACAGAAATAATACAAGAAGACAAGGACACTAGACTAACAGGCAGGGATAATAGAGACACATAATAATAGGCAGCAAGGTCTCGAGCCAGGCAGGGATTAAACATTGTAAACATAACAACACAAGGACTGAGGCCACAGTAGACAGGAGGAGTTCATCCCCCGATAAACCACAAGGTGGTGCCAGAGGGTAATGTTCGGAATTGTTCAGAGAGTTCCTGAGTCCAAAGGGCAGATTATGACAGTACCCCCCCCCCCCCCCCCCCCCCCCCCAGAAGGGGAGGCTCCCAGACGACCCACAAGATCGACCAGGAACAGGCAGGGCAAAGGGCCAAGACCCCAGAAAAAACTGGGGACGAGGACATGGAAAACTGGAGCCGGGGGGCGGAGAAAATAACCCAGGAGGGGCACAGTAGCAGGGGGGCCGGGGAACAGGACCAGAGGGGAGTCCAGAGAAGGGCGCACGGGGCACGGGACCAGGGGCACTGGAAAGGGGGACAGAGGCCCGGAGAGGGGGGCTGGAGACAGGGACAGAGGCCCGGAGAGGGAGGCTGGAGATGGGGACAGAGGCCCGGAGAGGGAGGCTGGAGATGGGGACAGAGGCCCGGTGAGGGGGGCTGGAGACGGGGACAGAGGCCCGGTGAGGGGGGCTGGAGAAGGGGACAGAGGCCCGGTGAGGGGGGCTGGAGACGGGGACAGAGGCCCAGTGAGGGGGGCTGGAGACGGGGACAGAGGCCCGGTGAGGGGGGCTGGAGACGGGGACAGAGGCCCGGTGAGGGGGGCCGGAGACGGGGACAGAGGCCCGGTGAGGGGGTCCGGAACAAAAGGGCTCTAGCGGACAAGACAGAGGTGCTAGCAGCAGGGGCTCTAGCGGACATGACCAAAAGGTTAGCTGCAGGGGCACTAGCAGACGAGACAGAGGTGCTAGCTACAGAGGCTACATAGGCAATCTGGAGTAAGCTAGCAGGGGCTAAGCTAGGTGCAGGAGCAGTACTAGCTGCAGAGTCTGCTAGCAGTGGGGGATGTGCTAGCTGTAGAGGGTACACTAGCAGGAAGAGCTAAGGTGCTAGCTGTAGGTGCTACATTAGCAGGAAGGGCTAAGGTGCTAGCTGTAGATGCTACACTAGCAGGAAGGGCTAAGGTGCTAGCTGTATATGCTACACTAGCTGGAAGGGCTAAGGAGCTAGCTGTAGAGGCTACCCTGGTGGAGGAGACTGAGGTGCTAGCTGTAGGGGTTACACTAGCAGGAAGGACTAAGGTGCTAGCTGTAGGGACTACACTAGCGGGAGGGGCTAAGGTGCTAGCTGTAGAGGCTACACTAGCAGGAAGGACTATGCTAGTCTTCTTAGGTTGGCTAGCCTTCTGAGGCTTGCTAGCAGTGCGTGCTACGCTAGCAGGCGGGGCTCTAGCGCAGGGGTTCCCAAAGTTTTCAGGCCGGGACCCAGAAAATAAGGCGTCAGAGAGCCGCGGCCCAATGCACATCGTCAGGCTTTTTTTTTTTTTTTTTTTGTCAGGCGACCGATTTTTTAAGCCAAATATCCCTTCAATCCTATTAAGTTAGTTCAAGTTAGTTATTCATTTATATGTGCTATTTATGAGAGGGCTAACTTGTTGCAAAATAATAATGATAATAATAATAGCCTCATTAAAATACTATTGTTGCTTCGGTTGTTTTCAGCGTTTTATGTGCATAATCTGTTATTTAGTTAGAAATGTTCGTTGAAATAAGTAGATTTTTCGTTTTTGTTTATTTATTAAGTTAATATAAAACCATATAGTCACATTTTAGAATACAATAGAATCGAATTTTAGAATACAACTAGAAACACTGTCCTGGCCTGCTTCTAAGTTCAGTGGCCTGAAAAAAATTTATTAAAAAAAAATTGATATATATATATATTTTTTTTTAATCATCTCACAGCCCTCCTGTGGCTGCTCGCGGCCCACCTTTGGGTCGCGACCCCGACTTTGGGAACCACTGCTCTAGCGGACTGGACTGAGGCGGTAGCTACCGAGGCTACACTAGCGGCAGGGGCTGTGCTAACCACGGAGGCCATGCCGGCCGAAGGGGCGGTCCCAGCATCTGAGGCTACGTTAGCTATAGGGCCTGTGCACGCGAGGGCAGCTAGGTAGGTAGCTACTGCAGAGGCTGCTCTATCACCAAAGGTTCTGCCAGCTGCAGAAGCCTCGCTAGCAGTAGCAGGAGAGGCTAAGCTAGTGGTAACAAACGAGCCTACACTGAGTCTCCTAACAGAAGAAACCATTGACTTAGCTGTGGGGGCAGAGGTTCTGCTAGCTGCACTAGCTACGGGAGCTAGGCTAGCGGCAGTGCTAGTAGCCTGGGCTGTGTTAGCAGAGAACGGGCTAGCTGCACTAGCTACGGAGGCTAGCGGCTGTGCTAGTAGCCTGGGCTGTGTTAGCAGAGAGAGCTAAGGGGGTAGTTGTCGAAGCTACAATGGCTACAGGGGCTAAGCTAACCACAGGGGCCTTGCCGGCCGGCGGGGCGGTCCCAGCATTAGAGGCTTTGTTAGCTATGGGGCCTGTGTTAGTTGAGAGAGCTAAGGGGGTAGCTGCCGAAGCTACATTGGCTACAGGAACTAAGCTAACCACAGGGGCCTTGCCGGCCGACGGAGCAGTCCCAGCATTAGAGGCTTTGGTTGCTATAGGGCCTGAGCTGGCTACCTGAACAGCGAGGCCTGCGGAGCCTATGCTAACTGCTACAGGGGCAGTACTAGCTACTGGGCTAGTGCTAGCTGCCGGGGTAGTGAGGACCACGTGGCCTATGCTAACTGCTAAAGGGGCAGTGTTAGCTACTGGGCTTGTGCTAGCTGCCTGGGCAGTAAAGGCCGTGGGGCCTATGCTAACCGCTACAGGGGCAGTGTTAGCTACTGGGCTTGTGCTAGCTGCCTGGGCAATAAAGGCCGCGGGGCCTATGCTAACCGCTATAGGGGCAGTGTTAGCTACTGAGGTACTATTGGCGCTTGCTACAGGGGCAATACTAGTGGTGGCGGCTATGCTAGTAGGACTAGCTGAGGTGCTAACCACCGGTAGTCTAGCAGGTGAGGCTAAGCTAGCCTTTTTAGCACTACTAGCTCTCCGAGACCTATGCGCAGCGTGAGCTACGCTAGCAGACGGAGCTAACATGCTAGCAGACGGAGCTACTGAGGTCTTACTTGCGGGGGAGGGCGTGCTGGAAGCCGTGGCTTCGCTGGGGGCAGAGGACCAGAGCGCCCGAATCAACAGTCCCAGCTGCCGGTCGTGTTCCTCGAGCAGTGGCACCTGCTCCGCGCTGCACGTCTCACTTGCGCAGGTGAGCAGTGCGTGCAGCTGCATCATTTCCCACGAGGATGAAGAGCGGTAATCTCCCTTGAAGAAACTCTCCATGGTGAGCAGCACGGCGCATGCTCGGTCTCTCTCGTTGTCCGCTGAATCCTGGGGTGGTCGCGCCATTCTGTCGTAATGGGGAGTTTAGGAGAGGAGTAGGATTCAAGCGCAGGACAGTGTAGGGTGAGAGAGACGAGGCAACGAGTCGACGTTCCAAAATAATAGGCTTTACTGAGCAAGACACGAGGATACACGTTACAAGCACGGGACATAAAAGACGCAGCTGGGCTGACTAGGAGGAGAAAACATAAACAGGCTAGAAACGGACTGAGACTCGAAAAACAAGAACACTAGAATAAACAAGCGACAGGGAACATGACAGGATAAAGGGGTAGACAGAACACAGCACGGAAAGGTACTGGAACAGGACAGCACGGAAGAGTACTGGGGTTAACAGAAAACAATGGCGCGACACTGGTAACAGGGAGCGGCACGTATATACAGAACCAATTAGGAAGACAAGAAACAGCTGGGCCTGAGGCTAGGACACAAGAACACTAACACAATGAATACATGAGGAGTAGACTGGAGCAATATTACAGGGACAGAAATAATACAAGAAGACAAGGACACTAGACTAACAGGCAGGGATAATAGAGACACATAATAATAGGCAGCAAGGTCTCGAGCCAGGCAGGGATTAAACATTGTAAACATAACAACACAAGGACTGAGGCCACAGTAGACAGGAGTTCATCCCCAGATAAACCACAAGGTGGTGCCAGAGGGTAATGTTCGGAATTGTTCAGAGAGTTCCTGAGTCCAAAGGGCAGATTATGACAGTTAGCTACTCTGCAATGGCTTCCGGTAACATTTAGAATCGATTTTAAGGTCCTCCTCCTTATATACAAAGCACTAAATGGAACAGGGCCAAGCTACATTGCCATTTCTCTTGTCAACTATGTGCCCCAAAGAACATTACGGTCATCTACTACTGGTTTATTGAAGGTTCCCAACCACAGCCAAAAGAAAATCTAATTTATGCTAATTACGCACCAAAGCTATGGAACACCTTACTATGGACATTAGGGAGGCTAGCTCACTAAATATTTTCAAAAGTAAGCTAAAAACACATCTCTTCACCTTTGCCTTTTAATACAACTCTGCCACTAGACTCATTACATCCACACTGTGATTATTGTACTGTAAATGAGCTATTTTATTGCACTACTTTTACTATGCTCATTTTATGCCTGCACTTTATGCATTGTTTTGTTCTGTCAATTTTATGCCAATGTTTATTTCGCTGCTGTCTAATTGTATGTCTGCACTCTATGCATTGCTTTAATTCAGTCTATTTTATGTTAATTTATGTATTTTTGTTTGCTGCTGTGAAGCACTTTGGGCTGAAATTCTTGTATTTGATTTGATTTGATTTTATTAGGGATCCCCATTAGCTGGTGCGATAGCAATAGTCTTCCTGGGGTCCACACACAAAATATATGTATGAAAGGTACTATACAAAAAAAGCATATTATTATTAATACTTGATAAATAATAATAATAATAATAATAAACATGGATTAGGCTGTTTGTTTCACCTACCATCTCTAAACAGGGATTAGGCTGTTTGTCACATTTTACTAACTGATCTGAGTCGCAGGTTTAGATGGCTTCACAACTGAGGGACCAGCTCCATTACTCCTAGCCCTAGAGAAGGGAAAACTGAGGCCATTACTATCCTTATTCATACTTCAACGTATGATATGATGATATCAGTTCAACGTATGATATCACAATATCAGTTTGCGTATGATATCACAATATCAGTTTGCGTATGATATCACAATATCAGTTCACGTATGCAAAATCACATGATGGATAATCCCATAATGTTATTTTCAAATAATAGCCCACAAGATATTGGAGATCTAATTTTGAGATACATTTTTCAATCAATCAATCAATTATCAATCAATTAGATGATAAGTTGTGTGCAGCAATATCACAATATGACAATAAAATGTTTCGCTATGATCCTGATAATATTGAATTATTGCCCAACCCTAGATCCAACTTACATTTACGTTAACATTTAGTCATTTAGCTGACGCTTTTATCCAAAGCGACTTACAAGTTCTGTACGACAAGTCATCAGGAAGGGTACAACTCTATCAGCTGAGTAACAATGTTCATCGAAGTGTTGCGTGTTACAGTGTAGGTTAGTTTATTAGGACAAGTGCATGACGGTAAGGTTAGTTAGGGTTAGAGTTTTATTTTATTTTTATTTTTTTTATTATTATTTCAGATAATGGTTGAAGAAGTGCGTCTTAAGTCGACGGCGGAAGATTGGACGGGTTTCGGCTGTCCTAACTGGGGTGGGTAGTTCATTCCACCATTGTGGGGCAAGGACTGAGAATAGGCGGCATCTCTTTGATGACCCTCCTTCTTCCAAATGTCCCACTGTTCTGAAGAGAGTCCAAGCAAAGCGCTGTGAAACTGCCTTACTGAAGAATGTAAAAAGGAAGAGAATCCATCCATTAAACCTTTGAGCTCTAGATTTAGCACCATCACCATGTGAGAAATCCGCCCCCATTTCCCTGTGCTGGGTCCCTAGGATTTACATGAAAAAAAGGTCATACAGAAATAGCATGGTTGACTGTGCCTATAGTTTAGAAGTGACGTCCAATCCTTCTGGATAACATTTTATTTATAAAAAATCCAATAATATATTGAATATGTTGCACTCGTATTCATCTAAAAATAATTCACTGTTTTTACATTAATGACGCAATTACATGAATGTTCCCTCATTAGAAGACACATATAGATAGAACAAAGACTAAATGTAAATATCATAATGTTTTTTATAGAAATATATATAAGAACAAAAAACCTGCTTGTCTATATGATGAGATACAATTCACAATCAACAGACACAGTTACTCCACCAGGCATGTGTCAATGGAAAGATGTACTGTAAAGATGCCAAGAACAAATGCAATGAAAAGGACTGTGATGTATAGAGCCATGACTGCATGGAATTCCTTACCACCTGCACTAACTAGGGTTGAAGACAAACAGACATTTAAAAAACACCTTACAAATCATATAAGAAAGAGTGGTACTGTCAGTTAAGTAAACATAGTGGGTGATTGAGAAGATGGGTATGTGTGATTGTTGAACTTAGATTTTTAATATATTTGTATATTGTATTGAGATGTATTGTTATGCTTTAAGTGAACATATATGCCTTGAAACATGATTGAGTAGATGGGTATGTGTGATTGGTGAACTTAGATATTTTATGTGTGATAGGTGAACTTAGATATTTTATTATATAATATTTTAGGTGTTATTGAGGTGTATTGTATTGTTTTATTGTATTGTATTGTATTAATTGTATTGTATTGATTTTATTGTATTGTATTGATTTGTGTGGACCCCAGTAATAGTAGCCTATGCCTGTGGCAATGGCTAATGGGGATCCGAATAAACTAAACTAAACTAATATAGTTAGGAAATAAATATGATCAAATAAACAATTCCAGCACAAGCACACTCCCACACACACACACAAACACCCAATACATCCATTATTGGATAATAATTAAAGCATAAAACAGTTTTAATTATTGTAGAAAACACACATTGATCTTTACAGACCCAGTGAAGTGGAAAAACAACCTTTTGGTCTTGTTACTTCATGTAGGCTACTGTACCTGGATGTGTTCTATAGCTATGTACCAATGCATGACACTGAGAAAAATATCAGTTTTCTTGTATTTTCAAATCCAAATTCCATTCTTCTCTATTCCTGGATAGTGGCACAACGATTTCAATAGTCGAATCATCTATAAATTATTGAAATGATTAATTGATACAAAAAAAGTTATGTTTTATGCAAAAAAACTAAACTTTATTCCTTTATTCCTACAACGCTCTTTCAAACAACTTGCAAATTGACGGTCATAAAACAAAAAGCAAATGTAAATGTATGTATATAGGCTATCTTTTTTTGTTTTGTTACAAAAACCTGTTTAAGTCTTCAGTTTGAAAGGAACTGAATGGTTTAAATAACAAAAGAAAAACACAAACTAAGTGTTAACAGGCTTTTCTTTACATACTTGCTTCAACAACAGGCCATGGAGGTGCAACATAACATAGACCCAACTAATCGATAGTTGGCAACTATTTTTATAATCGATTAGTTGTCGATTAGTTGTTGCAGAATATGATAATTGATGTTAAAATAATAATACTTTCCACCGGTGAGGACACGGTGTAAGAACACTCATACCATAACAGCCCATGAGTTATTCTCTTTCTCAAACTCATCCTCATAATTTACACACGTTGACAAAAACAGTAACTTATTTCTTGTCCATGTGTAAACTGGTGTCATTTTCTTTGCATCCCCTTCCTTTAAATGGATTATAAATTACAACACACGGTGAGAAAATCAAACCAACCTTTGGGCAGCGGTAATGAGATTTGACAATGATGACGGTCGGCGATCTACTACGATGATTAGCGAGGTGACATCGGGACCACAATGATGGAAATCAATGGACAATGGAGGATGGTCGACAGCGTTGGCCAAACGTCACCAAAACCAACTCACCGTCCGGCGTTGGAGCGTAGATGTTGAGATATAAACAGTCCTCGCTCTGATCCTGAATGTACGTCGCCACTGTGTCCAGGTTAGAGGTGAACCAAATGGGCATCATGATCTCCGGCCCAGTGCTGTGGATGTTCTGAGGGCACACAGGCATGAAGTGCGTGGCGTTCCTGATCCCGGACCAGGAGGTGGGCTGGTCGGCAGGCAAGAAGCGCTTCTCACCCACTGGAGGGGCGGCGTACGGAACCCCCAGGTACTGATCCACAGGCCTCAGGACGTCGCTGGGCACGGGGACCCTGAGGCCTCTCAGTCTCCCCAATTGGGTGTTCACCGTCGGATAGAATTTCTGGCTCGTCGCCTGCGTGAATGACCAGCAAGAACATAATATCCACCAAAAAATAGCCCAGCGGGGGTGTAGTGGTTGTGCAGGCAGCAACAGATCTGTAGCCGACAACATGGTCTGGGCAAGATGATCCTCTCTATAGTGTCTTCTCAGTCCCTTTGACCTATTCCTGCCACCTGGACAATCAATGTGACTTTAGCTCTAACTGTTACCAACACTAAACGGACCTCGGGCAGGTATCCATGCAGTCCAGTTATGATTTTCATCGTTGTGCGGCCAGATCTGAAAGCAAGAACATCAGAAAGTTAAGAAAATCGCGTGCATGTTAACATAAAGCCTCTGCTCTGGTTATAGAGTCGGGACGAGATGCAAAAGACTTTGAAAATGTATCCCATTACTTTTAAGGAATCTATCGCAGAGTTGTTTACACACACCTGTCACCCAGCCTTTTAACTGTAAATTGTCTGTTCTGCTTCATGTTGATCTGCCTGGATAAATAAAGGTTTAAAAAAATATATATATTGTTGATGTCAGCAAACATTGCAACAGGAAATCAGCTGTGGTATTCCACTAAAACCGTCTATAGCGCCACATTATAATATGAGACCTATATGGTATGTTCCCAGATTACAAAGCACAACACATTCACATTAACATCTAACGGATAGCCAGCTAAGTACTGGATAGCTCCCAAACCAGCTATTTTATTGTGTAAACAAACCGTGCCTCTTGTTAGCATGAGAGCAGCTGGCTATTATGGCACAGAGATCTCAATCTGTCACTCCTGTCACTGCTTAGAAGGAATTCAGTGACAGAATAGTATACTGTTTAGAGCATTAGCCTATATCATCTTCTGGTATTAAGCTACAACATGGTATTCTTCTATTGTTCATACCAATTTGGAGACTTAAGAAAATGTATATCCCCCAACTAAGTGTAGAATATTCATCTTGATGAAGTAGCCTAATTGATATATTATGGATCTATTACAGCATATGAAACTTATTTATCCTCTGTACCTGACAGAAGGAACCCTATACTATAAGTGACAAAGTAATATGGCTGATGCTTATTCCATGATGTGGTCTAGCATGTCCAGCAGGTGCATGGGCTTGGAGCATGTCCAGCAGGTGGTTGAGCTTGGTGCATGTCTGTTGTGTTGAGTGTTATGTTCATTTATAGTTAAAGACAGTAGAGGGTGAGTACTTTATTATCTAAAGATGGTAAGTTAGAGTGTTGTGTTCATTTATAGTTAAAGACAGTAGAGGTTGAGTACTTTATTAGCTAAATATGGTAAATTAGAGTGTTGTGTTCACTCATAGTTAGGCACACTGATGAAGGCCGGATGGCTGAAAACGTTTTGTGCGTTATACAACTTGTGCATATACAAATAAAAACAATGATTTTCCTCGAGTGCGGTCCCTACTCCATTTTTTGTAACTTAATTAATGTTGGACTACGCACCTGTCTGAGCGCAGTGGTTACCCTTTTTCTACTTAAAATCACAGTAGAGATTGAGTACTTTATTATCTAAAGATGATAAGTTAGAGTGTTATGTTCACTTTTAGTTAAAGACAGTTGAGGTTGAGTAGTTTCTTGTGATATCACATTCACACTCCAAGTGATTTAGATTAACTTCACAACTGCAAATACGTGGGCTGTTCATAGCATTTCAACTGATGGACATGGTTCTTCAGTGCATGGGTTCAATCAGGGAACAAACTTAACTTTTTGACTTACCAGCCATTTGGCTGGTAGATTTTAAAAACTACCAGCCGGGCAGATTTTTTACCAGCCAAGAATTATAAATAGCTTTTTAGTATATCGCCATGTGTTATTATTACTATATAATACTCTCATATGCTATTTTCAATTAATATCATAAACAACATAAGGAATATTAGCATAATTTTGAGTGGACTGAAGGAATGAGTCAGCGTTAATAGTTTTAAATGCAAATAATTTATTGAAACATAGAAGTGGGGTCGGGACACACACACACACACTGTTTCAACTCACCACCCCCGCATCATATTGTAGTCTGTCTTCAAACTTCCACTCCTCTCGAAACTTTTTTATATTTGAATATCAACATTATCTGTCCATCCTCAGTAATCCTCAGTTTACTATAATATACTCCTGTCCTGAGTCCTGACTAGTGACTTTGTCGTCTTTCCAAACGCACGCACGCACACACACAGGGAAGGGGAGAGTGCCCCCCCATTTCCCTTTCCCCAGTCCACACTGTGTCTGCTGTTCTCTATGGCTCTGCGCCTCTGCCTCTGATCAGGATTAGCTTGTTAGCTTACGCTAACGTTGTAGTGATTGTAATGGTACATAAACGTTAATTTCGGGTGATGTGGGCATAAAGGAATGGCGACGGTGCAAAGCATGTAGATGCATTTGACCCGTTGTGAGAAGAAAAAAAACACTGCAGACTTATTTCGAGTCTGTAGGCGCACTGCTGTGTTAACGCTGCTCTGATTTCAGAAGCACGGACTGGGCGGATATCATATGACTCGCGGAGTTGCTACAGGTTTTTCAAAATAAGAGTATCATATGAACCTGAACGTTGCTAGCTGCCGGAGCCCAGATATTATGACTGGAGCTGCGCTTGGGGCGGAAATGAGACCTGCACAGGATTTTCAAAATAAGAGTATCGATATGAACTACACGCCAGATGGCGGGCAGACCTATCATTTTTACACGCCAAACCTTAAATCTACAGGCCATTGGCGCTTGGCGGGTGGTTATTTTGTTCCCTGGGTTCAATTAATCAAAATCTTATCTAAATCAAAATATGGCTGAGTGCAATATCCAAATTGTGTTAACATACCATTCTAAATAAAGTATTGTGGTGCTGCAGAGATGTCCTGGCCTACAAATCCTATTCTATAGACTTAAGAAAACACCTTTGATTTGTACAGTTCCCTGCAAAAAAATATACCATGATCATTTGAATGTTTTTCAGTCAAAATAAGAATAAAGAGACGCAAAAATGATAATTTCCTCCAATATCATGAATCATATCGCAATTGCAATATCTGTACAAATAAACACAATTAGATATTTTTTCCAAACAGTTCAGCCCTATACTCTTGGCCCGTGCCTGTGTGACGCACAACTTGGCTCTGCTTGAAGGTTCCACCAGAGGGGCCTGGCCAGTAAGGTAACACCTAAACATGAGCATTATCCGTCAACCACGGCTCTCTCCTACTATACCTCGAGTCCAGTCAATGGTCTCTAACTACACACCTTCAAGACCCCTATGCTCTGCATCTTCTGGCCACCTGAGACCTACTCCTAATCAGGCTCCTGGGGGGTCATAAAAGCGAAGCAGGCTATTATCTTGTCCTCGCTCCACAATTCAATCAATATCTGACATACATTTTTTATTTTTTTTTTTAATTAACGTTCTTGCTGTCTTTTACTATTATAGGGAGGTGTAGTAAGTGGTTACGTTATTGTTGTTTCCAGCCGGTACACCTCACTTGAAATTGCAATGTATTTCCAATGGACACATTTCTAAATCGTCTCGTTTAAAACAAATAAAGCATGAACATTGGCATGGTGTACCTTTCTGTGTGTATTCATCCACAATCTATAGCTCAACATGAAACAATTAGCAATTAATCGTAAAATAATTACGTATTGTTATTTCAACCAAAAATGCTTAAACAATAATGTTAAGGGAACTAATTTTGTGCAAAAATGGAAAGCTTGCCAATGTTCATGAGGCAGAATTATTACAATAGCCGATAATACATTTTCCCAATAATAAATCCCTATATACGGGTGGACCGCGCAGGAAACTAAAGTGACGTCAGACTACACCTCCCTATATACCTTACCACTATGCACTATGTTACTATCCTTCTACTACCTATCATGCTAATATGTCTACTACTATGCACTTAATACCCAAGTTCGACACTATTTGACGAACAATGCCACTTACCGTTAGCAGCCAGAGATGTACACCTCCTGGAGACTTGTTTGGATAAAAGTGTCAGCTAAATGACTAAACGTAAATGTGCTCCTGTCAAACAGAAACACATTGGAAGCCCAGGGTGCCCCTCTAGTCAAGCACATTCTCTCAACCTGCTACTGAGGCGGTTCAGGATCTGGACGAGATCTCTCTCTTTGCTGGGCATGAGTTGAGAGGACAAAGCCTGCCAGGTGTTGGATCTGGATCTGATCTATCGGCTCATCAAACTCTCACAAACCCTGGGACCTGCATGTCCTCCCAAGAGAAACAATAGGCTTAACTACTTTCTCTGCTCACATCGTCTCAACAACCAGAACCTGCAGATTCTTCCTGAGAAACGTCAGAAGAATCCACCCTTTCCTGACAAAAGAAGCCACCCAACTCCTCCTGCAATCAACAGTCATATCTCGCCTCGACTACTGCAATGCACTGCTAGCTGGTTTACCGGCTTCCGCCACCAAGCCACTTCAACTCATACAGAACACAGTGGCGCCCTGATCTCCAACCTACCGAAGTCAGCCCACATCACTGCACTTCTCTGAGAGCTGCACTGGCTTCACATTGCCGCAATAATCTGCTTCAAGGCCCTGGACCTGGCGTACCGTGCAGCGAGAGGAACGGCTCCTTCCTACCTTAGGTCAATGGTCTCTACCTAGTACCTACAGTACACACCCTCAAGAAACCTACGCTCTGCATCTTCTGGCCGCCTGAGACCCACTCCTATCCGAGCTCTGGGGGGGTCATTAAAAGCGAAGCAGGCTATTCTTGGTCCTCGCTCCACAATGATGGAACAAACTTCCCACCACAGCCAGGACAGGCGAAACACGCCAGATTTTCCACTGTAGACTAAAAACACATATTCAATCAATATCTGAAATTTAAAAAGAATGTATTAATAAAGAAAGAAAACTACTAACCTTTGTATTGTCTTTAACTATTATGCACTTTGCTACTAAGTAATCTACCGTGGCGTGCCTATATTACTTATACCCTTAGCTGCCAGAGTTGTACCCTTCCTGCTGACTTGTTGTACAGATAAAAGCATCAACTAAATGTAAAACTAGATCAATAACTAGATCAATACCTCCTTTTGGACCCAATACTGGTGGCAACGGTCTTGCCTGAAAAGGTTGCCTGTCTGTCTGTTTAGTCTCTCACAGACCAAGATGCCTGTGACAGCACAGGGCCAGCATCTATCATGGCGACCCCTGTCACCGCCTGGACATATCTTGGGCCCCCGGGTGGACAAATACATGGACATATCTTGGGCCCCCGGGTGGACAAATACGGACATATCTTGGGCCCCCGGGTGGACAAATACATGGACATATCTTGGGCCCCCGGGTGGACAAATACATGGACATATCTTGGGCCCCCGGGTGGACAAATACATGGACATATCTTGGGCCCCCGGGTGGACAAATACATGGACATATCTTGGGCCCCCAGGTGGACAAATACACTGCAAATAGCTCAACTGAGCAAAGACCGTGATAAGTTGCAAAGGCTCATTAAAAACCCTGCTTAGCATTAAGATCAACTTGGTGTCATTCTGAGTCAATGGGCTGAGATGTTTTGAATGATAAGATGTCTTTGGGAAATGGTCGGCATAGCCTCAGCTCTCCTGCCTGGACGGGTTTCCTGACGCCTCCTCGTCAACAAATCCCTCCTGACCGATGATAAAGGGTCATTTGTATGTACGGGTCAGTCTCTACTGGAGCTTTTCTACAGTCCAGCAAGCATGTTACAGGGTGGGTAAGCTTGCCGCCCTGTGCCTTGCTGTGTTACCTGTACTGCTTTTCCAGTACACAGCACACCCGTGTAGGTAGGAGGAGCAGAGACAATAGAGGAGCCCTCTTTGGGAGGAGGTACTCCGCGTGCTGGCGTGCAGAGACACAACAACACATTGGTATTGGAATGAGGTCTGCTATGACATTTCCATTTAATGGCATGCTCCCCTTCTATTGGGCTCACACTCAAATCTGACCTCAGTCAGATCAAATAAACAAACAATGACCAGTCCACCATTCTGCCTGAATGCATCAACCCACACATAATAAATAAAATAAAATAAAAACAATACTATTATTATAATAAATAAATAAATAAAAAAGAGGTATGCAGCCAGCTCCAGAGGCGGCGCTCCGGACCACCCCACCACCTTTCATTTCTAATCCAGATGAATGCATTTACTCCAGCCTCTACCTCTGTTTGAATCTCTATCATGCTCCCTCGCCTGGTCTTATTCATGGTGTAACAGTTATAGTATAGTGTTGTTGTAAGCGGTTTACGACTCATGACAGTCGCAGTTTCTGGTCACTGTCAGTCTGTCACCCTATATAGATATGATAACAATTACTTGTGCCTACAAGAGGGTCGCGTCAAAACTCGGCCTTAGCACAGTACTCCCGCCCCGCCTCGTGGAACCCATTACAACTGTAACCTTCGTTTCTTACAAAGAATCAATGTCAATGCAACGACGAAGCCGAAGGATTAAACCTAATATAAGAGAGCACCTTGTTAAAAGCTTAATGATTAACAAGCCTGATGTAGGAACTACAACCATAGGCCAAGTGTTGTCTGTATGGGTAGGGCTGTGATGTGAAGCTGGTGAATTTAAGATCTAGGACATCAAGCATTTCAGACAATAACGAACGAAACGCAGCCTGTATGCATCCATTGAGAAATAATCAAGCACGCCTATTTACATTTAAGGAACAACTTTACATTTCATAATCAAGTGAACACAGGCTCAGCCAGGAATCTAATCAAGGCGGCATCTCACGGAGGAAAAAACGAAACCGTCTCACCTGCTTTTGTTGGTGCTGCTGTGTTCTCCATCCCAGCCAGTCAAAACGGCGTTCGAATATTCACATAATTCGATCGGGAATGTCAAGGTATTTTCTTCTCACACACACGCGGCTTTTATTTGACGTGTTGATTATAATTCATGTCTTGTTAGCAGCACGGACTGTTTGTTGCTACGGATTCACGTCGACAAGGTCAGGAGCGCCCAGCAGCACCCAGAGATCTGCGCTACACTGCCAGCGCGTTGCTAGGCGACCGTTGGGATATGCCAGAGCAGGACTGGGAAGGCTACTCTCAACATACATTTCTAGATCATTTTAATGCAGTCTCTGAAACATGTAAATAATAAGAAAAGTGTATCTACTGTACCATGCAGCATTATACAATTATTTGGTGATGTCCAAGTGTACAATCTTAAAATGCTGTCTTTTTAAATAGATTTGTATCGCTTTAATACTAGTTTTAGTCTGTTATTATTTTTTGTTCTGTCATTAATAGTTTTTTGGTTGATCTGTGAAATCTATGATGTATGGCGTTGTATTTGTATGTTTTCTCGATAATATATAACAGAACTGCCATTATTATCCTTGCAAATAAGATTTATTATTTTATTATTAAATTCACTTATGTGTGCTCATCATTATTGGGTCATCATTATTAGTTGATTGGGAAATATACCAATCCCCTAGCCCCCTAGTATTCACTCGGCCAAACCCTGTTGGCGTGCATCACAGCCACTGTGTGTCAACTTGTAAGTCTTAGCTGATTTCAATTGTTTATTCTTATTTATTGTGTCCATATGTATGAAATTGCTGATAAACTGTGTCTTGTTTTGTAAGCTTGTTGTCGCTGTAAATGAGGGTATACCTCGGTGTCTTTTGAGTTGATATAAAAAGGTTTGAAATGAAACAGGCTTACTATATATCACTGTCTCAGGGTATTCTCTCTGATGCATGGGTCTCTAGTGAAGGAATTGTTAAGGGAGAAAATATATTATCTTCCCTGCAGCCCTGCATGCTTTCTCTAGCGTATACTTCTGAAGAACAGTGACATCTCTGAGCTGATTTAGGACAGACATCCAGTCCAGTATGACTTGGCAGTGAATTCAAAAACAATTGCCAAATCATATTTGCAAGGATAATGGCATATGCCTTTGCCCATGAACAAACCGAAAGAGCCAAACAATAAAGATGAGCATCATTTGGCAGTGGTTCTGGGTGATGGAGCTATTAGGTTATTTCTGGAGATCTGACATTTGGTGACAATATGACTCATTGCAGAGACAGCTGAAATGATGATGATCTAAAAAGTGTAAAATGCACACACAAAAAAATCACATGACTCTTTGTTTGGCTACAGCTGGTCCATGTAATGGGGTGTTTTTCCATTGCCGTTTCAAAGAGCAATAGACTTTATACTGCAAGAGTGCATTTGCAAAGTTGATAATTTTTTCCTGGATATAAATAAGCAAATATTTTGTCAATCAAATTTACATAAAATAATGTACTGCAGCTATGGCTAAAATCATTGGCACACCTCTTTCCCCAACAAACAAGTTAAAATTCACCACCAAGCTAAAATCAATAAGATCTAGACATTATATTTAACATATAAACCTTTTTACATATCTGTAGATATCTATATCTGTACACATGCCTTGCCTACTCTTACGCTGCTGGCCAGTACGACTTACTACCATAGTGTATTTATACCTTTACCATTACATTTGGATTATGGTTCGATGCCAAACTTCTTTTTGTTGTACTGTACAGTACTTGTGCTGTATGATGACAATACATTTGCAAATTTTGCATACATACTTTATTGTACGAGGCCTGAATTTCATGTTCTAGTTATTTTCAAGTCATGTCCTATAAGCATCAGGCAGAAAACCCCAGCTGATTTGGCTAATAGTTAATTTTTTTTGTTGCTGTTCTAGAAGTCTATCGCTTTCAATGACCAGTAGTAGTCGTTACATCACCACTAGAATGCTCAGCGATCAGAATTCTAGTCACGTGTGACCGTGCACCCGGTGTGAGCCACGTCTGCCTTTCTGCACCAAACATTTTTTTAAAGATTGATTTCTAAATTCATACATTTGGAATAAGCTAATGTAAAACACCACTTCCACATTTAAATTAAAACGATTTATTAGAGCTCATTTACAAGTAAGACATGACAAAATCATACACCAGAATTTTCCATTTATTTATAAATGCAGACCATTGTTTTGGGTGACTTGGTTGGATCAAAGCTATACAGCTTTTCTCGGCAGGCGCCTCCTTGCTGTGAAGACCTGAGAAAAAAAAGGTCCATTAATATAGACACATGCATGCATTCTATCAATTCATTACAAAAGGTTAGAACAGTACACTGTCCCGTCTCTCACTAGCAAACAAAAGGTTAACACAGTACACTCTCCCGTCTCTCACTAACAAACAAAAGGTTAACAGTACACTCTCTCGTCTCTCACTAACAAACAAAAGGTTAACACAGTACACTCTCCCATCTCTCACTAGCAAACAAAAGGTTAACACAGTACACTCTCCTGTCTAACAAACAAAAGGTTAACACAGTACACTCTCTCATCTCTCACTAACAAACAAAAGGTTAACAGTACACTCTCCCGTCTCTCACTAGCAAACAAAAGGTTAACACAGTACACTCTCCTGTCTAACAAACAAAATGTTAACACAGTACACTCTCTCATCTCTCACTAACAAACAAAAGGTTAACACAGTACACTCTCCCGTCTCACTAACAAACAAAAGGTTAACACAGTACTCTCCTGTCTAACAAACAAAAGGTTAACACGGTACACTCTCCTGTCTAACAAACAAAAGGTTAACACAGTACACTCTCCTGTCTAACAAACAAACGGTTAACACAGTACACTCTCCTGTCTAACAAACAAAAGGTTAACACAGTACACTCTCCCGTCTCTCACTAGCAAACAAAAGGTTAACACAGTACACTCTCCTGTCTAACAAACAAAAGGTTAACACAGTACACTCTCCCGTCTCTCACTAGCAAACAAAAGGTTAACACAGTACTCTCCTGTCTAACAAACAAAAGGTTAACACAGTACACTCTCGTCTCTCACTAACAAACAAAAGGTTAACACAGTACTCTCCCGTCTCTCACTAACAAACAAAAGGTTAACACAGTACACTCTCCTGTCTAACAAACAAAAGGTTAACACAGTACACTCTCTCGTCTCTCACTAGCAAACAAAAGGTTAACACAGTACACTCTCCCGTCTCTCACTAGCAAACAAAAGGTTAACACAGTACACTCTCCCGTCTCTCACTAGCAAACAAAATGTTAACACAGTACACTCTCCCGTCTCTCACTAGCAAACAAAAGGTTAACACAGTACACTCTCCTGTCTAACAAACAAAAGGTTAACACAGTACACTCTCCTGTCTAACAAACAAAAGGTTAACACAGTACACTCTCCTGTCTCTCACTAACAAACAAAAGGTTAACACAGTACACTCTCTCGTCTCTCACTAACAAACAAAAGGGTTAACACAGTACACTCTCCTGTCTAACAAACAAAAGGTTAACACAGTACACTCTCTCGTCTCTCACTAACAAACAAAAGGTTAACACAGTACACTCTCTCGTCTCTCACTAACAAACAAAAGGTTAACACAGTACACTATCCTGTCTAACAAACAAAAGGTTAACACAGTACTCTCTCGTCTCTCACTAACAAACAAAAGGTTAACACAGTACACTCTCTCGTCGCTCACTAACAAACACAAGGTTAACACAGTACTCTCTCGTCTCTCACTAACAAACAAAAGGTTAACAGTACACTCTCCTGTCTAACAAACAAAAGGTTAACACAGTACACTCTCCTGTCTAACAAACAAAAGGTTAACACGGTACACTCTCTCGTCTCTCACTAACAAACAAAAGGTTAACACAGTACACTCTCCCGTCTCTCACTAACAAACAAAAGGTTAACACAGTACACTCTCGTCTCTCACTAACAAACAAAAGGTTAACACAGTACACTCTTGTCTCTCACTAACAAACAAAAGGTTAACACAGTACACTCTCCTGTCTAACAAACAAAATGTTAACACAGTACACTCTCCTGTCTAACAAACAAAAGGTTAACACAGTACACTCTCCTGTCTAACAAACAAAAGGTTAACACAGTACACTCTCTCGTCTCTCACTAACAAACAAAAGGTTAACACAGTACACTCTCCCGTCTCTCACTAACAAACAAAAGGTTAACAGTACACTCTCCCGTCTCTCACTAACAAACAAAAGGTTAACAGTACACTCTCCTGTCTAACAAACAAAAGGTTAACACAGTACACTCCTTTTTCACATAAAACCTTAGCTACCCAACTTGATCTATAGTAGAGAAATACAAGTTTAGTCATTATGTAGCTTTGTTCTCTCTTTCTTCCTCTCATCCAGCCTCCACTCCACTACATGTTGGCCCTGACATCAGTATGGGATTGTTTGATAGCGTGGAATATAGACAGTAAAGCAGATATTCCATACTCCGCCCACACACTGTGGGTTAATGGGCTGCCTGGAGAGAAAAAGCCATTTGGGATGCATTGTAGGAGCTCGGCAGAGTCCACAATGAAAGCAGGAGAAAACACATATTGGATGAAGTGCTTGCAGTAGTGTTCTATGTATAACACTTAAGGCTGTCAATCGATTAAAATATTTAATCTGATTAAACGCATGATTGTCCATAGTTAACTCGCGATTAATCGCATATTTTTTATCTGTTCTAAATCTACCTTAAACAGATATTTTTCAAGTCTTATCAACATGAGTCAACAAATGCTTGCTTTATGCAGCCATTTAACACAAAAGGATGACCCTCATGCATTTCAAATTTGTATCAAATTCAAAACAGAGCGATGCACAAAATAACTTAAAAGAAAATAATAATTTAAAACAATGAATAAAGTGTGCATGAAATAATAGGGGAAAGAAAACACTAATCTTGCGCTAAAAAAAATAGTGGCGTTAAAAGAAGTGTGTTAACGCGTTAATAACACAGACATTGTTAGACATAAAAAGGGGATTTAAAAGGATACAATTCAATTTTTTTTAGAAAAAAAAATCAGATCCAATATTTATGGCTTAATACCAATTTCCGACAATTAGTTACACTTTAAATAAATAAAATTATAATTCTTGATTCAGATTTTTTTTATCATGAACAAAACTTTCAATGCAAATGGTTGATTTGAATTTCAAGGACTTTAAGCACCTTGTTTTCAAGGAATTCCAGACTGACTTTCTTTTCAAAATCAAGCACCTTAAGCACTTTTTTTTTTGATCCACTTTTTCTCCCATTTTTCTATATTTTCTCCCATCCCAATTTCGTATCATCCAATTCAACCCTCCCCTGTCACGAACGCTGTTTCTTGCCTCCCACAAGCCGGCTGCAATGTGGACTAAGTCATACATAGCACAAGTCCCCTCCGGTACTTGAGGTAACAGCAGTCGCATCTTTTCACCTGCGCAGCTCGATCTCTCAGTGTCGAGGAGTAACGCGTGGGAGGCTCACGCTGCCCCCGACACTTCCTGATTCTACTGCGCAGGCGCACCAACCGACTTGTAGGAGTCGCTTGTTCACAACGTTCGATCCCCACCCTTCAGTTTCCCTCCCCGTAATACGGCCAATGTGTATTACTGCGGACGACCAGCTAAACTGAAAACAATGTGGAGAGCTGGATTCGAACACGCGAATCCTAGCGTCTCCACACTGGTGGCGAGTGCCTTGCCCACTACACCACCTAGCCGCCCGCACCTTAAGCACTTTAAGGACCTTGTGCGAACCCTACATTAGTTCCCATTGTATGCTAAAAGCGTCAAATAAAGCTCACAAATGCATTATTTCGAGCTTGAAATATCATAATGTATTATGAAAACAGGCATTGTAGTTATTACAAAATGTACTTCAAACTGGCAACAAGCTTTATTGGCGGCATTGGTGGTTAGCACTGTTGTCTCACAGCTAGAAGGTCCTGGGTTCAAACCCCAGCAGGGGGCCTTTCTATGTGGAGTTTACATGTTCTCTCTGCATTTGCGTGGGTTTCCTCCCACATCACAACAAGACAGGCATATTAGGTTTCCTGTCGTAGCTCTTGACCAAGGTGCTGGCATTACAGCTGGAGTTGGTCCCATGGCGCCGCACTGTGTGGCTCCCCACTGCTCCTAAAGAGTTAGGATGGGTCAAATGCAGAGAATACATTTCCCCAAGGTTCAACTTAACTTACTTATAGATCTATTGGTGTGCAGTAATAAACAGAACAGAGTAGTCTGTGACCGTGGACACTGCGCATTACACTCCAGTACAGGAAAAAGTCCAGTTCCCATGTTGATTGTTCAAAGATTAATTATGCTGAACAAAGCACTCCTCTCTATACTGCCCCCCTGTGGGTCAAGTTTAAGCAGGCTAGCTTTCATAAACTCCAGGTTGCTTACAATGATTGCCTGAGATTCTGCTGAGGAAGCCTAGGTGCTGCAGCGCCAGCGAAATGTTTTGTGGTGCTGGAGTTAACTCCTTTCATGCTCTGATGAGACACCTGATGTACAAATGTATCTGTCGTCTGAATGTGTCTCAGAATAGGATCATCCTGTTGCTGACTCAACCTAGTCTCAGTGACATCAAGTCCAGTCCTGTATCTGGAAGTATTGGTACAGTGCCCTGTTGTAGAGCTGCTATTGGTTTATGTTTTAATTTATTGTGATGTAATTTGTTGATTATGTTTGTGTGTTTTTTACTCTGTGGACCCTATTAATAAAGATGATTGATTGAAAACAACAGCACGGCTCTGTGACTTGGTGGAGTTCTATGACTTCTGGATATGAGCTATATGCTGATGTTGGCTAGATGGACCATATTTGTTAAGTAGGAGAAATGCATTATAGGGGTTTTACTTTTTTTTGTAGGCCATGTTGACAATAATAAAAAAAAATATTACACTGGCCTCATCCTACCTATAGTAGTGAAACAAATTCCCAAGAGGCTCGAGTACATGCAACTGTTAGTTACAAAAGGTATGCATTATATTGACTATATTAGGAAGCCATGATGCTATTCACAGTTGGCATACAGTATTACATCATGTGCTGCTGTTTCAGTGGACGATCCACTGAACACTCCAAGTGTTTCTAGTTGAAAACCTCAGAACTTTTCTGAATGGCGCTGGTGTCATCATTGTCGCTCCTTTTCAGACAACCAATCATATCCCATGAATCGTGTCATGCACCCACATCCTGCTTGCTCTACGGCTGTCATACTGTGCAGTGACAGTAACAAATAACTAATACAAAGCAAAGGGGTGAATTGCAATGACAGGCAATACAAATAACAAATATATAATAAAATGCAAAGGAGCAAATCAGAGTTCTAGATAGTAAAATAACAAATAGATAACGTTAATCTAAAGTAACAATGCTAGTCTGTCATACAACGGTGGTTAGGTGTGTGGGATATTGTGAATATCCTGAAGAATGTTCTCAGTCAACCGAGGTTCAGTTAATAACAAGGTTTATTAACTAGACAGATAGAAATGTACACATAGTAGTTAGAGAGAATGGCTGAGGGGCTCGCCCCAGGTGATCAGCTGAATGACCCAGGTAGAGACCAGGAATGCTGTCGGGAGGAGCCTTATATAGTTAAAAGGGGGGGGGGGGTGGTCCCATTTGATAGGTCAAATGGGTGGGGGGGGGAAACACAGTATAGGGGACAAAGGGGAGGGGAATGTCTTTACATGAGAGTTGGGGAATCATTATATTATTCCACAGGTGGTTGGTGACAGCTAAAACTCATGCATAGCTTTTTTCTCTCTCACCGCAAATGCTTTATTCCAGCTTCCTGCCAGCGCTTTTCTGCCAGTAAAAAACCATATATGGAAATGTATGGAGTTCACGTTAGGTTCTAATTTAAAAATAAACCAACGGACAGTAATACAGTACCTTCTGTCCCTTTTCTGTTCATCGACGGACAGATTAAAGTAGTGCATTGATCACATACTGTGCAAAAATACTTCTGCTGGACTGGACTGGTCCTCTGAGCTCCTCTCCAGTCGAGCGTTCGCTGGAGAGTCTGAAGGGCCTGCTTTAATCCAAAATATTTCCAAATCCCCTGCTATTGTGTAATGCGCTGCGTCGTCTCTAGAGCCTTCTTCCTCTCCTTCATGCAAAGTTAAAACTACCCTGTAAGTGAAACCTAAAAATAGCTGCTGTCCGCGCAGGCACGTTCAGTTTATAATGTTGTCTGACTCACATGCTTGATAACACATTTAGTATTTAACAAATTAGCATTTCTATTTGAATGTGGGCACCGATATGTGAAAATGAACTAAATAAGTTTTATTTCTCTAAAAATTTTAAATAAAACATACACCAGTGGGGGCAGTGAGCAAGTAATGTACTCGGTGGATGACTGAACACAGAGTAACCGGTATCACTAAGTAAGTACCGTAGCAAGCCTACCCACAACCACCATCTGTCCATGCATTTCTTGCTAATTCTATTTTAATAAAATGAAAAGGTATGTATACTGATCCAGAATAATCCTAAAAGCGGTCACTTAGAGGTGTTGTAGTGCTTTAGACCCCCACCCTGTGCCACCACTATAAACCAGAAACATCACTCTAACCCTATAGACACTGACAGATGGAATACTACAGGGTGTAGAAGACTGCCCACTCCAGTAGTAGTAGTAGTAGTTTTATTCAGTCATCACACACAATACAATATGCACAATCATTCCACAATCTTTGATTTGGCAGTGACTGAAAAGGTACAGACTGAAACATAATGCTTATACATGCCTGTCCTATATTCTTAACAAAATTAAGACTCCAAAACAGTATTCTAAAAAAAAAGAAAAAAAAAATTATTCAAATTTGTAATCTTCAAAAATAGCTATACAAACCATTTTCTTAAAAACCAAAAGCGAATTACTCATTTTTAAATGTATATCAGCATTGTTCCACAAGTTAACCCTAACAATAGAAATACATCTCCTTTTAATCCCTTTCTTAGCTTTTTGAACAGTAAATTTACAAATGTCTCTCAAATCATATTTTCTTTCATGTATTGAAAAAAAAAAATTTCACACCGTCCGGGAGTAAAAGAAAAAGAAAAAAAAAGAAGAAAGAGGGAAAGAAAGAAGATCTCACTCACATCATCATGTGTGTTGTGGATTCAATGTTGACGGCACCACGTCGTCCCCCTGTCCGTCCTCCTCGGCGGAGTCCTCCGAGCTGTTGACCACCGCAACGCTGAGAACCTGCAGCTCCTCCAGCACAGACACCAGAGACTCTGAGGAGAGGAGAACAAGCTGCTGGTCTGATGAGAGACACGTGGTACAAGCTGCTGGTCTGATGAGACACATGGTACAAGCTGCTGGTCTGATGAGACACATGGTACAAGCTGCTGGTCTGATGAGACACATGGTACAAGCTGCTGGTCTGATGAGACACATGGTACAAGCTGCTGGTCTGATGAGAGACACATGGTACAAGCTGCTGGTCTGATGAGAGACACATGGTACAAGCTGCTGGTCTGATGAGAGACACATGGTACAAGCTGCTGGTCTGATGAGACACATGGTACAAGCTGCTGGTCTGATGAGACACATGGTACAAGCTGCTAGTCTGATGAGACACATGGTACAAGCTGCTGGTCTGATGAGAGACACATGGTACAAGCTGCTGGTCTGATGAGACACATGGTACAAGCTGCTGGTCTGATGAGAGACACATGGTACAAGCTGCTGGTCTGATGAGAGACACATGGTACAAGCTGCTGGTCTGATGAGAGACACATAGTACAAGCTGCTGGTCTGATGAGACACATGGTACAAGCTGCTGGTCTGATGAGACACATGGTACAAGCTGCTGGTCTGATGAGAGACACATAGTACAAGCTGCTGGTCTGATGAGAGACACATGGTACAAGCTGCTGGTCTGATGAGAGACACATGGTACAAGCTGCTGGTCTGATGAGAGACACATGGTACAAGCTGCTGGTCTGATGAGAAACACATGGTACAAGCTGCTGGTCTGATGAGAGACACATAGTACAAGCTGCTGGTCTGATGAGAGACACATAGTACAAGCTGCCTGGTCAGGTTAGGGTTAGATACCAGAGACACATGGTACAAGCTGCTGGTCAGGTTAGACACCAGAGACACATGGTACAAGCTGCTGGTCAGGTTAGACACCAGAGACACATGGTACAAGCTGCTGGTCAGGTTAGACACCAGAGACACATAGTGCAGGCTGCTGGTCAGGTTAGACACCAGAGACACATGGTACAAGCTGCTGGTCAGGTTAGACACCAGAGACACATGGTACAAGCTGCTGGTCAGGTTAGACACCAGAGACACATGGTACAAGCTGCTGGTCAGGTTAGACACCAGAGACACATGGTACAAGCTGCTGGTCAGGTTAGACACCAGAGACACATGGTACAAGCTGCTGGTCAGGTTAGGGTTAGACACCAGAGACACATGGTACAAGCTGCCTGGTCAGGTTAGGGTTAGACACCAGAGACACATAGTACAAGCTGCCTGGTCAGGTTAGGGTTAGACACCAGAGACACATGGTACAAGCTGCCTGGTCAGGTTAGGGTTAGACACCAGAGACACATGGTACAAGCTGCCTGGTCAGGTTAGGGTTAGACACCAGAGACACATAGTGCAGGCTGCTGGTCAGGTTGATGAGACACAAAATATCATGATTCAGTCCTATGTGTGTCTGTGTAAATGTTAGACGAATAAGGGTACATGTTAGACTAAGGGTAGATGTTAGACTAATAAGGGTAATGTTAAGACTAATAAGGGTAATGTTAAGACTAATAAGGGTACATGTTAAACGAATAAGGGTACATGTTAGACTAAGGGTAGATGTTAGACTAATAAGGGTAAATGTTAGACTAAGGGTCAATGTTAGACTAATAAGGGTAATGTTAAGACTAATAAGGGTACATGTTAAACGAATAAGGGTACATGTTAGACTAAGGGTACATGTTAGACTAATAAGGGTAAATGTTAGACTAAGGGTCAATGTTAGACTAATAAGGGTAATGTTAAGGCTAATAAGGGTACATGTTAAACGAATAAGGGTAAATGTTAAACGAATAAGTGTACATGTTAGACGAATAAGGGAAAATGTTAGACTAATAAGGGTACATGTTAGACTAATAACATGTCTGCTGTTATTATTAAATTGTACACCAATTTGAGGAGGGCTTTATTAGAGAAAATCTATTTGTAAATCCGGATTTGTTTTGGCAGTCTGAGAGTTGTATGTTGAGTTGTTTTTTTGTGGAGGAGATTTTCAGTTTTGCAGGATTTTTGGAGAAAGCATGGCACTTGAGACAAAACACACTACGGTATATCCTATATAATTTTATATGAATTCCTCTTGTTTCTTTGTTTACATACATTGTTTACAGCTTGTTATATTACGTTTTCTTTTTGTGTGGCCATCTTGGTCTACATAACTTATTGTCAATGTCAAGTATACTATTATATACTCAATCAATCAAAATAAGGGTACATGTTAGACTAATATTATCAAAAGAGCCATTTTGCCCCCTCCTGCACGAAATAAAATTTATCTAGAGCCGCAAAACCTATTTACGCTTAAAATGAAGTTAACAGTGTATACAGTTTTATATATATTTATACTATATATACTGTTGAGAGGGATTGGAATTTATTCAAAAGCTTATTTCTAGTATGTACCTATTGTTATTTTTCGTTCGGTCTCAAGTGTCGGAGAGGAGACGGGCAGAAATGACAGCTGGCACCAAATCCATTCTGAATAAGAGACAACGGACCCAGTACTTTGTTGGTGGTGTGAAAATATGCCTACAAACATTAAATATCTTTGGAACCGTTTGTATTAAATTATATCTGAATTGGGAGATTATCTTCTCTGTCAAAATGTTAAGTGTATCTCTCCGTAGCAGGCTGGCTGGCAGTGCACATAGAATAAGGCATATATTATTGAAATGCGTTTTCTCTAACAAACTCATCTGTTTTTATATATGTCGTTTCATATACTGCAGTGCGCTGTCAGACAGATTCAGCCGTCAGATGCACTCCGCTCGCATAACGGAGAGAGCAGCACTTGTGGAGAGAACTGATGACAGGAAGCTGGACTGCCCTAACGACCGAAAGCTATGTTACCGTCACTTGTGGGGGGATTCCCCAGGCTGGCAGAGCCGGCAAAGTCCGCGACATCGGTACCATCCGAGCAAGTGTGTTTGGACTGATTGTGACCAGGCTGCATGCACTCCGTCTAATACCCTGGGACCATGTGAGTCAGATGAGATGGGCTATTTATGTTCTATGTAGGCTATCTTATTGCAAAATAATAATAATAATAATAATAATAATAATAATAGCCTCATTGAAAATACTGTTGTTGCTTCGTTAGTACATTGGTTGTTTTCAGCGTAGACATTTTTTGAGTTTGTTAAATGCTTTAGATTTTTTTGAGTGGCAAGTAATTTCTTTTTTGTTGTTTGCTAATTTCTTGCCACATATCAAGCAGGTACAGGTATGCCTGCATCGTTAGTAGTGAAAGCTAATTAATCTGTCCACGCTGAATTAAACCCTCTATTTAATTTTTTTTGGATTTATCCATGGTTAGCTTATTGGGGGGTCGGAAACAACTCAAGATTAGCCACCTGCAGACAGCAGGGAGAGGTGCGGGTGTGATGTAGTTGATGAAATATTCAACAAAATTCAATATTTCAGTTCACAGTATCACCTCGATCTCTAAAATAAATATATTCAAATAAATTAAAATTGCCTTTATTTATTTCCATATTATTATTATTTTTCAAACCTACATGGAGTCACTGCAGAGTGGCTGAAGAGCCACATGCGACTCCAGAGCCGTTGGTTGCCGACCCCTGTGTTAGACTAATAGGGGCACATGTTAGACTAATAAGGGTAATGTTCATTGTTTTCTATGGAACGGTGCTCTCCGGTCCTTCGGGCGTATTGTATTGTCTGCTCCATGCGACACGCCTCACTTCTTTTTGCGTGCATCAAAATAGAAAGCTATGCTGGAGTGTGTAAGAAAACGACAAGCAACAGTGCGTCAGCAACAGGGAGAGAGAGGGAGAGAGGGAGGGAGAGAGAGAGGGAGAGACAGAGAGGGAAAGACAGAGAGGGAGAGACAGAGACGGAGAGACAGAGACAGAGATTTTTTTCAGCCATCAAGGCACCTCGTCTGTATGTGGCACAACACTGACCCACAACCAGAACAGCAGCACAAGGAGTCGACATCAGTTATTTTATCTGACAGAATCTTAACACAACACTTTAAATTGCCTGTGTCAACATTAAACACTGGTCTACACGAGACAAAATGATGCTACAGTGAATGAGGACCTCACCTTTGTCAGACAGCTTGGCTCCCAGAGTGGAGGTCTTCCCCAAGACATGGTCTCTTGCCCCCAGGGCAGCGGAGGTCTGCAGCGCAGTGGTGCGAGCCCTTCTATACTCACTCAACAGCCCCCTCTCCTGGACCGTGGCCTGGGACACATTCAATTCACACGACAAAAATATATATTATTAATAGGGGAAAAGAATAAAAAAACATAATTTCTGAACAAAGTAAACGACTCGTCTCTCAAAATGTACTACATGTGGAATTTAATACTTTTTCAATGAAAGCTGAAACTGTTGTTTGTCTAATTTGCCAAGATACCGTCACAGTTATGAAGATGGGTTCACTCACTGTGAAGAGATATTATTATGAGACTAAGCATAATTCATACCAGCGATTGTCCTGCAGTGAACGGGTGGAGAAAGTGAAACGGCTACAGTAGAAGCTACATGTAGCCTAGCCTCCCAGCAGAGGCTTTTTACGCAGGCAAAGGAGTCAAACGAAAACACTACCAGGACTAGTTATGAAGAGGTGATGCTAATCACTAAACACTACCAGGGCTAGTTATGAAGAGGTGATGCTAATCACTAAACACTACCAGGGCTAGTTATGAAGAGGTGATGCTAATCACTAAACACTACCAGGGCTAGTTACGAAGAGGTGATGCTAATCACTGAAGTCTCCTCCTGCATTCCTGTGTGTTAGTTGGTTGGATCCACTACACTCCGGTTACTTACTACTGAACGGACGTGTTTTTGCGGACCTCCCAAACTTTCAAACTTTAGACTGTTTTCTTTCTTTTTACCATCTTTTAACCAGTGATCTTAACTGATCACTGTGACTTTTGCTCTTATCGTTTATACTGTTGGATTTATTGGTTTTATGTGACTTTTTACTGGACGTGACCTAAAGCTATCGGCGCTTGTTGTTGCCATAGCTACAGCTACACGCTACAGTACTCACAGTGCTGAGCTCCCCCGAGGAAATGGCTCCAACATCAGATGTCGCAGAGATGCGAACGGAACTGAAGAACATCGAGATACTAGTAGTGGATCTTCTCAAGCGTCAAACGGAGCTAATGTCCAAGCTGGCTAGCATGGAAAAAGCGGACGCAGGCCGCACCGGTAGTCCCTCCTGGGCGACAGTGGTGAGGGGCCGACGGAAGCTCTCCCTTCCTCTATATGATCCCTTTGAATCACCTCAACTATCAAACCGATTCAATCCTCTTTGTAGTGATTCCAGCCTCCTTGGCTCTCCTTCGCTTCCGTCTCCTGCTGCTAGTAGTGTAGCTTTGCTCAAAGACTATCCGATGCTAGCTACTAGCCTAGCTACTAGCCAGGCTCCAAGCGAAGCTGCCAGGACGGCGGCCCTCTCCAGCTCACAACTCAACCATGGAAGTATATCTGCAACCCGGAGCAGAAAGCGCTCTGCCCTGTTTGCTCTCGCATCGCCAAGCTCCCCAGACTCACGCGATGGGTCCGACTCCCCAAAGTTTAAACGCCCTCGTCTGCGGTGCTCTGCAGCCCATACCAGGATGATCATTCAAACGGCGAGTGTCATCGATGGAAATGCCGCTGTGAACGAGCCCCTCCACACGGCGCTGCTGCCCGACCAACCGTCTAACTCCGCCAGCAATGCAGACGCTACTCCTGCGGCTTTTCACCATAGAAACCTGGCCATCTACGACGGGGAATGCATCCAGGAACAGCCAGAGATCCTACTCATCGGAGATTCCATCACCAGGTTTTTGCAAATACCACACGGCATTACGTATTGTTTTTCCGGTTTAAAAGTTACTGACTTACTTGAGTGTACTCCCGAAATCATCGAGAGATATCCGTCCGCCCACACCGTTATTATTCATATCGGAGCAAATGACGTAATGGCTAGACAATCCGTTAAACTCCAATCTGACTTTGAATCAGATCTACTCCTATCCAAGCTCCCGGAGGGTCATCAAAGAGAAGCCGCCTATTCTCAGTCCTTGCCCCACAATGGTGGAATGAACTACCCATCCCAGTTAGGACAGCCGAATCCCGTCCAATCTTTCGCCGTCGACTAAAGACTCACTTCTTCAACCATTATCTGAAATGATAAAAAAAAAAAAAAAAATCTAACCCCGACTAACCTTAATGTCATGCACTTGTCCTAATAAACTAACCTACACTGTAACACGCAACACTTTGATGAACATTGTTACTCAGCTGATAGAGTTATACCCTTCTTGCTGTCTTGTCGCACAGAACTTGTAAGTCGCTTTGGATAAAAGCGTCAGCTAAATGACTAAATGTAAATGTAAATGTAATCACTAATACTCACTATTGAAAGCCTGGGTAAAATATGCATTGTGTCTGGCCCCATTCCATCCATAGGTCGTGGATCTGAGCGATTTAGCCGTCTGTTCTGGTTGCACAAATGGCTACAGACCCACTGTACTACTATAGGACTTTGCTATATAAATAACTTTGATCTGCTCTGGTCCAGGAAAGACCATTACAGACCCGATGGCATCCATCCAAACATATCAGGGGTAAATGTGCTAATACATAACGTCATACAAAGTATAGCATCACTGGCCTGACAACCAACCATATCTAGCTCTGTAGACTATATACAGAAGCAGCCTAAACTACAAAAAAACACGTTGAGTGTCATCCCGATTCTGATCACCAAAAGACTAATCAATTACTCATTATCACGTCCCATATGTAAATCTAACCTTATCAATATCAGTGTTCAACCACAGACTATCTCACACCCCACTACAGAACCCGTACAGCTAAAACTAGCACTGTTCAACGTTAGAGCGCTGAAACAAAAATCATTTCTGATAAATGAACTCATAGTAAAACATGGTGTACATTGTATGTTTTTAGTAGAGACATGGTTAGACAATATCACTGGTGTAGCAACACTGATTGAGACCTGCCCTTCCAATTTTTAATTCTATCAATCAAACAGACAGAGTGGGAGGGGAGGAGGAATAGCAGCAATCATCTCCACTCAATTTGTGTGCAATGATATTGACCTGGGAACATTTTTATCATTTGAATACCTTGCTATTGTATTGAAAACAGAAATGCCAGTAATATGTGTGACATTGTATCGACCACCAAGGTACTCGCCACTCTTCATACAGGAATTTTCAGAACTCATATCGATCTGCATTACCAGGTATGATAGAATCATTCTTAATGGAGATCTAAATATTCATATCAACAAAAAGGATGACCCCAGGGGTTGTGAGTTTCTGAACCTACTGGACAGTTTTGGACTGATGCAACATGTTCACGAGGCCACCCACCAACATGGCAACACTCTGGACCTACTAATAACAACAGGGCTAAACATTGAGAATATATCAGTAAAACAAATTCCAATTTCTGACCATTATTGTGTGTTCTATGGTACAAGCCTAATATTACATAAGACCAGAAGCGAATTCCTAGTTCACATAAGGCTTCTGGACGCTAGAGCTGAAGCAAAATTCTCTAGTATGATGAAATCATACGACCAATGCAGTGAATCCTCCTTAAATCAGCAAGTGCAAAACTTCCACAGCACCTTGTCAACTGTGTTAGATACTGTTGCCCCTCTAAAGGTTAAAAAGGTAAAAACTGATAGAATCTCTCCATGGCTAAATAAAACCAATGTTAAAGATAACAAGAGAAAATGTAGGATAGCCGAGCGAAAATGGAGGAAACTCAAACTCACAGCTCACTTTAATTTATACAAAGACGCCATGGGCGCATACAATAAGGCAATACAACTTGCGAGAAAGGAATATTTTTCCAAAATGATCTCAGAAAATATGGGTAACTCCAGGGTACTTTTTTCCACCATTGACCGGCTGATTAACATACCACCCC
Organism: Notolepis coatsorum; assembly: GCF_963971535.1. Taxonomy (NCBI): domain Eukaryota; kingdom Metazoa; phylum Chordata; class Actinopteri; order Aulopiformes; family Paralepididae; genus Notolepis; species Notolepis coatsorum. Next base: position 63,840,752 of record NC_140172.1, read on the forward strand.
CCCATATACCGCAGCAATCAGCCACAAAATGTGAAGAGTTCGCAGTTTTCTTTAATGAAAAAATATCATTGATTAGAGCAAGCATTACCGCTGATATGGATCTGGCTATGAGTGAAACCCCACCTGAGATAACTATGGGGGAATTCACATGTATTACATTACCTGACCTCTGTAAGATTGTCTCTGAGTGTAATTCCGCCACCTCCTGCCTCGATCCTATACCAACAGCATTTCTCAAGCGGGTGTTTGATAGTGTCTCAAATCATGTCCTTGAAATCATAAATATGTCTCTTCAAACAGGCACTTTTCCAGATGCATTTAAAACAGCTGTAGTAAAACCACTACTAAAGAAAACAAACTTAGATGTAAACGAACTAAAAAGCTATAGGCCAATATCGAACCTTCCATTTATCAGCAAGATATTAGAAAAGATAGTCTCAGTACAAATAAACTCCTTTCTCAAAGATAATAACATCATGGAGGAACTACAATCAGGTTTCAGAACAAATCACAGCACTGAAACTGCCCTTACCAAAATAGTTAGCGACCTCAGGCTAAACTCCGATGCTGGCAAAGTCTCAATTCTTGTCCTATTGGACCTTAGTGCAGCGTTCGATACGATTGACCATAATATCTTGATCAGTCGTCTAGAAAGACTGGTTGGCTTTTCCGATCATGTACTAAATTGGCTCATAACATACATTAAGGGGAGAAGGTTCTATGTTAAGCTTGGAGACAATGTATCCGAGGAACATGACAGCAATTTTGGAGTCGCACAAGGAAGCTGCCTTGGTCCATTACTCTTCTCACTATATATGCTGCCCCTCGGGGACATCATTCGAGACCACAATGTATGCTTCCATAGTTATGCTGATGATACACAACTATATATCTCCGCAGAACCAAATAACACTACAGCCATACAGTCCATTACAAATTGTCTGTTAGCAATAAACAAGTGGATGAACAATAACTTCCTAAAATTAAACGAAAGCAAGACCGAAATCCTATTGATCGGCCCAAAAGCGAAAAGGGAAGTGCTTTGTAAAAACCTGGGGAGTCTGTCATCCTATGTAAAGACTGAGGTTACAAGCCTAGGTGTCATCTTGGACTCAGACCTGACCTTTAAGTCTCATATAAATAAGGCCATGAAAACGTCATTCTGCCACCTAAGAAACATAGCGAAAGTAAGACCTTTCGTAAATAAAAAGGATGCAGAGAAACTTATTCATGCTTTTGTATCAAGTCGGCTTGACTATTGTAATGCACTGTTCACTGGTCTTCCCAAAGCAACCATTGGGAAGCTTCAGCTTATCCAAAACTCTGCAGCTCGATTACTAACTCATACAAGGAGAAGAGAACATATCACTCCAGTCCTGGCCACTCTGCACTGGCTTCCAATAACTCATAGAATTGATTTTAAGGTCCTTTTCCTAACATATAAAGCTCTTAATGAGCAAGGCCCAAAATACATAGCAAATTCCCTAGTTAGTTATCTGCCCTCAAGAACGCTACGGTCATCCACTACAGGTTTACTAGACACGCCCAGAAACCAAAAAAGGATAGGAAGTATGGCATTTGCCAACTATGCCCCAAAACTATGGAACACACTACCAACACACATCAGAAACGCCAGCTCTATACACATTTTTAAAGGAAAATTAAAAACGTACCTATACAGTCTAGCTTACAAATAGTTATGGCTTGGAAAAACCTGATGGATCCATGAGGCTAGGATAAGCCTTGTGGACCCAACTTTTTAGATGAAGGAACGGGTACATAGGAGACACGCCTCCAGTTTTTCAAAAGTTTTTGACACGCCTCAGCTTCTGAGCTGAAGGCGTGTTTTTGCGGACCTCCCAAACTTTCAAACTTTTTAGATGAAGGAATGGGTACAATAGGAGACACGCCTCCAGTTTTTCAAACGTTTTTGACACGCCTCAGCTTCTGAGCTGAAGGCGTGTTTTTGCGGACCTCCCAAACTTTCAAACTTTTTAGATGAAGGAATGGGTACAATAGGAGACACGCCTCCAGTTTTTCAAACGTTTTTGACACGCCTCAGCTTCTGAGCTGAAGGCGTGTTTTTGCGGACCTCCCAAACTTTCAAACTTTAGACTGTTTTCTTTATACGTTTTTCTTTTTCTTTCTTTCTACCACAAGACGCGGCCACTGATGGGTCCATGGGACTTGGATAAGTCCTGTGGACCCAACTCTGGCCACTGACCACATGAGCGAACGGGTACATACGCACACAATACACGGCCACTGATGGATCCATGGGACTTGGTAAGGCACTATGGACCCAACTATGACCACTGATAAAAACGTAACTACACTAGCATTATAAGACCTAAACATTGCTACCTACCATACAAGTGCATTGGTTTAGTGCACTTCCGGTTGCCACTGAGCGGAAATGTTTGTGCGGACCTGTTCTCCCAAACTGGTAAGCAAATGACTGTTTTTACGTTATTTTCATTTTTACGTTACTATTATTATTATTATTTTTTTTTTTAAACATTGATCTTAACTGATCACTATGACTTTATTGCTTTTATCGTTATATATGCCTATAATTGTGTACAGCACTTTGAGCTACATGACATGTATGAAAGGTGCTTTATAAATACTTACTTACTTACTTACTTACTTACTAAACACTACCAGGGCTAGTTATGAAGTGGCAATGCTAATCATGAAACACTACCAGGGCTAGTTATGAAGTGGCGATGCTAATCATGAAACACTACCAGGGCTAGTTATGAAGAGGCGATGCTAGTCATGAAACACTACCAGGGCTAGTTATGAAGTGGCAATGCTAGTCATGAAACACTACCAGGGCTAGTTATGAAGTGGTGATGCTAGTCATGAAACACTACCAGGGCTAGTTATGAAGTGGTGATGCTAATCACTAAACACTACCAGTGCTAATTATGAAGTGGTGATGCTAAATGTGAAACAATTAAGGAAATAATTTAGCTGAGGGTGAATTTGTTAGACTGTGTACTGAAGATGGTGGATAACATTTGCTCTGAAAAGAAGCAGGAGTTTGTACATATTTGCCTTGCTCACAATGCTATGGCACAGATCATCAAATAAAATGAATGTCCTTAGACATCAATAGACAACTGAGTAGCAGGGGGCAGATTTAGATTGTTTTCCCCTAGCCTGTGATAAAAGCACTAATGTATCCAACACAGCTCAGTTGATTTTCTTTTGCGAGGAATAGAGGCCTTGCACTGAATGTTTGTGTAGTTCTCAGTCTTCCAGGATGGCTGCCTCTAACCATTGGTAACCACTTTCAAAAGAAAATACTTAATTTCTGTGCAGTTGTAGAGTAGGTAAAACACTGGAAAAGCACACATCAAATTATTATGTTTCAACATATAGCAACCGTTGTTTTGCACATAGCGACCATTGTCTCTTGCACAAAATAATGGTTGCTATGTTACAGGCAGCCATCCTGAAAGAAAGAGAGCTACATAAACATGCTGTGCATCTATTGATGATGATATGAACATTACAAAATAACTGCTCGAGCTTTAGAGTCTGAAGGGCCAGAAAAGAGTTAAGTCTGTCTCTTCAGTTCTTCACATTCTTTTTTTTATGATGGCCTCATGCAAGCTGCAAAGACTTATTTAATTTTAGGACTAGGAATTTCTTTCCTTCGACGACAACTCTAGTCACTTACCCTTCCCACACAGGAAAAGGATTATTCTAAACATAATAGTTCTGCCTTCAGAAAGTTGTATGAAACATCCAATAGTTGCCTTCAGATATTAGATTATGGTAAATGGACTGCATTTATATAGCGCTTTTATCCAAAGCGCTTTACAATTTAGTTCCTGACATTCACCCATTCACTCACACATTCATGCACACATTCAAACACCGATGGTGGAGGCAACCATGCAAGGTGCCAACCTGCTCATCGGGAGCAATTAGGGGTTAAGTGTCTTGCTCAAGGACACATCGACACACTGCCCGGGAGGAGCGGGAATCGAACCGGGAACCTTACGACTACCAGACGACCACTCTACCTCCTGAGCCACAGATTAGAATCAAGTGAAAATGTAACAGTAAAATGCAATAGTAATATGCAATATACAGAAATTAGTACTACTGAGTAATAGTGCTAATCAGATGTATGTACAGAGTTGTAGTATTATGATGTACAGGTATAAAGACACTATGGTGGTAACTAAGTCATACTGGCCAGCAGGTAAGGGATATACAGATATAGTATCTACAGATATGTAAAAAGGATTATATGCCGGTATGTACGGACAGATATGCAAGAATAAATATATATGGTATAGGGTATATACAGCATTATTGTACATGCTATCATGCAGAGTTATATCGGTTATATGCAGGTATATCCAGACAGATATGTATATATGTGCAGTAAATATGAATATATAAATGTATATATACACAGTAAATATAGAGCACTATTGTACATGCTATCATACAGAGTTATATGGGTAGACTATAGTATGAGGTAGGTAGCTGTGATAATTATGATAATCATGTACCTTACTCATGTTTTTTTTTAAATACTATTATATGTTAGATTACTGATCTAACATATAATACCTCATATGGTGATCATGGTACATCGACCATATGAAACATCATGTAAGATTTGTATAAATGTTTTCCACATGGGTTCCCTCGAGTGAGTCTCACCAACAGTACACTCTTGTCCTTGCCCATTTCCTGCAGTTGTTTCCGCAGGTCCTCCACCTCCCTCTGGGTGTGTTCCTCCTGCAGGCGGTGAGCCTCCCCCTCCTGGTCACGCTCTCTCCCCGCGCGTCTCTCAAACTGTCTCAGAGCCATTACTGGAGACGACGGGGAACGAAAGTAATAGCCGTTATATGAACCGATATGCTGAATTCACACATCCTGTCCATTAACATTTGAAAAAAAAGAGAGGAAGGAAACAAAAGGAAAACCAACCAACCGTCCCAAAACCAAACTCCATCTCTGTGCTTAAAGGTAGAATCTGTAATGTGTGCAAAACAGCCCACGTGATATTGCACTTTATTTAATTTTTTTTGTTTTGGTCCGATATGTGGGTTGTGGTTGAGTGGGGACAGAGATTGAGGGGTCTGCAGAAATTCACAGTATAATAACTTACTATATACATTACTATTAGCTATATATATTATATTATGAAAAAGAAGGAGGAAAGAAGGAGCATGTTCAGTGTTTGACTAGACTAGATGTAACACTGAACGGCACAGGAAGTCCTTCATTCCGACAGCCATTAGAGTCTATAATGCATCACTGTGCTTCACTGCATCACTGAGCACAGGGTGACAGTACAGCCTGGCCAAATCTTCCTGGACACTTTTCACTTTACATTTTCACTTATTACTAATAATAATAATGGATTGGATTTATATAGCGCTCTTCATGACACCCCAGTGACCCCAGAGCGCTTACAGAGTCCATTATTCGTTCATACAGTCATACCGGTGGTGGTAAGCTACAATTGCAGCCAGAGCTGCCCTGAGGCAGATTCACGGAAGCGTGGCGAATAATCATCGCCTACGGCCCCTCCGACCACCACCAACATTCATTCACATGCATACACATTCATACGAGGCAAGTAGGTTAAGTGTCTTGCCCAAGGACACAACGGCAGTGGGATGGACATGGGCTTGAGCGGGATTCGAACCACCAACCCTTCGATCATTGGACGACCCGCTCTACCCCTGAGCCACGCCGCCCCACAATGTATTACTGTATTACTGTACATTTTACTGTATATTTCTGTATATCTTTGGCTGGATGGTTGTATATTTAAGTTTTTAGAATGTATATATATACCAGAATGTATATCCCGGACTGCATCTTATTCTTATTTTTTATATTATATTCTTATTCCTATTTTAGTCCTATTGACTACCTAAATGTTTATCGTTGTTCAATGTGAGCGATCTGTAGTGCCGAATTTCCCTCGGGATTATTAAAGGATTTCTATTCTATTCTATATATAGTAACTGAGTGTAGTGTGACTTCCTCCAGAGGGTTGTGAAGCTTGTGCCGAGCTCCTAACGGCGTCACCTACATATTGCTGGTCAAAAAAGTAACTGTGTGTCAAATCGATGCAAGCTGTTGGACTGTGATTGGCCACTGCCCTGGGCTGGGCCTGATGTACTTCTGTATTTACCATCTATCAAACATGGAGTATGTCGGTTTAGCTCCCAAGTGCAAAATATCAGCAACAGCCGACGTTGAAGCTTATCTCGGCCTTAAGGTTTAAAGTCTGGAAGTGGATAGTGTGAAACTTATAATCAGAATAGTCATTCTCCCTCAACACTCTCTCCCCATACCTTATGGGCTCTGTTGCCTTTACTCAATCCATGCTTCTCTGCTGCCTACACGGACTGCATACAACTGTCCTGCACTGCATTCAAGACTACCTCCGTTGTACCACCATGTCAAACCTATGGTCCATCCATGTAGCACTGTATGATAGCATTGTGCAATGACATTGTGCAATAATACTGTATTCATGCTGTGCACAATGTACATACATTTATCTGTACACTTGTATAGTATGTACAGTGTGCACTATGTATATATATATATTATTTATCTATATCTGTGCACTTTATGTGCCAACTGCATTTTGTTGTACTTTTACTGTACAATGACAATACATTGAATCTAATCCAATCCAATTATACGTTATCTAATTGGGGCAAACTTCTAGTGAATTAAATAGTGAAATTAAACTATTCTCCATTTACACCCTGGAAGCCCCTCATCCTGGAGGCAGTAGTCCTGTTCATTGTTTTTCTAGGAGAGGCACTTGTAGGGGATGCACCTTTTCCACAACTGAGGCAGATTTTGAGGACTAAACTTGTAAGTATCAGCTGATACAAGGTAGCGATCCCACGCATTACTTTTGGAAGACTAACAGTATAGACTTAGATCCACACGTTTACAGATATCTTTGAAAACTGTTCTTTCTCTGCGTTTGGACCTTCCAAGGTGGAGATACAAAATAAAATAAAGAAACTCAGTTTTGCCTGTAGACGCGTGGACGGTGAAACTGGAGCTTATGGAAAACGCTAACATCATAACGAATTGTCTAAGGCCACATCCACACGTATACGGTAGCCTGGTATGAGCCTGATATCAACACAATACCATTTTATCCTGGTATCAGCCCAATATCAACACAATACCGTATCAACCTGATATCAACACAATACCGTTTTAGCCTGGTATCAACAATACCGTATCAACCTGATATCAACACAATATCGTATCAGCCTGATATCAACACAATACCGTATCAGCCTGGTATCAACCTGATATCAACACAATACCGTGTCAGCCTGGTATCAACCTGATATCAACACAATACCGTATTCCCCTGATATCAACACAATACCGTATCAGCCCGACATCAACACAATACCGTATCAGCCTGATATCAACACAATACCGTATTCCCTGGTATCAACCAGATATCAACACAATACCGTATTCCCCTGGTATCAACACAATACCGTATTCCCCTGGTATCAACCTGATATCAACACAATACCGTATTCCACTGGTATCAACCTGATATCAACACAATACCGTATTCCTCTGGTATCAACCAGATATCAACACAATACCGTATTACCCTGGTATCAACCTGATATCAACACAATACCGTATTCCCCTGGTATCAACCTGATATCAACACAATACCGTTGCAGCCTGGCATCAGCCTGATATATACCTGATGAAAGCGTTGGCATCTGCGCATCTCTACCGATCCTCCGTTTCTCACCTCCCCCTACTTTAGACCTATTTCCCTGTAAACCTGTAGCAGTGCATCAGTTTTGTGCAAATAATCTAAAGTTCAGAAATTCACACATATGATGCTTTACATTTGCGAGCAGCGTTGGTCTGAGCTGCTGTTACCTGCTTTAGTGTGCTCTCTCCTGGCACTGTTCAGCTGAGCCTCCACCTCGCTCAGCCGCTCAGCACAACCACGCTCCATCTCAGACACTCTCTGCTGCAGTGCTGATGAGTAACAATACACACGTAAGACTAACTAGACACAGGATTTCAATATATACTGTATATATATATTTTCTTTTATTTAAAAAGATATATTCTAAGGCGGTCAGGTGGCGTAGCGGAGATTGCGCTCATCACCAATGCAAGAGGCTGCGGTCTCGACTCCCGGAGTCAGCATTGCTTGGGGCTTGGGCTGATCGTCATACTAACCCGTTTGGCTGGGTTAGGGGGAGGGCAAGTCATGGGTGGGAATCTGGCGTTGTGGACAGCGACGCCTACAGGTCAGGTCTGGGCGCTTGCTCAGCGGAGGCAGGACTTGATGAAGGCAGCGTGACCTCCCACGCGTTACACTTCACCAATGAGAGTCCTCGCTGCCAGGTGAAAAAAATAGTCACTAGCTGTCGCCGCGCGTGTCGGAGGAAGCGTGCGGATGACTTCAGGGTTCCCTTGTACCGACCGGTAGGAGAACATGCGCACAACAACCAGGTAGGGGAGGGGGGGAATTGGCACAACAACTAAATTGGGACGGGGAGAAAAACAGAGAAAAAAATTTATCGTAGAAAGAGAGGATAACAAATAAATAAAAAGATATATTCTTCCATACATAACTTGGATTCTTCTTGTAATTGTTGTTATTGGCATCCTGTAACATTACTCAGGCCTGAACAATATAGTTTGTTTATCGATACACGCAAACAAGCATACAGACTTCATAAAAAAGAATAATGAATGTTAAATACTTTCCGTGGAATGGGATGGGCTGAGCCCGAGACGCTTTCCCTTTCTCTCTCCCTTGTACGTTCAATGATTTTAAGTACCGGTAGTCAAACGTAACACGTTACACTATAAAAACTAACTGGATAGTAAATGATAATAAATATTTCACTTCATTAGCTGAAATATTCTAAAATCATTAAGTCTGCTATAAGCCATTCTCCCTCTCCTCTCTCTGCATGTGCGTGGGTGCGTGTGTGTGTGGGAATGTGTACAATTGCTATAGGCTACTCTTTTTTTTTACATGGATTAGGCTAATTAGCTTTAACACTCCAGATTCCTGAGCCTATTTTATTCAAAAGGAAGATATTAATTTACATATATAATCTTTTTAATACATTTCTTTTATCACATCTCCTGCTCTGGCACAAGCACTAACATAGCGTGGAGTGGAGAGATAACATAATACACACAATAACACATGGATATATAAAAAAAAAAATCATTTTTTTTTCATCTATCAGCTACCTTAAGCCAAAAAGGAAATGTTGTTCCCTAGAGCCTTCCTACTGTCTCAATAAAGAACCTTCTCTCCTGTCTCCTCCACTCTGTCTCCCTCTCAGCCTTCCTACTATCTCACTAAAGAACCTTCTCTCCTGTGTCTCCTCCACTCTGTTTCCCTCTCAGCCTTCCTACTGTCTCACTAAATAACTAAATCTCCGGTGTCTCCTCTATTCTGTCAACAAAGAAATAAAACACTAAATGTTCTGCTTCAGAACTGAGAACACTGCTATATAATGAAGCTCATTTGGGTATAAAAAATAAAACAAACATAGGGCGGCTACGTGGCGTAGTGGGCAAGGCACTGGCCACGAAATGCTGGAGACGCTCGGCTCGTCAGTTCGAGCCCAGCGCTCCACATTTGCTTTCAGTTTAGCTGGTCGTCCGTACTAATACACATTGGCCGTATTAGGGGGTGGGAAACTGATGGGTGGGGATCGGGCGTTGTGGACAGCGACTTCTACAGGTCGGTTGGTGCGCCTGCGCAGTAGAATCAGGAAGAAAGAGACGATCCGGTCAGTGTTTCACCACACAGACTGGATTGTGTTCCGCGACACAGATAACATTAATGCCTACACGGAGACAGTGCTGGACTATGTCTGTACTAGGGTGAAAGAAACAATCCCCACTACCAAAATGAAAGTTTACCCAAATCAAAAACCCTGGGTAGACAAATCCGTCCGTGAAGCTCTGAGAGAGCGCACCAAAGCATACAATGACGGCCTAGTGGCAGGCAACATGAATGACCACAAGGTGGCGCGACACAACGTAAGGAGGACAGTGTCAGAGGCCAAACGGCGCTACAGGGATAAAATTGAACTCCAGTTTGAACAAGCTGACTCTAGAGCTATGTGGCAGGGGCTCAAAACGATGACAGACTACAAAGGCGCCTCCCTCAAACTGAACAGTGACATCTCCTTAGCAAACGACCTCAATACCTTCTATGCGAGGTTTGATGCTGGTAATAACAACACCAGCTCACAAGCCTCGGCAATGGGGGGGGGGGGGGTCGGCTGCTGATGGAGGCGCAGTGTTCAGGGTAACAGAGCATGAGGTGAGGCGGACCTTTAAAAAAGTGAATATCAGGAAGGCAGCAGGTCCGGACGGCATCCCCGGCCGCGTCCTAAAAGTCTGTGCCGACCAACTGGCCCCAGTATTCACTGACATATTTAACCTGTCCTTAGAACAGGCTGTCATCCCCACCTGCCTGAAGAAGTCCACTATTATCCCTGTACCCAAAAAATCCAAGCCTGCTTGCCTCAACGACTACCGCCCTGTAGCTCTCACCTCCATAGCCATGAAGTGCTTTGAGAAGCTAGTAAAGGGCTACATCTGCTCCTCCCTCCCCATCAACATGGACCCCCTGCAATTTGCATACCGCCCCAACAGGTCCACGGAGGACGCCATATCCCATGTGCTGCACACAGCAGCATCACACCTGGACAAGAGGCAGGGGAACTATGTGAGAATGCTATTCATCGACTACAGCTCGGCATTCAATACCATAGTCCCCTCCATACTCATAGCCAAGCTCAGGGACCTGGGCTTGGGCTATGACCTCTGCCAGTGGGTCTTGGACTTCCTGACTGGCAGACCCCAGGTGGTGAGAGCAGGCAACTGCACCTCCTCATCCATCACCCTCAACATAGGGGCCCCCCAGGGCTGTGTTCTGAGTCCCCTCCTCTACTCCCTGTACACACACGACTGTGTGGCTCAGCGGAGTAGCAATACAATCGTCAAATTTGCTGACGACACAGTGGTGGTGGGCCTGATCTCTGCCAACGACGAGAGGGCCTACCTGGAAGAGGTCAAGGTCCTGGCGGGATGGTGCCAGGAAAACAGCCTCTCCCTGAACGTCAGCAAAACAAAGGAGATGATTGTGGACTTCAGGAGGTCGGGGGTCAAGGACTACAGCCCCCTCAGCATCGACGGGGCACCGGTTGAGAGAGTCAACAGCTTCAAGTACCTCGGAGCCTACATATCCGAGGACTTGACATGGACCACACACATTAACAGTGTGGTGAAGAAGGCACGACAACGCCTCTACTTCCTCAGGCGCCTAAGGAAGTTCCAAGTCAGCCAGAAGATCCTTAAGAACTTCTACTCATGTACAATAGAGAGCATCTTGACCGGCAACATCACCTCCTGGTTTGGGAATAGCACTGCAAAAGACCAAAGCAGACTACAAAGAGTGACACGTTCAGCCGAACGCACAATTGGAGGGGGGCTCCCCACCCTCCAGAACATTTACTACAAGCGTTGCAAGGGCAAGGCTAAGAGAATCATTAAAGACTCCAGTCACCCGAACAACTGCCTCTTCGAACTGCTGCGGTCAGGCAAGCGATACAGGAGTCTCAAGGCGAGCACAGAAAGACTCAGAAGTAGCTTCTATCCCCAGGCCATCAGGCTGCTAAACGAACAATGAATGAACACTACACAACAACAACCACCAAACGCACATAGCACACACATCCACACGCACACACCCACTTTAAACAAACACACTGTAGCACCCACTCCACACACTTTATAGCACACACCCACTTTAAACAAACACACTGTAGCACCCACTCCCCACACTTTATATTTATGGATGAAGGATTGCACTACAACTCGTACACCTTACTGTAAATTGTACCTAAAATTGTACCTCATCCCATTTCTGCTTTGCACTAGATAGTACTGTACATTAGTACACTGCATAGTATTGTGTATTGTATATTATATGGTAACTCAGAACATTGTACATATGTCTATACCGAACACTGTGACCTCATTTTCTTCTTCTAAATTCATGCTATATTATGTTATTATGTTATTTGATACTATCTTGTCTAGCACAGTCTCTGGAGCGTAACAGTAAGAAGCATTTTGTATGAAAGTATTCTGTACTTCTGTATGACAACTATTAAAGAACTTGAACTTGAAGTGTCGGGGGCAGCGTGAGCCTCCCACGCGTTACTCCTCGCCACTGAGAGATCGAGCTGCGCAGGTGAAAAGATGCGACTGGCCGACTGCTGTTACCTCAAGTACCGGAGGGGACTTGTGCTATGTATGACTTAGTCCACATTTCAGCCGGCTTGTGGGAGGCAAGAAACAGCGTCCTTGACAGGGGAGGGTTGAATTGGATGATACGAAATTGGAATGGGAGAAAATATAGAAAAATGGGAGAAAAAGTGGATACAAAAATAAATAAATAAAACAAACATTCTGTGCGTCCAAAAAAATCTGTCTCCCATTCATTGTCAGTGGCGCATACTGTACATCACAAGCTTGAGTCTTATCTGGTTTCTGGCTTTGAGGGAGAGGAGCTCGTCCACAAATATTGATTGAACTAGTTCCCCAGGCCATGGGAATAACATATTGGAATTGTTCATTTGGGTGTTGTTGGCCTTTAAGTGCCCTCCTGGTTCCTCAGTCTCTCACCCAGCTCACTCTGTTCCTGCTGGCCGACCAGCTGGCAGTGGAGTTGCTCCAGGCTGCGGCTGCTCTCCTCCAGCTGCATCTGGGCCTCCTGAAGCCCGCACTGGGCCTCGTCTCTTCCGGACACAGCCTCCTGGACGTCCGCCCACGTCCGCTCCAACGCCTGCTGCTGCTGTCTCACTTTACTCTCAGCTGGAGACGGAGGACCACGATACACTGAGACTAGTAATCACATAAGGTGCACCCACCTATAGCATCTTTCCTTTTAAACCAAGTATAATGCCTCGTCTCCACCAGCCAGGGTTCAGTCGTGTTGTGGCCCGTAACTGGCTGGACCCCGGCTGAGACAGACACCTTTCACAACCTGGTGGCCAAAGCTGGCTGGGACTGTTTAGTTGTTGGTGTGAATTTTGAGAGGTTGCCTAGCAAACAGAGTTTTACTACAAAGACAATGGAGATGCAATCCCATACCATAACATGTCTAGCCCCAGCCAGGCTGAACGTAGCTAATATAATGGAGACATGGCATTAGTACGCATACCTAATTTTGAGCCGACATGAGTACTTGTCTCAATTAATATTAATGATAAATTAATTACATTAATGAATTATGAGCAACCATCCTAGTTGAAAAATGTGTGAGAATGTGTGTACAAAGACTGTTACATATTAATTAGATGATTTTTATTTATTTTTTTAATCTTTATTCGCTTTTTCTGGCCGTGCACGACCGACAGCTTTTTCTTGGCCACGCAGGACCACCAGAGGAGAGAGGGAGAAACGGGAGGAGAAGAAGGGAAGACATGCAGCATATGGTCACCAGGTCTGGGAAACGAACCCGGGACGACCGCTTCGTGACTCAGCGTGCTATGTGGTGTGCTACTGGAACGCCCCAATTAGATGACGTTTTAATCTAAATTAAAAGACATTCTAGGCATTCTACTAAATCATTTACAAATGTCACTGATAAGCATACGCTCAGCATCATCTAATAGCATTGTGCTCAGACTCAGCTCTAACCATCTATGGCCTTCATTGATATCACGTACCTCTAGTATTATTAATGCATAGATATGTTAAAGGTGCACTATGATGTTTTGGGACAATCAGAGAAGTGAAGAAATTGAAGCTACACTTTACTAACTGAATAAAAAAAAGTATTCTCATAGGGTACCTGGAACACTGTTTGAAGCTAGAAAGCAACCTGAAAAGTTATGTTGTTGTCATTGTTACATGTTGTTACAAAAGCAGTGCCCACAATTCATACATTAAAAACATATGCTAGGCTTTTTTTTTATCCACTTTTTCTCCTTATTTTTCAATTTTTCTCCCATCCCAATTTTGTGTTTCCAATTCTCCCCTGCCCTGTCTTGAACGTTGCTCGACTATGCCCCCCACTGGTCGGTTGTAGGGAGGATAGAAGCCTTGCATCACGTGTCCCCTCCGGTACACGAGGAGGCAGCACGTCACATCTTTTCACCTGCCAGCGCGGACTCTCATTGGTGAGGTGTAACGCATGGGAGGCTCACACTACCCCCGCCACTTCCTTTCTCTGCTGTGCAGGCGTCCCCCAACCAACCTGTAGGAGTCGCCGTCCACAACGTCCAAATCACCACCCATCGACTTCCACCCGCTGGCTCTGCCAATTGAGCCAGTATGACGGCCGGCCCAAGCCGGAGGCAATGCTGACACCCGGATTCGAGACCGGAGTCTCTTGCATTGGTGACGAGCGCAATCTCTGCTGTGCCACCCAGCCGCCATAACATATGCTAGGCTTATGTTTGGTTTGCAGTGTCAAAATTATTTAGTTTTGACTTATGACATAAAGATAGAATCATTCTTCTCATCATCAAGAATGACATGTATAGTAAATGTGTAACTGCAGGGTCTGCAAATGTACACAAATTCCCCTCCCCGGAAACTACATAGTGCACCCTGAAGACCAGAGGAGCTTCAATCTGGAGGATTAACAACTTCAACCAAGTTGCTAGTAAAACTAAATTGCTGCTGTTTTCTAGAGCCAGAAACATTGAATATGATGGTTTACACATATCTACCATAAGTGGTTCTAGCAGAGAGAGTGACTGAATATAAATATCTTGGTGTGTGGCGCGATGAGAAATCTACATTTAAATTCCATGTGGACAACCTTGCCTCCAAGTTGCGACAGAAAATTGGCTTCCTATACAGAAACAGAACCAGCTTTCCTTTGATCAGTATGAAGAGTTGTCGAAACTGTTTTCTTATCAGTCTTGGACTATGGTGATGTAATTTATAGGCTTGCTGCAGCCTCAACCCTTAAATCCTTGGAGTCTGTGTACATCACTCGGCTCTCAGATTCATCACTAATGATAGATACGACACTCATCACTGTGTCCTTTTTGAGAAGGTTTGTTGGTCCTCGCTGATGGAGAGGCGCAACAAAACACTGGTATTTGTAAATGTTTAAGGCCCTTATTGGTAAGCTACCAATCCTTATACTACATCATTATTGGAATGGAATTTTGGTACCTATGGAACCCGTTCTAGTGACTGGCTGGTCCTTGGGTCCCTCGAGTTTGCTCAGAACAGGGTAAATCTGCATTTTTCTATGATGCCCCTAGCTCATGGAATGAACTCCAACAGTCCTTAAAGCTTGAGATTCTCCCCTCTCCAACCATTGTCAATCAAGTTGTATGTGTTTTTAATTTATTGTTATCCTTACTTTTGTCTCACCTTGTCGTCTTATTGTTATGATTAGATATGCTTTCTTATTTTTTTCTTATTTATGTATGTACACTCGACGTGACTGTAAATGAGGGAAACCTCAGTTGCCTTTAGAGTTTAAATAAAGGTTTGAAATGAAATAGGCCTTTAAACTACACAGTGTACCTTAAAAATAGCCCTGTAAACTACATAGTGCACTCTATAGTTCCAATGATTGGCTTACATTTGAAGCACCTACTGTAGAGTTTGTACTGAACTTCTGCTTTTAGCTTCTGTGCTCCTGACAT
This sequence comes from Notolepis coatsorum, assembly GCF_963971535.1. NCBI lineage: Eukaryota > Metazoa > Chordata > Actinopteri > Aulopiformes > Paralepididae > Notolepis > Notolepis coatsorum. The sequence continues at coordinate 63,856,480 of NC_140172.1, forward strand.
GTGGAACATCATACAACAAACTCTAAAACTCAATATTTTGGAATCCTTTGGTCAGTTTAAATCCTTAATCACCAACCATTCCACCATAATCTGCAGTTGTTTTAATTGATTGTACAAACTCTATTATGATTGCACATATTGTATATTGTATTGTTTATTCTATTTATTATGTTTATATGGTCAATGTTATTGAAAATGAGGGCGTGCCCTCCGAGTTGAAATAAAGATTGAATGATTGAAAATGATGGGGGGGACCAAGTGTGTTGAGATTTAATTAAATGTTTTATTTCACACCTTTATTTCACCTCATGAGACACGGAGGTTAGTTACCCTCATTTACAGCAATGACAAGCTACAGCAATGACAAGCTTAAAAAACAAGACAGTTTATCAGCAAATTCATAGGGACAACAAAATGAGAATAAACAATAACATCGGTTAAAAAAATTAAATAAAAGAATACCAATGATAGTTACGCCTTTCAACCAGAGAAGGCCATCCAACCATTTCATAGAGGACCCAGTGGGTATCATATCTGTCACCAGTAATAAATCAGAGATACTTACACTGCTCTCTCAGGTCGGCCAGGGCCTTTTCAACCAGCTCTGGGGTTCTTCTGAGCTCCTGTGTGAGCTCGTCTCTCTCTTCACACACCAGGACCAGCTCTGCCTGGAGGCTCCTGATGCTGGTGAGGAAAATGAGGAAGCGACAAGGTGAGCAGTGGTGTAGAGAAAGACGGAGACAGTCATGTACAGCAGCACCAGGCTGGACCTTTAGCTAAGACGATTGATTATGTTCATGTACAGCAGCACCAAGCAGGACCTTCTGCTAAGAAGATTGATTATGTTAATGTGCAGCAGCACCAAGCAGGACCTTTAGCTAAGAAGATTGATTATGTTCATGTACAGCAGCAACAAGCAGGACCTGCTGCTAAGAATATTGATTATGTTAATGTGCAGCGTGATATTCTGCCAAAACAACTGCTGTTGTTTTCAAATTAAAGTACCTCATATGGTGGGAGAACATTACCCCGATATATGAATTAATTAATGATTTATTTATTTATTAATGTGTCATGAAGTGGCCCATCCTGTGATTACAAGACACCACAATAAAAGAGCAAAAGCTCAGGGACAGTCCAACTGTGCCCACACCCTCATATAAACAGCTGATTTAATCTGAACAGCCTCATATAAACAGCTGATTTAATCTGAACAGCCTCATATAAACAGCTGATTTAATCTGAACATCCTCTAGCCCCTTTCGTGACTGTGATGCACGCCAACAAGGTTTGGCCGAGTGAATACACAGTCACTTGCTCCTCAATGGGAAACCAACCTAGATTTACCATGAAGGACTGGTTCTAACCGAACCGTTCGTTATACAAGTATCACAGATACATTTCAAAGGTACTCACAGTTGCACAAGGGTTTCGAACAGAGAAACGCTAGGATTTGAAAGTTCGGCGTTGCTAATAAACATTTTAAATTATTTTTATAAACTGGTCAACACTGCTCAAAGCGGCGTTATTTCCGTATTTTGCTGCCTGGTGCACCTGCGCTGTGATCACAGCGCATGCGCATCAGGCACCCAATGCTGGAAATAAAGCTGTGTTGACCAGTTTATAAAAATTATTTAAAATGTTTATTAGCAACGCCGAGCTTTCAACCCCTAGTGTTTCTCTGTTCAAAACCCTCGTGCAACTGTGAGTACCTTTGAAATGTATCTATGATATTTGTATAACGAACGGTTCGGTTAGAACCAGTCCTTCATGGTAAATCTAGGTTGGTTTCCCATTGAGGAGCAAGTGACTGTGTATTCATTTGGCCAAACCTTGTTGGCGTGCATCACAGTCACGAAAGGGGCTAAACAGCCTCATATAAACAGCTGATTTAATCTGAACAGCCTCATATAAACAGCAGATTTAATCTGAACAGCCACATATAAAGTTCAGCTGACAGCTCCTACCTGCATGTAAACAGAGTTACTGACAGCTCCTACCTGCATGTAAACAGAGTTACTGACAGCTCCTATCTGTGTGTAAACAGAGTTACGGACAGCTCCTACCTGTCAGCAGTAGTGGTCTGGTCTGCTGATTTAGTGGCTTGATGAACCTTCCGCAGGGCCAAACCCCTCATCATCAACCCTGGGGGGGAAAAACACACAGACTTTCTGCACCAAAAGGCAAGAAATATATACATCTTGCATCATTAACCTCTGTTAATCAGCTCTGTACAGTTTAAAGAGGCAGTTCACTCAAAATGAAAACAGCATTTTATCCTCTTACCCGGAATGCCATCTATCCATCTAGATCAGGGGTTCTCAAACTTTTGTATACCACAACCCCATTTTATTTAGGATTTTTTTTGGTGACCCCACACTCATTGACTGCCACGCTGGGAACGGGATATGGCTATGTGCTGCCACGCATTAAACCAATGGGGTCGGTCACCTTGTTTGCAGGGCTATAACTATATTCTATATTATAGCTATGGATGCAATACTATGGCCCATTTGACATCGAGTGTCTATCGTTCAAGATGTGGAATTATTATATATTTTTTTCATCCATACATTCGCGTTTTATACCGTGGTGAATATAAGTATGGTTTTAGAGCGGTTTAGGGTAATTCCTGGGAGGCTAGTAATAGCCCGATACGTGTATTATATTAAAATCCATTGGCGCTTCGTCCCTACACACGCTACACTTAAGAATTCAAATACATATGATCGGTGTTATGTTCCATCATGAATGCATGAAGGGGGGGGGGGTAGTTTCTGATTAATTGATTGTCAATAACGGCATTCATTAGTACAACCCCATACGCTGATTAGGGCGATGGCTATGAAAACAAGGCACAATCAAGCCGAAATTGACGTTAAATTGCTCTTACCTGTGGCCGTGGGATTCCAAGAAGAATATTCCAATTATTTGATTGCCATCTGGTAGATTGTATGTCCATTTGGCTCACGAGATAACCAACCACAGCATAATGAATCGGGGGTCCCGAAACCTATTCAATGCGATCGGGTAAAGCCCTTGATCCAGGTTACTAGAAATGTCCGCCCGGAGGAATTTCATCGACGGACAGCCCCATACTGTTCAACGTGGAATTAAGGAATAGCAAAATAAAAGCACACATTGTTGAACTTGATCATGCATATTTATTAGAACATTTAATTACAGCACTGCTATCAATACACATTTATAAAACGAGGCATATTTAGCCAAAATATGTTGCCAGAACATAAAAATAAATTTTGAAAAAAAAAGAAAAAAAAGGAGAGTGCCAGATTTAGCGCATGAATGCCAGCCTTTTTGGACTTTCCGATATTTCATGATTTTCGCGGAGCTATTTCTATATTCTATATTATGGCTATGTGTCTAATACGCCCGTCGCTTATCAATGACTTGCTTGCAGTCAACATGTACTAAACGGATTGTTTTTTCATCTGTACATTTCCGTTTTATACCGTTTTGAAAAACTAGTTTTTGAAAATGTCCAGAAAGAAAAAAAATCTGTGATAATAGCTCTTTAGTGGAATACACAAAACACGTTGTCATTTTTCGGCCTATTTATGAATTGTTTTCAAATAAACGCTAGATTATTGATAGTATACGTGTACTTATGCACGCTAGAGAAGCGGGCTGAAAAATGTATCATCTATTTCCTGGTCAGCGCTAACATCATACACGCACACACACGCGCACACACACACGTTGAGATATAATATATTATGTGAAAAATACATCCGATTACCCCAAGACTGGTAACATAGATTCCTTACCTCACATCAGATGTTCTGCAAAAAGATTATTCCAATTCCTGATCGCCATTCCACATATCGATTGCGTTTATTGAGCCAACGTTAGGTACTCAAAACACATATTCCACACTGTTCTGAGGGTCCACAATGAATCCGATCGGCTCGTGTTACATGCCTGAGAAGTAAAATGTGGAATCCGGATTTTTTTTCTCTCATACATTTTCATTGAGTCCAATCCAATGGGTGCATTACCATCCGGGAGACGATAGGGGGCGGTATTTTCCCTGTTCGAGCTCATAGACAGTCCCAATGGTAACGTGAGGCTAGATTGATGAAAAATGAATGGATATCGCTAATAAAAGCAACAACGATTAAATAACGAGATTTCTCGTCATTGGCACTCAATGCATGGTATGAAATAACGAGTTTCTCGTGGCTGGCACTCAAAGTGTTTTAATATATATATATATTTTTTACTCGTCGCGAGTAGGGATGCTCAATATTGGCTTTTTTACCGATACCGATATACCGATATTGTCCAACTCTTAATTTCCGATACCGATATCAACCGATAGCACATTTTAATGCCGATATCGGCCGATAATATCGGTAGGCCGATAATATCGGACATCATTTCTATAGAAATGTAAAAAAAAATATTTTTATTTAAATTTTTTGAAAACAGATACTGTTGTGAAGGATCAGATTAAACCGAATATATATATTTATTTATATATATATATTTAAATAGTATTTGTATATCGTTTGATATCCCCTGTATATTCCTTGTACAATATGCACTGAATATCCCTTTAGTCTACTAAACAGCCCATAATAGTTTCATTCTACCATTGGACGAGAACCTGGCGCCAGCAGCCATACCCCTAGGTTCAAGTTCAATCGTGCCGCCCAACATGTCGTGGCAAGCCCGGTTCCGCGTAGGAATACGTCTGGCGAAATACGAATGGTACTATTTGTTCACAGCGCATATATATATGGCGCAAGTAAAGTAGAACTTTCTTTTAGTCCATTAGTTCTTTACCCTCCAACCGAGTAACAGACGCGAAGCCTCACCCATGACGCACGTGTGGTGCAGTAAGGCCTACTTGGCCTCAGAATAGGCATTGAGATATCGTGTGGATTAATAGTTGAATTGTCATAGTTTGGCACTATACCGTCGAGTTGGACGTATTCTATTAAGCTAATAATAGTCTATTTATGTATGGTGCATCGTCGGTTAGAGTTATAAAGTGAGCAGCACCCCCATCGTTCCTGACGTTATCTGGAGTCTTAACCAGGCTGGGCAGACCACTAGTGGTGCTTGCATCCGAGGAGCTCCGGGCCAGGGCGACTGGACCTGTACATTGGATTACTCTACCCGGACGACGGCGAGCCTTCCACGGCTTGGATTATGCTTTGGGTGCTTTGATTATTCCATGGATAACGGCCAACACTGCGGAGTGTTGGAACTACCCCCCGGAGAGGACTCCAGGTGAGACGGCGCTCTACACCAGTGAGGTCGCCTCACGTCTCTCCGTTGTGGACCGGCAGCCACCGTCCACCAGAGGGTCCAGCTGTATTCATCTGCGGACCGAGGTTCTGTGGGCACCGTGTTCAAGACTTTGAATTCTCCCAAGAAATCGTCGGCCAGATGGGATACCGCCAGCGGCTTCTCTAACCCCCCCCTCCTACTGTCTTACAACCAGCGGGACCCCCCCCCCCCCCTAGTGTATCCAGCTATAATCATTTAAGTACCATCGCTATAGTTTCCTAAAGAACCGGGTTGTATACTTACTCCCTGCGTAACCAGAGATTGGACATTCAATGTTGATTTACCTACGAATACTCATTTGCCATACAAGTGCATTTCAAATCATAAGTGTAAACAAGTGAACGTTGTATATACCTTTTGCTATATTAAATATTCGATTTGTACATTTGTGTGGACTTCGTTTCATCAGGTGGGAAAGTGTTCATCATATCTATATCATGTACTGGATGGCCAGAAGTTAAAGTACAAGAGGTAGTGGTTTAATAATACCATACTTAACAATACAGTCAGGGAATTGTACCCCTCAGTTACAATTGGTCCTTCGAGCCGGAGGGTAACTAGTGTAATATTAATATAGTGTTATTAATATTAAAATGGCCTATGATGAACACTCCACGAAACGGTCCTCCTAACCTAGAACGCCCGCGGCGCAGACGACAGACACCTCAGTACTTAGAGGATTACGCTAAGTAACTAAGTAAGTCAGTCAACTACCTAGCCTTCGACAAACGGTAAACGCGGTAAAAGTAGAAAGTAAAATTATGTCTGACCTTAACGACCAGGTTTCCCCGACCACAGAGGCCCTAGTAGGTTCTAATGTAACTGACCAAGCTCACGGTGGGGACCAGGAGGGAGCTGACATGCCTTTACCCCCCGCCAATACCGAAGAAGTAGTCCCCGACCAGCCCCGGGAGGAAGACAACCCTACAGAGAGAGAACCCTGCACGGAAGAAGAGGAGGAGAGCGCCGAGGAAATAGAGCTCCAGGACTCCCCAACGAGTACACCCAGGAGCGGCTCACGCAGGAGCGGCTCACCTCCACAACCGCCTTCCCCCAGCGAAGCGGAGAGGATGCTACAACAGGCGTTCCTCGTCAGCCTGACAGCCTCTACCGAACGCGATCGACTTCAGGGTGAACGCGATCGTCTCCAAGCACAGACGCTTAGCGAGCGCGAACAACTCCAAGCGCAACAACGGAGCGAAGAAGAGCGCATACGCCTGGAGATGAGACGCCTTCAGACGGAAGAGAATATGGCAAGAGACCGGGCCGACGCCCAGCGCGCCGCTGCCGGTGCCCAAAGAGAAGCAGATCTCACCAAGCGCGAAGTCGAGCGCGACAAGTTACAAGCGCAGCTAATGGAGCAGCTGATCCGCAAGGCAACACCCTCTCCCTCCGCCAGGGGTTCAAGGAACTCGTCGAGACAACAGTCAAGGGCAGCGTCTCCTAACCGAGCAAGCGACCCTGAACTTGACCAACAGACCGAGCCTATACCCCCCGCAGACCCCCTTCCCAGACCGGTCCAAGCGAGACCCAGCTACAAGGAAGGAGCGGCATACACTGCGGAGAAGCTAAATAAACGATTACAGGATCTGGAAGACCTGATAGAGGAAGAAGAGGGAGAGGAGGAGAACCAAGCCCGACGACAGCACAGTACTCCACCGGACCAGGAGGTCCAGTACAGCCCAGGCTATACCCCCGCGGCGCTGCGCTACAGACCCCCGACTCTATTCACGGGTGAGCACGACGCACGACCAGCCCCGAGGAATAGCACCTGGACCAGCGGGCCATGGTACCCTGCCGGTACCAGCCCACAGAGAGGCGCAAGAGGAGATTCGCCTAGGAGGTCTCTCCCCCAACGCTCGCCGATGTATCAGCCATCCACGGCGTCATACATTGCCACACCGCCCACAAGACGGAGTGTGTACAGAACACTCGCCAGACAATATGACCCGTTGGGATGTATTCTACCTTACACCACCAGGGCAAAGATGATTGTACGAGCACTATGGGACAAGGACCAGGGCTGGGACGACCCCATACCCGCACACCTTGCCTCAACATGGAGAGAGTGGGAGACGGAACTCCGCTCACTCCCAGGCGTCAATATACGCCGCAGCTACTTCCCATCCACAGTGAGGCCAGAGACATGCAAGATTGATCTACACGTCTTCAGCGACGCCTCCGAAGTAGCCTACGGATCGGTGGCCTACTTGCGTGCCCAAGAGAAGGGAGGAAAGATACACACTGCTTTCATCCTGGCCCGCTCAAGAATAGCCCCACGAAAGCAACAATCTATCCCGCGTCTAGAGCTCTGCGCAGCCCTAGCAGGAGCGCATCTAGCCACGTTAATCCAACATGAACTCACCATCCCGGTGCACAGAACAATCTTGTGGTCAGATTCCACGACAGTACTCACATGGATCAAGTCTGATTCATGCAGATACAAAGTCTTCGTGGGAGTCAGAGTCACCGAGATTCAAGAGTTAACAGAAGCAGCGAGCTGGCGGTATGTGGACACCAAACACAACCCAGCTGACGTCATCACCCGGGGAATGTCCCTAGATGACCTCACCCGTCGCAACATCTACAGTGACGGACCAGAATTCCTCAAGCTCCCCGAAGAAGAGTGGCCTACGCCCACCCCACGGGAAGCAAGTAACGAGGAGGCTGAGAACAAGAAACCTATGTTCTGTGGACTGAGCACAGTCGCCTCCACAGACCCCAACATAGATGACTGCATTACCCTAGAGAGTGCGCAGCAAAGAACATTCCTGTGGCACCACCCAGAGATTCAGTCCACCACTGACATTTCAGCAGCTGACTACGAAGAAGCAGAACTTCTTCTACTACAACGAGCCCAGAGAGACTCGTTCCCCGATGAGCTAGACTGTCTACAGGGAGGAAAGCCCGTCCCATCAGACAGCAGACTGCTCCACCTGGCACCCGAGAGTGACGCCCATAATCTCATCAGAGTGGGTGGTCGCCTGCGGAGAGCCCCCGATCTACCGGATGACATTAAGTACCCGATAGTCTTGAACAGCCGACACAAGGTCACAGAGCTGATCATAAAGAAATACGACGAGGATGTACACCACGCAGGAGCAGAGAGAGTCTTCGCGGAGATCAGACGTCGCTATTGGATACTTCAAGGAAGAGAAGCGGTGCGACGCTTCCAGCGAACCTGTCTAGACTGCCGAAAGTGGCGCGCGCAGCCCAGCATACCACGGATGGCTGACATACCTCCCTGTCGCCTCCGACTCGGCGACAAGCCATTTCACTCCACAGGCATGGACTGCTTTGGCCCGTTGTATATAAAGAGAGGAAGAGGAACCGAGAAGCGGTGGGGTATTGTATTCAAATGCATGACCACCAGAGCGATACATATCGAGCTCCTTCCGACCATGAGCACAGACTCATTCCTTATGGCCTTCCGGAGATTCACATCACGGAAAGGAAAACCGTCTACATTGTTGTCTGATCACGGGACAAACTTCAAAGGCGGAGAAAGAGAGCTGAGAGAGAGCTTCCAAGCTATGGGCCCAGAACTTAAGACCCACCTCGCTCCATCCCAGATTGACTTCCAGTTTAATCCCCCAAACGCACCCCACTTCGGTGGAACCTGGGAACGAGAAGTACGTTCTATAAAGACAGCCCTGTACGCCGTGCTTGGGGCCCAGACTGTGGCGGAGGAAGTCCTAATGACAGTCCTCACGGAGATCGAGGGAGTATTGAACTCAAAGCCCCTCGGTTACGTCTCCAGTGATGTAGCAGATGTCGACCCAGTCACCCCCAACACACTCTTAATGGGGCGGCTGGACCCCGCGCTACCCCAGACAATGTACAGGCCTGAAGAAGCGAACGGCCGAAGAATGTGGAGGTACAGTCAAGTACTAGCTGACAAGTTTTGGAGCAGCTTCCTACTCCACTACCTACCGTCTCTACAGACCCGCCAGAAGTGGGAAAAAGAGAGAGACAATTTGACAGAAGGAACAGTCGTCATGATTATCGACCAGTCACTACCCAGAGCTATGTGGCCGGCTGGCCGCGTAAGCAAAGTGATCACCGGTGCCGATGGCAAGGTCCGAGCAGCTGAAGTACTCGTCCAAGGGCGCACTTACACACGACCCGTGGCGAGGCTAATAGAACTGCCCCGACTCCCAGATACTATCGATGATGACCATGACCCCATGACTTTGTGAGTTGACTGACCCTTACAGCGGACCTTGAGTGGTAGACAGTGCGGTTAATCTGTCTCTGCTTAGCTAATTAGGTGGGACTAATTAGGGGGCGGCTGTTGTGAAGGATCAGATTAAACCGAATATATATATTTATTTATATATATATATTTAAATAGTATTTGTATATCGTTTGATATCCCCTGTATATTCCTTGTACAATATGCACTGAATATCCCTTTAGTCTACTAAACAGCCCATAATAGTTTCATTCTACCATTGGACGAGAACCTGGCGCCAGCAGCCATACCCCTAGGTTCAAGTTCAATCGTGCCGCCCAACATGTCGTGGCAAGCCCGGTTCCGCGTAGGAATACGTCTGGCGAAATACGAATGGTACTATTTGTTCACAGCGCATATATATATGGCGCAAGTAAAGTAGAACTTTCTTTTAGTCCATTAGTTCTTTACCCTCCAACCGAGTAACAGACGCGAAGCCTCACCCACGACGCACGTGTGGTGCAGTAAGGCCTACTTGGCCTCAGAATAGGCATTGAGATATCGTGTGGATTAATAGTTGAATTGTCATAGTTTGGCACTATACCGTCGAGTTGGACGTATTCTATTAAGCTAATAATAGTCTATTTATGTATGGTGCATCGTCGGTTAGAGTTATAAAGTGAGCAGCACCCCCATCGTTCCTGACGTTATCTGGAGTCTTAACCAGGCTGGGCAGACCACTAGTGGTGCTTGCATCCGAGGAGCTCCGGGCCAGGGCGACTGGACCTGTACATTGGATTACTCTACCCGGACGACGGCGAGCCTTCCACGGCTTGGATTATGCTTTGGGTGCTTTGATTATTCCATGGATAACGGCCAACACTGCGGAGTGTTGGAACTACCCCCCGGAGAGGACTCCAGGTGAGACGGCGCTCTACACCAGTGAGGTCGCCTCACGTCTCTCCGTTGTGGACCGGCAGCCACCGTCCACCAGAGGGTCCAGCTGTATTCATCTGCGGACCGAGGTTCTGTGGGCACCGTGTTCAAGACTTTGAATTCTCCCAAGAAATCGTCGGCCAGATGGGATACCGCCAGCGGCTTCTCTAACCCCCCCCTCCTACTGTCTTACAACCAGCGGGACCCCCCCCCCCCCCTAGTGTATCCAGCTATAATCATTTAAGTACCATCGCTATAGTTTCCTAAAGAACCGGGTTGTATACTTACTCCCTGCGTAACCAGAGATTGGACATTCAATGTTGATTTACCTACGAATACTCATTTGCCATACAAGTGCATTTCAAATCATAAGTGTAAACAAGTGAACGTTGTATATACCTTTTGCTATATTAAATATTCGATTTGTACATTTGTGTGGACTTCGTTTCATCAGGTGGGAAAGTGTTCATCATATCTATATCATGTACTGGATGGCCAGAAGTTAAAGTACAAGAGGTAGTGGTTTAATAATACCATACTTAACAATACAGTCAGGGAATTGTACCCCTCAGTTACAGATACCGATATTTTCCGATATCACATTTTAATGCCAATATCGGCCGATAATATCGTTAGGCCGATAATATCGGACCTCCCTAGTCGCGAGCCATAGTTTGAGAACCGCTGATCTAGATCGTTTCTGTGCGATTTGAGTTTTGGAGATATCTGCCGTAGAGATGTCTGCAGTCACTCTGAATGGCATTGCGTTTGTAGCCCAAAGCGCCAACAAATTACATTTGAAAAACTCAACAGCAATGTCTCCTTCCAGAAATCATGACATGGTTACTCAAGATCATCCACAGACCTTGTTGTGAAGAGTCATTCAGAACTATTATGGCGGGTGAACTAGTGAAAATAGTTCCTGAATGAAACTGTCCAATTATCTGGATTATTTTTATTTTGGGTGAACTGCCCTTTTAACTGAACGACCATAGTCACCTATCATTATCAAGCTACAGCGACCTTGGGTTCTATGAAAGGCGCTATATAAATTTGATCCATTATTATTATTATTATTATTACAGCCACACCTTGTATCGTCTCCACTCTTCTTTTAGCGAAGGTTAGCCTCTGGGTAAAACTGTCAAGTCTTGTTTGAGCTGTATCAATTTCTGCCACCTTGGACTCAAATGCCAGACTGAACCTGTAAAGCACAGTGAGAATCAAGAGAAATACACCACACTCTATAATGTGTCTTTCAACATTAAAAGGATACGTTCACAATTACTTATGATGTTGTGAATCGGTTGAGTCGTCTCTCTGCACGATCCATGCTGTTCTTCATACTGGATACCCACAGCTCCGGCTAGTTAGCCACTAACTAATGCAAAGTCAATAGGGAGGTGTAGTGGTTACGTCATTGTTGTTTCCGGCGCGGTCCACCTCGCTTGAAATGTCAATGTATTTCCAATGGACACATTTCTAAATCGTCTCGTTTAAAACAAATAAAGCATGAACATTGTCATGGTGTACCTTTCTGTGTGTATTCATCCACAATCTATAGCTCAACATGAAACAATTCGCAATTATAATTATTATATAATATAATAATTTGCAATTAAAATAATTACGTATAATTTAATTTCAACCAAAAAATGGTTAAACTAATGTTAGTGATAGAAGGGAACACATTTTGTGCAAAAATGGAAAGCTTGCCAATGTTCATAAGGCAGAATTATTACAATAGCCGATAATACATTTTCCTAATGGCAACTGGCAACATCACCTCCTGGTTTGGGAATAGCACTGCACAAGACCGAAGCAGACTACAAAGAGTGACACGTTCAGCCGAACGCACAATTGGAGGGGGGCTCCCCACCCTCCAGAACATTTACAACAAGCGGTGGAGGGGCAAGGCTAAGAGAATCATTAAAGACTCCAGTCACCCGAACAACTGCCTCTTTGAACTGCTGCGGTCAGGCAAGCGATACCGGAGTCTCAAGGCGAGCACAGAAAGACTCAGAAGAAGCTTCTATCCCCAGGCCATCAGGCTGCTCAACGAACAATGAACACTACACAACAACAACCATCAAACGCACATAGCACACACATCCACACGCACACACTCACTTTAAACAAACACACTGTAGCACCCACTCCACACACTTTATAGCACACACTCACTTTAAACAAACACACTGTAGCACCCACTCCCCACACTTTATATTTATTGATGAAGGATTGCACTACAACTCGTACACCTTACTGTAAATTGTACCTAAATTGTACCTCATCCCATTTCTGTTTTGCACTATATAGTATTGTACATTAGTACACTGCATAGTATTGTATATTATATGGTAACTCAGTTATGTCTATTCTGCATCGAACATTGTACATATGTCTATACTGAACACTGTGACCTCATTTTCTACTTCTAATTTACATGCTATACTATGTTATTTGATACTATCTTGTCTAGCACAGTCTCTGGAGCGTAACAGTAAGAAGCATTTTGTATGAAAGTATTCTGTACTTCTGTATGACAACTATTAAAGAAACTTGAAACTAATGATAAATCCCTATACGGGTGGACCGTGCGGGAAACTAAAGTGACGTCAGACTACACCTCCCTATGGCGTCACAATGGGGGTCACGGTCTGTACAAGCCGTTCAGGGAAATGTAAGTTTCAGCATTGTTTTCATGGCTTATACAGACAGGAGCACAACCTCATTGACTTTGCATTCGTTTGTGGATAACTTGCGGGAGCTGCATCTATCCAGAATGAAGAACAGCATGGAATCTGTTGAGAAAAGACTCTACCGATCCACAGAATCATTGTTAAGTAGGAAATAGAGCTACGGTTTGAGAATTGTGAATTAACCTAACTAGCCTAGCTTAGCACAAATGAATATGGAAGCGGATATGGATCACTAGCCTAGCTGTGCCCGTCTACAGAGTTTTAAGCTAGGCTGGTGGTCCGTATCCGCTTCCATTCATTTGTGCTAAGCTAGGTTAGCTTGCAGCCCGGTCTACTGAACCCAGAGAGGAAATTGGTATCCATCTTCTTGTCCGACTCTGGAGAAGGTGGCAGGATCTTCATTCTATGCGGATGAACGTGTGCTTACCTCTGGACTGCCTCTGTCAAGGCCATCAGGTCTGCCTCTGCTTTTTGACCGCAGGACTTCAGCTGTGTGTTCTCCTTCAGAGCCCCGGCCAAGTCCTGCTCCACTGTCTGACGACACAAACACACACACAGTAGCAGTAGTTTATACAAATCCAATGCTCGATTTTGAGAATAGTTCTTTACCCTCAGCTATTTCCTTGGAACACCTTACAGGGAAGGTTCAGCACGTTTTAGAAGTCTGTCCTATTGATCAACCAGGTTCACACTTCAAAGTGAAGTTGGTGATCAGAAGAAGACGACGTGGTTAGGGTCGTCGCAGTGATGTGGAATTTTCCATGACTAATAAACTCATGTCTTTAAATGTTCACATTCAGCTTATAATGTTGTCTGACTTACACGCTTGATAACACGTTTAGTCATTTACAAATGAGTGTTATTTATTTGAATGTGGGCACTGTCTGATACGTGAAGATTAACTAAATGTGTTTTATTTATATTAAAAAGTAAATAAAAAGCATACACTGTTGGGGGTGATAATGTACTCGCTGGATGCCTGTGTTGCATGTTGTCCTTGGGATTTTCTGCCTGTTCACCGTCAGCCTCTCTTCTATCCCCCTGACTCTAAATATGCAGGTATTTTTCTTCTCTCACTAACTGGGCTGATTTGTCCCTGGTCTGGAGGTTGGGAGGATGGGTTCCGGGAAGACTTGAGGAGGTTGGGGCTCTGCCTCCATCTGCTGGCTCCATAGCGCCATCTAGTGTGACCTCTTCCCAGATGTGCAGGGGGTTTAATCTCCTTCAGCTGTTCACTTCATACTGGTCACGTCTCAGGGATTCTGCCACCAGTCTACAAGATGCAAGAAATACACTAATATCCTGTGTTTTGTCCTTTCTCTTCCATTTATTTGTTAACCACAAGACTCTGACATAGAATTTTAGAGATTTATTCCTGACGAGCACAGTGGAAAAGAGTTGCTTTACTACTGGGAACATATTTAAAAAGGGAAAGTCCACAACAAAGCATCAAATCAAATCAAATGTATTTGTATATCCCGAAATCACATGAAGTTGCCCCCATGGGCTTTACATCATTAAACTAATTTACCAGGTTGAGGCATAACTGATTCTCTCTAAGTGGCCAAAGCCATCTCTGCTCAGAAACATGGGAAGGAAGCTGGAGCATTAATCTGACAGAACTCTAAATCAAAGCATTAAACTTAGGCTGATGGACTGAATGTCAAAAAAACACTTGAAAAAACACTTTGAAACTTGAAAAAAAGTACTTTGAAGAAAACACTTGGTCCGAGCAGAATCTGATTGTGCTCAACAGAGTTTCACATAAGACAAAACCAGAGTGAGTACCAGTCTCAACAACTATTGTTTGTGTATCAACTTAGAAAACTTGAATACTTCCCTTTTTCTAAGAATGAACCAATCCTACTGGTATTCACCCAAAATGAACAGCATTTTGGTAGTATAATGGAATGGAGGGCCTTCTGCACGGTTGCTCCCAGTCTGTGGAATTCTCTCCCCAACCATCTGAGGACACTACAGACTGTGGATGCTTTTAAACCTGGCTTAAAAACCCACCTTTTTAGGTTTTTTATCAGTTTATTTTTTTTAGATCCTCATATACTTATTTTTTTGCATTAAATGTTTTAACCTGTAGCACTTTGAGATTGTCAAATGTAAATATAAATACAATCTATTATTATTATATCTTGTGCCAAGTTATCCATCATCATAAAAGTAAAGTTTTGGGTTGGGGTTTGAGAGATTTCACTGATTTTCATTATGGTTATAACATGAAGTACGTAGATAAAAAACCTTGTAATTAAGGCACAGTGGGGTTTAGCCTCTCTCCTACATCAGTATTAGACTGATTGACACACTGAGACATATTTTCTGTGTAGAAGCAGGGCCTTTGAGAAAACCATAACAACGATAGTGGTCGCCATGGCAATGCAGATAAGGAGCCAGCCACAGTTGCTCAGGGTCGGCATTCCGAACAGAGTGCTAGTAATGATATATGAGTCAGAAGCCGTCGCTAGGGTGACGAGATAGCCAACGTCAGCCACAGAAGCATGCCTTCGCTTAGTAATGAGACAGAGTTAGATTCAAGAGAAACATCGTGCGAGAGAGATATAGATAGGCAGCCATTGCTACTTTAAGCTGTTAGTACTTCCGGTAGGGAGCATAAGAGTTTTGATAGCGAGATGGCCCACATCAAGCAGCTGAGCTCCAGCCCTCTGAACAAGGGCTGGGGTAGTGATGCACGATATATCACCGATAATAATTTTTTTACACATCGGTATCGGTCCGATATCAAGATATGGCCAATATTAATATAAAAAATATTATATGTTTTGGTCTTAACACTTTCTGTGCCGTTCACGTAGATCTACGTTTCTGTGGCCCGACCGTTGAGTGCCGGAAACGTAGATCTACGTTTCTGTTTTGTTATTTCTTTTATTCGCTATTGCCATTCATAATCAATCGAGGCACCTTGTGTATGCTGTCCTGAATGTGTCCGAGATCGCAGACGGCAAATACCGCCGTCTAACGCCTTGCGGCCGCTATTGCACTCCATTTGAAACGATGTGGTTTGTTTTCTCGGCCGCGCTGCGGCGTGGGGGTGGGTTCGAAACACTCCGGCAAGACAAGCGGTCACCGCGGTTGCCTCGACGAGTTCATCCGCCCGCCCGTTCATGTGCAATGCTGGATAACGTCGGAGACAGGATCGCTGTGGATATCTGGAATGGCGATCAGATAATTGGATTATTCTTTTTGCAGTACATCAGACACAAGGTAAGGACTATATATTACCAATCTTGCGTTGATCCGATATTTTTTTCCCCGCGATCGATGTGTGTGGTATGTGTGTGTGTTAGATAGATAGATAGATAGATAGATAGATACTTTATTAATCCCCTTGGGGAAATTCAGGTATCCAGTAGCAGCTCAGGCAGTTAACACTTTGATCGCCATGGTTAAATTCATAATTTACCATCCCTAGCCAGCTCTATTTGTCTATGGAGAAGTTCCCCTTCTTTGCAGGGCTATAACTTTTTAAATTCTATTGCTAAATTGACATTATTATGGCCCATTCAAAGTCCTATATGTATTGTTCAGGGTGTATCAATGTTATACTTTTTCATTCACATATTCATACTAAAATACGGTCTAAAGTATAAGTATGTTTTTATCGTTTTCTGCAGCTTTCTCCAGAACTTGATTTATAGCCCCAAATGCACTATATTGATGATCAAATACAGTTTGGTAGCGATCGGTGCCAGATGAAAAATTTCAACTGGAGGCACTTCTAGAAGTTACTACGTATCATCGGATATTGACCGGATGGGCGGGGGGTCGTTTATAATTCCGTGGGCAACGTTATATCATTCGTCTAGTGTGGGTCATATGGTCATCAGAGCAGTTTATATGGAACACATTAGAAAATAACGCTGGATCTTACCGTATGTTCCTCGCGCCGTTGGACGATCAGCTTGGAGTAGACAGTTTTCGATTATGGGATGTTGATATAGATGAACCATTTCCAGGTTGTATAATACTATATACGTCCAAATAACGTTGTTTATTGAGTTAGGGCGAGCGATTGATTATCCAGTGTGTTGAGATGGAGTCCGGCTACCGATCGCGAGTGCCCGGACGAAATATGTCCTGTTTGGCACGCCCCTCCCTCTTGGCCGATCTGCCGATCGGCCACCAGATGGCGCTCTTGAACAGTTAGACAGTTGAGTGGAGCTCACCAGTACATCTCATGTCTCCGGAGGAGAAATATGATTTAGATCACAGATTTTTGAATTATTGATATCAAAGACGAGTTAAGGCGTCTTCGGCAGAATGAGCATGGCTAGGAAAGACGTCCAAAGGCGTTTTCGGCGATTAAAGTGTTTTAACAGACAATAGAGAGCGATAAAAAAGGACAAACAATACAACAACAACAAAAAAAACTATGAAGGTCAGCGCTGAGGTACAAAGTTAATGAATTAAATAAATAAATGGTGAGCACTATTGCACAGTGTTAAGTCAAATAAAATCAAATTGCTATATAAAACTACAGTATACAAATTTTAAATGATGCACATTGTCCCAAGGGGGGGGGGGGGGCAGGCACGCCCAGGTCATATGAGAGAGAGAGAGAGAGAGAGGGGGGGGGGTTGAACAGTCTGATGGCTGTGGGGACAAAGGACAGCCTGAACCGCTCAGTCCGCGATCGCAGCGATATGAGCCGTCCACTGCAACTGCTCCTCTGTCTAAGGCTGAGCCCGAACCCTGTTTTTAGGGTTCGAACGTTCGCCAGGGTTTATCGAACGAACGTTCGAACGTTGGTTTTTTGTAATTTTTTTAATAAATTTTTTTTTTTATAAAAAACAAAATTTATATAATTTTTTTTTTTTGTATTATAGATCCTACGGAGGGCGGCATTGCATAATCTATTGGTGAAAAAACATGTTGTTTACAGTGGTGGCTGTTCATGTAAACATGTAATTAAACAAAGCACTCAGAAGAAAATAACAAGCTACTGAGTACTGCATAAAGTTCCTACTTATGATAAACAATAGCCCTTGCACACCGCAGTCACGTAAGGGGCTAGATAAACAAATGCATTTGTTTCGTGGCATTAAGTACGTTATATAGTTAGTGTTACACGTTCAATAACAGGTATTCACTCTTGGTCGACGGGAAGGAGAGAGACGCGCGCCTCGGCTCCTTCCACCGTCTACCTCGGAACGGGGGACGACAGAGAGATACCGGCGGGGTGCCGCCGGGCTCCCAACACGCCTGCCGCCCGTCCGCCCTCGGCCAGAGTTGTTTACAACGCAACCACCTCCCGCCATGAAGCTCGCGCTCCGTGGCCGAAAAAGGCTGGTATACATTAATGATCCTTCCTCAGCGGGGAGCTACGGAGTCTGTTCACTCTGTTGTGCTTCTCGGTCTCGCAAGCAGATAAATGTATTGCCGGAAGTAAAAAAAATAACTAAACGCTTGCCGAATGGTGGTAACAGCAGAGGCGGGTGCAAGCGGTGTGACGTAATTGGCAGAATCGCCTGTCAATCAAAATGGTTCTATTGCATTGGTTGAGACAATAGTATCCAGCTACAGCCCGGCAGAGACCACACTGGTTGAGCCGAGCGCACTCGGGGGATGCGCCGCTTCACATCGCCTCAACGTCGCGCGCCTGCTTTTTTTTTTTCACCGAACGTTCGAACCTATTAATTAAAGTCCGAATGTCAACGTAACGAACGAACGTTCGGGCTCAGCCTTACCTCTGTCCTGTCAGGGTGTGGTGGAGAGGGTGGCTGTCAATGCTCATGAATGCCCCCTTTCATGCGTGCATGATGAAAGATAATACCGATAATCTAGCGTTGATTGCAGATTGATTGTTGATCCAAGCGAGGAATGGCAACGTGTTTAGTGAATTCCAATAAAACGCTGTTTTCGCATCTTTTCCTGGGATTACTCAGAATCACTCAAACTATACTCATATTCACCACGGTATAAAACGGAAATGTATTGATGAAAAAATTATCTGTTTTTTGCATGTTGACCGGAAGAAACCCACTGACAATCGACAGCGTTATTAGATCCATAGCTATAATATAAAATATAGGTTTAGCTCTACAAACAAGGTGAGCGTTTACATGGGGTTAATGGGTGGCATGGCCTATGCACTTCCCGGAAGGGGCGTGGCACGCAATGTGTTAAATAGTTTCAAAATATCAGTAATTTCTGAAAATAAGTTACAAAAGTAAAAAGAAAATGCGTTTTGGAAAATAGCGCTTTATTTGATTATCATAAAAAAGGGTTTTCTATATAGAGATATCGACATCGGTAAATATTGGTATCGGCCAGAACAGCAATATTAATATCGTTTATCGCAATTTTCACATCGGTGCATCACTAGCTGGGGGGGGGGGGGAAGACAACGAGGTATAGAGATAGCTAGTGGCTAACAGATGCAGAACCACCGAGCGGGTATTGAGAGATAGAATCTATTAATCTAGTTTCTGATACCTCTAAAAGACTCAATTCATTCATGCTGTACGAGAACCTTGGTTTATGCAAAATAAACATCCTGCTGATATGAGACGACGACTCAAAGTACATTATTTTGTCCGGATGCATTAACAGGGTGAAACAGTGTTACAGCCAGTGCGTGGGAGGACAGAATTCCACAGAACGATTGCCTCGACAACAACAAATAAACACAACGCAGGGATTTCACGGAAGGTGATAACGATCAATGTAGGAGATTTCTATCAAGTTGCTCTGAAGTTCATGGTGGGGTTGGGTGTGTGTTTAATTCAGTGCTAATACAGTGACTTGAGAGGTGGGGTGAGTATCTGTCTGTGTGTGCAGTGGCTGAAAAAGAGAAAATAAACAGAGCGAGTCAAGCGTGTGTCGGCCGTGGCTGAGAGGGAAGAAAATAGAAAAGGCTCTGTGTTCAGCAAGAGTAAGAGTGGTTAAAAAGAGAGTGAGTATCTGTATGTGAGCTGGAGGACATCTAAAGTTCAAGTTTCTTCATGGTGTTTGTTAGACGTTGCCACAGTATTTCATCGGCACCCTCTCAACTTTGAAAGGTATCTTTAAAATATGGTTTAATATCATGCAGGAAGATTTTCGAATGCAGGTTTGAATAACATCCTACAGGGCTTTCCCTAAAGTTTAGGGCCTAAACAATGGTATGGGGGCACCGGTGCCACTATGACAACGTGCCAGTGCCACCATGCGGTATTAACGCGCTATCGCCCGATTCTATTAACGCCACTATTTTTTTTAACTCACGATTAACTTTTAAGAATTTTCTTTTTTTTAACCCATTCTCTGCCGGAGCTTATATTCATCCTTGTAGCCTCTCTGCCAGCACTATTTGTCTATGGAGATGTTCACCTTCTTTGCGGGGCTATAACGTTTTAAATTGTATTGCTAAATTGACATTACTATGGCCCATTCAACATCAATTATCTATCGTTCAGGATGTAGGAACGTTTGACTTTTTCATTCACACATTCATACTAAAATACCGCCCAGAGTATAAATATGTTTTTATCGTTTTCTGCTGTATTTCATAGAACATGAGATATAGCCATAAATGCATATATTAGATGATTAAATGCAGTTTGATACCGATACCGAGGTGAGACGGATCTTTAAAAAAGTGAATATCAGGAACGCAGCAGGACCGGACGGCATCCCCGGCCGCGTCATAAAAGTCTGTGCCGACCAACTGGCCCCGGTATTCACTGACATCTTCAACCTGTCCTTGGAACAGGCTGTCATCCCCACCTGTCTGAAGAAGTCCACCATCATCCCTGTACCCAAAAAATCTATGCACACTTGCCTCAACGACTACCGCCCTGTAGCCCTCACCTCCATAGCCATGAAGTGCTTTGAGAAGCTAGTGAAGGGCTACATCTGTTCCTCCCTCCCCATCAACCTGGACCCCCTGCAATTTGCATATCGCCCCAACAGGTCCACGGAGGACGCCATAGCCCATGTGCTGCACACAGCAGCATCACACCTGGACAAGAGGCAGGGGAACTATGTGAGAATGCTGTTCATCGACTACAGCTCAGCATTCAATACCATAGTCCCCTCCAAACTCATAGCCAAGCTCAGGGACCTGGGCTTGAACTATGACCTCTGCCAGTGGGTCTTGGAGTTCCTGACGGGCAGACCCCAGGTGGTAAGAGCAGGCAACTGCACCTCCTCATCCATCACGCTTAATATTTTTTTTTTATTTAATTTTTAATTTTTTTTTATCTTATGTTGTGGGACTTGTACAGCACTTTCGTAAACGTTGTTGTTTTTAAATGTGCTCTATAAATAAAGTGGGTTGGATTAATTAATTAAGTAGCCCCTTTTGTGACTGTGACGCATCCAACAAGGTTTCACTCAGCTGTGTGATTTAATTCAAGGTGGATCACTGTTGTCGTTTGAACAACTTCAGATTTCATGGGAACTACCAATCCCCCAAATCAAGAATGTTTAAGATGAATGAAGTAAAATTTAGATTATTTGAAATATGGCCTGTGTAGACTAAACTATGCACAGAATTATGTCAGTCTACAAGGTCCGGATTCTACATGGTCCGGCAATGTAGACCTTGTAGACTCCACTACAGACCAATTATCAGTGAATGTTCATGCATTTTTAAGAAGGGCAACTTCCACAAAAAAACAAAGAACTCACCAAAACATCTCAGTAGCACCTTATCTAAATGTTATATTTCATATATGGATATTCATATTTATTTATGTATTGCATGCATTTCTACATTTTATTTCCTATTTTGTTTATTCATCCCAGTATCTTTCTTTCTTATGTGTGGAATTCTACAAGGTGCGCGCACACACACACACACACACACACCTACACACACACACACCTACACACACACACACACACACACACACACACACACACACTTACATTTAGTCATTTAGCTGACGCTTTTATCCAAAGCGACTTACAAGTTCTGTACGACAAGACAGCAAGAAGGGTACAACTCTATCAGCTGAGTAACAATGTTCATCAAAGTGTTGCGTGTTACAGTGTAGGTTAGTTTATTAGGACAAGTGCATGACAGTAAGGTTAGTCACGGTTAGATTTTTTTTTTTTTTTTTTTTTATCATTTCAGATAATGGTTGAAGAAGTGAGTCTTTAGTCGACGGCGAAAGATTGGACGGGATTCGGCTGTCCTAACTGGGATGGGTAGTTCACACACACACACACACACACACACACACACACACACACACACACACACACACACACACACACACACACACACACACACACACACACACACACACACACACACACACACACACACACACACACACACACACACACACACACACACACACACACACACACACACACACACACACACACACACACACACACACACACACACACACACACACACACACACACACACACACACACACACACACACACACACACACACACACACACACACACACACACACACACACACACACACACACACACACACACACAAATCGAAGTAAAAAAAAAAATTATATATATATATATATTTTTTTTTTAACTTCGATTTTTTTTTAATGTTCGAAGCTTGTGCCATCGAATCGAACGTTCGAAGCTTCGAAGCATTTAAGACAGCCCTATGCGTAGCACAGCGGAACAACAACACAATCATCAAATTTGCTGTTGACACAGTAGTGGTGGGCCTGATCTCTGCCAACGACGAGAGGGCCTACCTGGAAGAGGTAGAGAATCTGTCACAGTGGTGTCAGGAGAACTGCCTCTCCCTGAACGTCAGCAAAACAAAAGAGATGATTGTGGACTTCAGGAGGTCGGGGGTCAAGGACTACAGCCCCCTCAGCATCGACGGGGCACCGGTTGAGAGAGTGAACAGTTTCAAGTACCTCGGAGCCCACATATCCGAGGATTTGACATGGACCACACACATTGACAGTGTTGTGAAGAAGGCACGACAACGCCTCTACTTCCTCAGGCGCCTAAGGAAGTTCCAAGTCAGTCAGAAGATCCTTAGGAACTTCTACTCATGTACAATAGAGAGCATCCTGACTGGCAACATCACCTCCTGGTTTGGGAATAGCACTACACAAGACCGTAGCAGACTACAAAGAGTGACACGTTCAGCCGAACGCACAATTGGAGGGGGGCTTCCCACCCTCCAGAACATTCACAACAAGCGGTGCAGGGGGAAGGCTAAGATAATTATTAAGGACTCCAGCCACCCGAACAACTGCCTCTTTGAACTGCTGCGGTCAGGCAAGCGATACCGGAGTCTTAAGGCGAGCACAGAAAGACTCAGAAGAAGCTTCTATCCCCAGGCCATCAGGCTGCTAAACGAACAATAAACACTATGCAACAACCATCAAATGCACACAGCACACACACCCACACTCACTTAAACAAACAACACACTGCAGCACCCACTCTCCACACTTTAGATCACACAAACACACTTTATATTTATTGATAAAGGATTTGCACTACAACTCGTACACCTACTGTAAATTGTACCTAAATTGCACCCCATCCCATTTCTGCCTTGCACTATATAGTATTGTATATTAGTACACTGCATAGTATTGTATATTATATGGTAACTCAGTTACGTCTATTCTGCATCGAACATTGTACATATGTCTATACTGAACACTGTGACCTCGTTTTTTTTTACTTCTAATTTACATGCTATACTATGTTATTTTATTTCATACTTATCTTGTCTTGCACAGTCTCTGGAGCGTAACAGTAAGAAGCATTTTGTATAAAAGTATTCTGTACTTCTGTATGACAACTATTAAAGAAACTTGAACTTGAAACTTGAACTATTAAAAATTTCACATGTACTGTACATGATCCTAAACGTCATGACTGGTCATCTGCTGGTGACCGGAGGGGGGGGGGGGGGGGGGGGGTCGTTTATAATGCAATGACCGACGTTAAATGATTCATGTAGTATGGGTGATATATAGATCAGAGCAATTTGTATGGTTAATAATAATCAAAAGCGCTGAAACTCACGGCAGCTTCCTCGTAGCGATGGGGGATGATACTGGAGCAAAAAGATCGCTATTATGGGATGTTGATCTAGGTCAGGGGTCAGCAACCTTACTATCAAAAGAGCGACTTTTCCCCCATCCCACAAAATAAAATGCTCAGGGAGCCGCACAACCTATTTACCCTTAAAATGAAGATAACACAGTGTATAACGTTTTATATATCCCCAAGCATACCCCACATTTAGCATAAAACGCCTGACAATTACATACCCAAAGTAATTTGCGATTTATTATACTTTATACTTATATAGCACACAGTTTGTTGCATTAATGGGATTATAAAGCAACAAAAAGAAAGATTTTGGCTTTTTAATTGCTGTTTTTACCTGTTATAACAAAAGAAAACCTCAAACTCTTATGAAGAGGAGAAAAAATACTGGCTGTGTAGACCTATTTTTAAATAAAACACAGAAGAGGAGACAAAACACTGGTGTCTGTAGACCGACTTTGAAATAAAACCCTGAACTATTCAAGTATATTTGAGTCCTTCCCTTATTTGTGGAACATTTATAAAATAAAAAGTTGTCCACTTTGAAAAAAGACTACCATGTGTAGACCTACTTTGAAATAAAACACAGAAAAGGAGAAAAAACACTGGCATCTGTAGACCTACTTTGAAATAAAACCCTGAACTATGCAGCTCTATTAGAGTCCTTCCCTTATTTGTGGAAAATCTATAAAATAAAAAGTAAATTTTTCGTTGTTCGCAAATTTCGCACCACATATCAGGCATACAGGTAAGACTTTTGTTGACTAAATATCTTAGTTGATGAAATATTTTTTCATTTCAGTGTCACAGTATGACATCGATCTCCAAAATAAGAGGGAAAAAAAAAGTAAAAAAAAAGAATTGTATTTTTAATTTTTTTTATAAATTTTTTGGCCATGTAGCCGCATCTGATTGGCTAAAGAGCCGCATGCGGCCTCGAGGCCGCAGGTTGCCGACCCCTGATCTAGGTGATCCAGTTCCGGTTTGTATAATACTAATATACGTCCAATCATGTTGTTTATTGAGTTATGGCAACGGATCGATATGCACGGTGTCTGGATAGAGTCCCGCGAGCGATAGCGAGTGGCCGGACGGAATAGCGGACGGACTAAGCACTTCCGGCCACTTCCGGTTTTGGCAACTCGCCGATCGGCCACCAGGTGGCGGTATTGAAGCGTTGGAGAGTTGAGCGGAGATCTACAGCACCAGTCAAGACTCTGTGGGTGAAATGTGAATACCATGACAGAAATTTTAAATATTGATCTCAAAGACGCTGTAAAACGTCATTGGCAGATTACGCATGGCGAGGAATGACGTGGTAACACGTCATTGGCGGGAGATGGGTTAAACTAGACTTCACTCAGGTGTATTATTGATGCTCTCATTGATACTATGTTTGTTTCTGAAGTGTGTGTGTGTGTGTGTGTGTGTGTGTGTGTGTGTGTGTGTGTGTGTGTGTGTGTGTGTGTGTGTGTGTGTGTGTGAGATATATATTGAGAGAGAGGGGGGTGAGAGAGATGAGGAAGGGGCAAGAGAGAAAGAGCTGGGAGAGTGTGTGTGTGAGAGAGGGGGGGGGGGTGATTACTCAGCCCTTGTGTGGGTGAATGTAACAAGTTCCTAACGTTTTCTTTCCCCTATTATTTCATGCACACTTTATTCATTGTTTTAAATTATTATTTTCTTTTAAGTTATTTTGTGCATCACTCTGTTTTGAATTTGATGCAAATTTGCAATGCATGAGGGTCATCCTTTTGTGTTAAATGGTTGCATAAAGCAAGCATTTGTTGACTCTCATGTTGATAAGAGTATTACAACTTGGAACTTGAAAAAGATCCGTTTAAGGTAGATAAAAAATTATAATAATTTAAAGCGATTAATTTGCAATTAATCGCAAGTTTACTATGGACAATCATGCGATTAATCGCGATTAAGTATTTTAATCGATTGACAGCACTAATATATACGTATACATATATATACATGTATATACTGTATATATATATAAAAAATATATATACAACTGTTCCACTGTGTGTGTTCAACGTTTAACTATTGTGGAACCTATAGACCAGGGGTAGGCAACCCTAGGCACGCGTGCCTGCATAGGCACGCGGGGGCAAGGCACAGGGGGCAGCAGTAAAAAAAAAATTTTAAATAAAAAATACGTTTTTTTTTTTTTTTTTGCTTTGAAATATTATAGTGAAATATTTTGCACTGTTGTCGCATTTATTTTGTTGAAATCCTCCCACAGGTTCTTTTTACTACCACATATTTAATTGAGACCCTTTATTTGTTTATTATTTCAATTTAGCTGGAAATACATTGCTACATCATTCAGTAACATTTGCAGAGCCTTATAACAAAAACATTATTACGGTCACCATTGTGACCAGTGGGATTAATCAACAAATTGTATTATTTATTTTTCTATTTCATTGAACATTGCACATGTTAAAAGCCATTTTTTTTACTCAAAATGTGAGTATTACCAAGTCAACTTGTGTTCTTAAAACAATGACAATAAACATAGTTTTATTAGGTTGAAATAATGTGGTTGTGTACTTATTTTTCTGTTAACTTATTATGGATTGAAAACTGAAAACATTAATGCACAGTAACTGAACTCAATATTTTTAAGTTCTGGTAACTTATTATTATTATTTTTTTTACAGTGTAGTCTTGCGATCAATCAAAACTTATTTACACGATATACCTCACATTCACCCTCCATTCACATCCTGGCTTTCTCCTGGTGTTCTCCATTAGGCCTGTAGGTGGAGCTATGACAGCACACGTACAGTACACACACTGATGGTGTGTGATGTGTCCAAAAATGAATGGGCAAATGTGAAGTTCCAAGTCAGTCAGAAGATCCTTAGGAACTTCTACTCATGTACAATAGAGAGCATCCTGACCGGCAACATCACCTCCTGGTTTGGGAATAGCACTGCACAAGACCGTAGCAGACTACAAAGAGTGACACGTTCAGCCGAACGCACAATTGGAGGGGGGCTTCCCACCCTCCAGAACATTTACAACAAGCGGTGCAAGGGGAAGGCTAAGAGAATTATTAAGGACTCGAGCCACCCGAACAACTGCCTCTTTGAACTGCTGCGGTCAGGCAAGCGATACCGGAGTCTTAAGGCGAGCACAGAAAGACTCAGAAGAAGCTTCTATCCCCAGGCCATCAGGCTGCTAAACGAACAATAATCACTGTGCGGCAACCATCAAATGCACACAGCACAGCACACACACCCACACGCACACACTCACTCAAACAAACAACACACTGCAGCACCCACTCTCCACACTTTAGATCACACAAACACACTTACACTTTATATTTATTGATAAAGGATTTGCACTACAACTCGTACACCTACTGTGAGTTGTACCTAAGTTGCACCTCGTCCCATTTCTCCATTTCTGCCTTGCACTATATAGTATTGTATATTAGTACACTGCACAGTATTGTATATTGTATGGTAACTACGTCTGTTCTGCATCGAACATTGTACATATGTCTAGACTGAACACTGTGACCTCATTTCTTTTACTTCTAATTTTACTATGTTATTTTATTTCATACTTATCTTGTCTTGCACAGTCTCTGGAGCGCAACAGTAAGAAGCATTTTGTATAAAAGTATTCTGTACTTCTGTATGACAACTATTAAAGAAACTTGAAACTTGAAACTTGAGTGAAATGGTCGCACTGTATGCAGCTGTTTGTCTGCATTGCATTCCCCCCCCCCCACTCAGATTTAGGGTTGATACAACC
This sequence comes from Notolepis coatsorum, assembly GCF_963971535.1. NCBI lineage: Eukaryota > Metazoa > Chordata > Actinopteri > Aulopiformes > Paralepididae > Notolepis > Notolepis coatsorum. The sequence goes on from NC_140172.1 coordinate 63,884,416, forward strand.
ATCTTAACACTTTGATTGCCTAAGGCTAAATTCATGATATACCATCCGTTGCCAGCTCTATTTAACATGGAGAAGTTCCCCTTCTTTGCAGGGCTATAACTTTTTAAATTCTATTGCTAGATTGCCATTATTAGGGCCCATTCAAGGTCCTATATGTATTGTTCATGGTGTAGCAACGTTAAACTTTTTCATTCACATATTCATACTAAAATATGGTCTAAAGTATAAGTATGTTTTCATCTCTTTCTGCAGCTTTCTCCAGAACGTGATTTATAGCCCCAAATGCATTATATTGATGATGAAATACAGTTTGATAGCAATCGGCGCAATATAAAAAATTCCAACTGGACGTACTTCTGGAAGTTACTACACGTCATCTGATGTTGACCGGATGGGCGAGGGGGCGTTTATAATTCCGTGGGCAGCGTTATACCATTCATCTAATGTGGGTCATATGTTCATCAGATCAGTTAGTATCGAACACGGTAATATTACACGCTAAAACTCAACCCAGTCTCCTCTGGCCGTTGGGCGATCAGCGTGGGGTAGACAGTTTTCCATTATGGGATGTCGAAATACCCGGTCCATTTCCAGGTTGTATAATAGTATATACGTCCAAATCATGTTGTTTATCGAGTTATTGGCAACGGATCGTTATGTATTGTGTCGAGCTCGAGTCCCGGGACCTATAGCGAGTGCCCGGAAGTAATATGGGTGATCACCACTTCATCCACATGACTTCCTGTTGGGCGATCTGCCGATCAGCCACCAGATGGCGCTCTTGAACCGCTAGAGGATTGAGAGGAGATCAGAACTGTGTGTGAAGGCTGCAGAGGGGAAATATGATTCCGATCACAGATTTTTGAAATATTGATATCAAAGACGAGTTACGGCGTCCTAGGCAACTTGAGCATGGCTAGGAAAGACGCCTAAACACGTTTCCGGCACTTAAAGTGTTAATAATATTGTTAATAATAACAATAATGATGTAATAATGTAAAAATTATCATTAAAAATACCTGATTATGAGAAAAGAAATGTACGATGCATGGCATATTGTTGAGGCCAGGGGAGGAAATTAGGCCACTTTACTCGCCAAATGCGAGTATTTTTTACGTTTGGCGAGTGATTCATGAAGACCACTCGCCAGTCTGGCGAGTATACAAAAAAAAAAAACATTCTGCAATCACTGCACTGGCAAACGGTGCGCGTCTTCTGAGTGCTCGCTTTAGTTGACAGTGCCACGAGAGCACTGCACAAGACCACCCGCGGACATATAATGTTTAATAAAAGTTTGCGCAGTACTGGCCAACCCGCGGACATATAATGATAAAAGTCCTGCGTTACTAGGCTAGCCATCAGGAGCACTCGCAAACGGATAACGTTAAACACAGCAGAAGATGGAAAACAGACAGACTGACCAACGGGGAACTGCATCCAACCCTAGTACAACCCTCGAGTATAAGTTACTAAGGACACATTTAAATCACAGAGGTGTAATGTTAGTCTACTGGAAATGTATACAGTGGTTAGCTTCTAGTTTTAGCGATAGCTGCTTGCTAGCTAACGTTAGCCCCGTGTGCTCAAAGCAGCCAGCTAGGTGTATCTGTTATGACTATAATGTTTCCAAAAAAGCACCGGACTACGACGTAAGGTTAGACATTTTATTTCATGCTCAAAAGCCCCTGGCTTGCACATCGCAGTCACGAAAGGGGCTAGCTAAGCTCAACCAGTGCACTGTGTACAACAGCACACCAACCCAACTGACGTTACCACAACACTTGACGGTACTGTCGTAAGACCACCGTGCTGTCTTAAAGGCACAGTGTGCCTACCCAGATGCATACACAACATTGACGAGGCTTGACAACCGAGGTTCAAAGTTAACTTGATTGATTGAAAACTTTATTAACAGATTGCAGAATGGGTACAATACAGTACGGCATTTTCAATTCATCATAACATATGACATACAGATAGACTACTGCTACATCTATATATTTCACATCTATCTATACACTTCACAACATACTTCGGTTTTTTTCTTTCACTGCCCAACCCAGTCCAACCCAGCATCTTTCACTGCCCAGTTCAGCCCAACCCAGTCCAGAATAGATACCTCTTTCATGTTAATATGTTTTATGCTAATATTGTGAAGAGTAGAGATTAATGTTTTATGCTAATACATATTTTAAAGAGTAGAGACACGGTGTGATTATTTTACTATGATTGAAAATCTATTTAGACGAAGACATACAAAGAAGTAATTATCACAATTAGCGATTTTTTTTGTCTGGTAAAAAATCTGTTTGGCTGGTAAAAAAAATCAGATACTCGCCAGTTGGCTGGTAAGCCAAAAAGTTAGTTTCCTCCCCTGGTTGAGGCACACTAGTTACAACTATATTTCAAACAGGCACTCCATGTCAAAAAGGTTGCTGACCCCTGCTATAGACTGTACTTAAATACATTTTAACTTAACTTATTTGGAATTTACCGTTGTGTTTGCTATTTTATTGAAATTATATCTTTAAATTGCAGGAAATTACAGCTAATTAGTTTGGCCTCCTGGACGGGGGGGGGGCACAGCCATTCAGTCCAATCAGAGAGCTGTATGCCTGCACACTCCATCCTCCAACTCAAAGGAACCCACAGAGGCTTCCATGAACTACAAAACTCAAATCGCACATGTGGTTAATGAGTGAATAGATGACTATGACAAATGACAAAACTGTAGTGATTCATGGGACTGGATCCAAGCAAGAAGACACCCATACAGACTCACCTCCCTGGCCACCCTCTCCAGGTGCAGCTCAGCCACTCTGTCCTGCAGACTGTGTTGTAACACACTGGCCTGGTGCTGCTCCTGTTTCACCTGCTGCTCCAGACACCTGATCTGAGTAGGACACACAACACAATAATAATTATAAAAATACTTTACATCAAACGGCCGTAATGGATTATTATGTGGTTGAGCAGCTAAGTCTGATTACTTGCTTATGACAGGTGAGGTTACATCTCTTCATGAAACAAATCTGATACTGCCTCATCACAATCTACTGGTTATGATGAAGTCTGGTTATTGATATAGGAAGCTGAGGGCCGGGGAAAATATTGATTCATTTGAACCCAATCCATTCTTAAAATTCCAAGATTGATCTTTTAATCTATGCCTTTTTTCAGTGGATGTGTGAAGACTTTTGCTAAACGTTATATGTCTAACGTGCCTCCTGTCCTGAAGACATCTCTAGTTTGCCTCACGCTGCGTTTCTGCTGAACTACTGTACTATGGAAGCTCAGTTGACCAAAGGACATCTTTCGACAATAATGGTAGATGCTGGCCCCCTGAATCCAGCTCCATTATTAAGCCTAACTGAATCTAAATTAAGTCAAATCGGGACCTTGTGAATCAAAACCGAATCGAATCTGGTAATCAGTGCCAATACCCAGGCCTAGATATAAGGCCAAGATGTGTGTTAATAACCTGTTATTTAATGAACTTGCAGGTGTCCGTATAATGTATTATGGATTCTTTAAATAAACGTCTTACCATGATTCATATTTCAAGATATTGATAACATGAAAACCAAAGTGTGAAGAGATGTCTGCTATCTTCATAATGGACTAACAAGCCTAACAAGACCAGACCCCTCTCTTTGAATGGGGAGTCATCCGTAGCTAAGAATGGTAGATTACGGACAGCATAGAATGAATTTGTGATATAACATAGAACCAGCTTCTAAGCATGAGTCATCCAGCGCCACCTGCCACAGAGGCCTTAGTTACCATGGCAACCACTCGCAGCACAATTCCCAGCCTTTTAGGAGAGACAGAGATTCATTTGAAACATATTTAAAGCTCCCATTTCACCTCAATATGCAGTAAATTAATTATTTTCCTCAAGGTCAAATCACATCACATTTAATTATCACCCCCCCCCCCCCCCCCCCCCCTTGTAGCAAGTAGTTTAGTTAAACTACCACAGTGAGTAGTCTCTGCTAAAACAACATACCATGACCACACTGGTTGTTATCCACTCCTGGATTAGTTTAGCTGAGCTACCAGAAAAGGGAGATCCATTATAACTTTGTTGTGGGTATTTATTCTTCCATATTGATACACAATTACAATGGCGAGCGCCCAGGGTAATGATATCTTAATTAATTAATGTCAGCTGGATACTTTGGTACAAAACTTAATGTCCTTTTCTCTGTTACCGTTACTCCAGAAGTCTGCCAAAAATAAACTAAAAACTCTCCAGCATTCTCACTGAGACTCAACCCCCTGAACAGCTTTCTAAAGCAACACTCACATTTACATGTATTGCTACAGTACAATACTATATATTTTTTTTTCATCAATCATGTTATTACTTTCATCGTTTTACACCTGTGTTGATTTTCACCTGATGCAAACTATTAACACATTCGGGGCCATTGGGATGCGTCTAATAAATCTCTAGAGGACCGGCAAATGTAAACAGACGTGGGGCTGTTTGTAGAGCTAAATCTATAGTTTATAGTATTGCTATCTGTCCATTCTCATTGTCAATTGGGACCATAAACCGTCCCTTCAAAATGGATTAAAGAAATAATTTTTTCATCAATACGTTCTCATTTTATAGCGCCGTGAATATAAGCGTTATACGGCATTTGGTCTAGTATATTTCCTGGAAGGCGAGATAAAGGGCTAATAGCTATTAACGTTATATCCAATGGCATTTCCGTTATACAGATGCTACAGTTAAAACTGGGGGGGGGGGGGGGGGGGCGGGGGGCGGGGGACGTCGTTTCTTATTATTGATTACCAATAACCGTGTTCGTCTAAGTAGCCACATAGGCCGATCGTATCGTATCATAACAAGGCTCGATCGGGCTGTAATTTACGTGAAAAAGATCTTACCATGAGCCGGTTGGATCCCCCCGAGCATTTCCCCGTTATCGATCGACATCTGGTAGATCGATATGTCCATTGGCTGATGATAAATCCCCTTATTGCATAGTGAAATCCGCAATCCAAAACGTAATCCAAGCTACATGCTGCACATCCAGAATCCAGCTAACTGAAAACTCCATTGAAAGTCAAAAAAAATAATGCTCCGTTCAGCCACAGGGCACACTGCATTATCGCAATAGCGCCCCTAAGAGGATCTGGCCGGTATTGCACTTTCTCGAATTCAAAGAGTAGGGTACATCTGCAACATCTGCAGTGCCGCTCGGCGACCTTGAATAGGTTATTAAAATGGAATAAAAGCAATAACAACTTGCCACGGATATATCCGTGCTTCTGTCCACAACGGGTGGAATCGAAACACGGAGATCTCCATGGTCGGGTGCCATTGTGTTAAGTGACTAATTTTCATTTCAACCTTTATTTAAAATCGTAAGCATCTGAGGTTTCCCTCATTTACAGAAACGACGATTGTACAGTACATAATAAAAACAATATATATATATATTTTTTGTATCTACTTTTTCTCCCCATTTTCTATTTTTCTCCCTTCCCCAATTTCATATTGTCCAATTCTACCCTCCCCTGTCTCGAACGCTGTTGGCCATGCCTCCCACAAGCCGGCTGCAATGTGGACGAAGCCTTGCATCACGTGTCCCCTCCGGTACTAGAGGAGGCAGCCGTCGCATCTTTTCACCTGCACAGCGCGATCTCTCAGCGGCGAGGGTCTGCGTGGGAGGGACACGCCGCCCTCGTTGCTTCCCGATTCTACTGCGCAGGCGCACCAACCGACCTGTAGGAGTCGCTGTCCACAACGTCCGATCCCCACCCACCAGCTTCCCACCCCCTAATACTGCCAATTGTATTAGTATGAACGACCAGCCAAGCTGGTAGCAACGCAGAGAGCTGGGCTCGAACCCAGCATCTCCTGCGTTGGTGGCGAGCGTCTTGCTCACTGCGCCACCCTATATAAACAATATTCAAAGAAATTTAAACACCAGAGTAAAAAATGTAAAACGCTTCAAAATAATTTAAAAAGATCAACTAAAACAGTTACAGGTAGTCACACAATGGTCTGAAATCATACGTTTAAACATGCCAAGGGAAGGGAGAACCTCCAATTTCAGTGTGAGTTGAAGGACATTCCATGACCATGAGTTAGAGGCATCAAAGGAAAAGGCTGACTTCCCTAGCTCAGAACAAATTTGAGGGACCCTAAGAACCATCCAGTCATTCGATCGAGTTGAATAGGTTCCAATATTCCAATCTAACAGTGAGGAGATATAAACAGGTTGTTTACCAATAAGGGCTTTAAAAATAAATAAATAAATACCAGTGTTTGTTGCGCCTTTCTGCAAGAGACCCACCCTATCATACAGGACACAATGGTGAGTATCATATCAGTCACCAGTTATAAATCTGATAGCTGAGTGATATGCAGAATCCAGAGGTTTAAGAGTTGATGCCGCAGCATGCCTATAAATTACATCACCATAGTCCAAAACTGATAAGAAGACTGATTCAACAATTATTTTTCTACTAAATAGAGGAAAATTGGATCGGTTTCTGTACATGAAACCAATTTTCTGTCTCAGTTTAGAGGCAAGATTGTCCACATGGAACTTAAATGTTAATTTCTATAATGTTATGTTATGTTATGTTATCTTAATGTTATGTTTGTAGTTATTTTCATACTGTTGACAAAAGGTTGTCCTTTTCTGCTCTCAGTTCCAGGTCCTTGGAGCGCAGCTGGACACACAGCTTGAAGACCTTCTCCCTCCATAGCCTGAGCACCTGAGCGCCTTTAGAACCCGCCATCAGGAGTGGGTCTGAGAGGGTCTGTGGACAATCATTGTACCACACACACACACACACACACACCCCACACACACACACACACACACACACACACACACACACACACACACACACACACACACACACACACACACACACACACACACACACACACACACACACACACACACACACACACACACACACGATGAGACTGATGAATGAAAGATAATTGATGAGACAGTATGTCTGGTTACATATTGAAACAGGAAATGGACTGAGCGACAAACACTACCTTCATAACCATTTTCTCCTCTTGGAGGGTCAGTATCTCATTCACAGAGTTGAGTCTGACTGTCAAAAGCTCTGTGGTCACGCGAAGAGCCTCTTTCTCCTTATTTAGCCGCTGCAAAAATCATCCAGACCAGAGTGATGTTTCATGTACACTCAAAACAGTCACACACATTAAAACACAAATTACATACATAATGACATCATACTAGCAAAGAAATAGCTGGCTACATAAGAACAGCTTTCACTGCTGAAAGAAACAAGTACAAGCTTTCTTTGTCCTTAGTGCAGTTAAACAACAAGTACAGGCTTGCTTTGTCCTTAGTGCAGTTAAACAACAAGTACAAGCTTGCTTTGTCGCTTTGTCCTTACTGCAGTTAAACAGTCAAACAAAAGTAAAAAGGACTATACCAGTGTAATCCTGACTTATCATCATCATTACCAGAGATGGTCCTCGTCTTTAATGAGTGGAGTATTTTCCACCCCTTCTCAACATCAACGGCAGTGTGAATGACGTTTATTAACACACTTTGAGTGCCAGCGATGAGATTTCTCGTTAGTTCATGCCAACCGCTGAGTGCCAGCCGACGAGAGATCTTGTTTTTAATCGTTTTTTGAATTTATTTACGATTTCCATTCATATTTCATAAATCTAGCCTCCCGTTACCACTGCAAACTCTCTCTGAGCTCCATTGGGAAAATACCGCCCCCTATCGTCTCTCCCTGTGGTACTGCACCCCTTTGGATTGGATTGAATGAAACGCATGGAAAAATCCTGCTTCCACATTTTACTTCTCAGGCATGTAACTCGAGCCGATCGGATTCATTGTGGACCATCAGAACAGCGTGGAATCGGTGTTTCGACCACCCAGCGTTGGATCAATAAACGCGATCGATATTTGGAATGGCGATCAGGAATTGGAATAATCTTTTTGGAGAACATCTGATCTGAGGTAAGGAATCTATTTTTACCTTTGGATAATCAGAGCTTTTTTCACAGAGATATCAACGTGGGCCCTATGTGTGTGTGTGTGTGTGTGTGTGTGTGTGTGCTGATCAGGAAATGGATAATCGTTTTTTCAGCCCGCTTCTATAGCGTACATAAGTACACATTTATACTATCAATAATCTAGCGTTTATTTGAAAACTATTCATAAATAGGCAGAAAAAAGACAACGTTTTTTGTGTATTCCAGTATATTCCAGTAAAGGGCGTTTATCACAAAATCTTCTGAAATGTTCTGGAACTTTCATAAAACGAGCGTTTTTTCAAAATGGTATAAAACGGAAATTAACCAATTAAAAAAATATCCGTTTCGACAATGTTGACTGCAAACAAGTCATTGATAACGATAAGCGACGGCCATATTATACACATAGCCATAATTTAAGATATAGTTTATGTGTTCGCAAATATGAGAGCTCTATTATTGAAGTGGGTGGTGGCAGCAAACGGGGTTCCGGGGCACCGGACCCGTGGCACGGAAAGTGTTAAGGTACAACATACACCTACAAACACAAAATGTGTTCAAGAAAGGGACAATGTCCGGTAATGGTCAGAGAAAATGGTCAATTACACGGCATGGTCCTTGAATCAACATCATCATCTCCCCACCTGAACAGTTTCACTCAATCTCTCCTTCTGTCCTCTCTCTGGGGACAGTTGTCCAATGTAGTTTCTGAGACTCTGCAATGTTGTTGACTGGGCCTTGAACACCTCTCCCATTTGACTGGAAAATACAAGACAACAATGTGAAGCACACATACTCAATGTATGCCTGCCTACTGCTTTCACTGTCTACAAATGCCTTACACTGTAACCATAGTAATCATAACTACCTAGTACCTACCTTGTAGTCTACCCATATAACTCTGTATGATAGCATGTACAATATTGCTGTATATACATTTATACTTACCACATATATATACTGTAACTGAGGGGTACAATTCCCTGACTGTATTGTTAGATATGGTATTATTAAACCACTACCTCTTGTACTTTAACTTCTGGCCATCCAGTACATGATATAAATATGATGAACACTTTCCCACCTGATGAAACGAAGTCCACACAAATGTACAAATCGAATATTTAATATAGCAAAAGGTATATACAACGTTCACTTGTTTACACTTATGATTTGAAATGCACTTGTATGGCAAATGAGTATTCGTAGGTAAATCAACATTGAATGTCCAATCTCTGGTTACGCAGGGAGTAAGTATACAACCTGTTTCTTTAGGAAACTATAGCGATGGTACTTAAATGATTATAGCTGGATACACTAAGGGGGGGGGGGGTTCCCGCTGGTTGTAAGACAGTAGGAGGGGGGGGGTTAGAGAAGCCGCTGGCGGTATCCCATCTGGCCGACGATTTCTTGGGAGAATTCAAAGTCTTGAACACGGTGACCACAGAACCTCGGTCCGCAGACGAATACAGCTGGACCCTCTGGTGGACGGTAGCTGCCGGTCCACAACGGAGAGACGTGAGGCGACCTCACTGGTGTAGAGCGCCGTCTCACCTGGAGTCCTCTCCGGGGGGTAGTTCCAACACTCCGCAGTGTTGGCCGTTATCCATGGAATAATCAAAGCACCCAAAGCATAATCCAAGCCGTGGAAGGCTCGCCGTCGTCCGGGTAGAGTAATCCAATATACAGGTCCAGTCGCCCTGGCCCGGAGCTCCTCGGATGCAAGCACCACTAGTGGTCTGCCCAGCCTGGTTAAGCGTCCAGATAACGTCAGGAACGATGGGGGTACTGATAACTTTATAGCTCTAACCGAACGATGCACCATACATAAATAGACTATTATTAGCTTAATAGAATACGTCCAACTCGACGGTATAGTGCCAAACTATGACTATTCAACTATTAATCCACACGATATCTCAATGCCTATTCTGAGGCCAAGTAGGCCTTACTACACCACACGTGCGTCGTGGGTGAGGCTTCGCGTCTGTTACTCTGTTGGAGGGTAAAGAACTGGACTAAAAGAAAGTTCTACTTTACTTGCGCCATATATATATGTGCTGTGAACAAATAGTACCATTCGTATTTCGCCAGACGTATTCCTACGCTGGTACCGGGCTTGCCACGACATGTTGGGCGGCACGATTGAACTTGAACCTAGGGGTATGGCTGATGGCGCCAGGTTCTCGTCCAATGGTAGAATGAAACTATTATGGGCTGTTCAGTAGACTAAAGGGATATTCAGTGCATATTGTACAATGAATATACAGGGGATATCAAACGATATACAAATACTATTTAAATATATATATGTAAATAAATATATATATTCGGTTTAATCTGATCCTTCACAACAGCCGCCCCCTAATTAGTCCCACCTAATTAGCTAAGCAGAGACAGATTAACCGCACTGTCTACCACTCAAGGTCCGCTGTAAGGGTCAGTCAACTCACAAAGTCATGGGGTCATGGTCATCATCGATAGTGTCTGGGAGTCGGGGCAGTTCCATTAGCCTCGCCACGGGTCGTGTGTAAGTGCGCCCTTGGACGAGTACTTCAGCTGCTCGGACCTTGCCATCGGCACCGGTGATCACTTTGCTTACGCGGCCAGCCGGCCACATAGCTCTGGGTAGTGACTGGTCGATAATCATGACGACTGTTCCTTCTGTCAAATTGTCTCTCTCTTTTACCCACTTCTGGCGGGTCTGTAGAGACGGTAGGTAGTGGAGTAGGAAGCTGCTCCAAAACTTGTCAGCTAGTACTTGACTGTACCTCCACATTCTTCGGCCGTTCGCTTCTTCAGGCCTGTACATTGTCTGGGGTAGCGCGGGGTCCAGCCGCCCCATTAAGAGTGTGTTGGGGGTGACTGGGTCGACATCTGCTACATCACTGGAGACGTAACCGAGGGGTTTTGAGTTCAATACTCCCTCGATCTCCGTGAGGACTGTCATTGCTCCTGCGTGGTGTACATCCTCGTCGTATTTCTCTATGATCAGCTCTGTGGCCTTGTGTCGGCTGTTCAAGACTATCGGGTACTTAATGTCATCTGGTAGATCGGGGGCTCTCCGCAGGCGACCACCCACTCTGATGAGATTATGGGCGTCACTCTCTGGTGCCAGGTGGAGCAGTCTGCTGTCTGATGGGACGGGGTTTCCTCCCTGTAGACAGTCTAGCTCATCGGGGAACGAGTCTCTCTGGGCTCGTTGTAGTAGAAGAAGTTCTGCTTCTTCGTAGTCAGCTGCTGACATGTCAGTGGTGGACTGAATCTCTGGGTGGTGCCACAGGAATGTCCTCTGCTGCGCACTCTCTAGGGTAATGCAGTCATCTATGTTGGGGTCTGTGGAGGCGACTGTGCTCAGTCCACAGAACATAGGTTTCTTGTTCTCAGCCTCCTCGTTACTTGCTTCCCGTGGGGTGGGCGTAGGCCACTCTGCTTCCGGGAGCTTGAGGAATTCTGGTCCGTCGCTGTAGATGTTGCGACGGGTGAGGTCATCCAGGGACATTCCCCGGGTGATGACGTCAGCTGGGTTGTGTTTGGTGTCCACATACCGCCAGCTCGCTGCTTCTGTTAACTCTTGAATCTCTGTGACTCTGACTCCCACGAAGACTTTATATCTGCATGAATCAGACTTGATCCATGTGAGTACTGTCGTGGAATCTGGCCACAAGATTGTTCTGTGCACCGGGATGGTGAGTTCACGTTGGATTAACGTGGCTAGATGCGCTCCTGCTAGGGCTGCGCAGAGCTCTAGACGTGGGATAGATTGTTGCTTACGTGGGGCTATTCTTGAGCGGGCCAAGATGAAAGCAGTGTGTATCTTTCCTCCCTTCTCTTGGGCACGCAAGTAGGCCACCGATCCATAGGCTACTTCGGAGGCGTCGCTGAAGACGTGTAGATCAATCTTGCATGTCTCTGGCCTCACTGTGGATGGGAAGTAGCTGCGGCGTATATTGACGCCTGGGAGTGAGCGGAGTTCCGTCTCCCACTCTCTCCATGTTGAGGCAAGGTGTGGGGTATCGGGTCGTCCCAGCCCTGGTCCTTGTCCCATAGTGCTCGTACAATCATCTTTGCCCTGGTGGTGTAAGGTAGAATACATCCCAACGGGTCATATTGTCTGGCGAGTGTTCTGTACACACTCCGTCTGGTGGTCGGTGTAGCCGTCGACCTTCCCTGCTCTGGAGTCAAGGCTTTGTGTCTATAGTGGAGCGAGTCTGTTTTGAAGCACCAGACTAGTCCTAGTGTCATTTCTTGGGCTTCTCCTGGGATGGTCGCCATCCAGGTCTCGCTGCTGGCAGCCTTGTCCGCGGGGGAGAGGCTGCGCAATACGTGCGGGTCACTGCTGGCCCACTGCCTGAGATCAAAGCCGCCTTTGATCAGGGAGGCGCGTAACTTGATTAGGAGAGCCTCGGCTTCTTCTTGAGTCGAAACGCTTTGTAAACAGTTATCCACGTAGAAACTGTTCTTCACACTGTGTTGGACCTCTTCATCTGCTGTTGGGTCCTCTGCGACGTGTTTCTGTAGTGCAAATGTAGCACAGCACGGGCTGCATGTGGTTCCGAAGGGGAGTACTTCCCACTGGTAGATGGCTGGGTTCTCATCTCCGATCCTCTCCCTCCATAGGAACCGCAGCAGGGGCTTGTCCTCCTCTACTAGTCTCACCTGCAGGAACATCCCTTTGATATCCCCGCTGATAGCCACCTTGTCCTGGCGGAAGCGCAGTAGCACGCCTAGTAGGGAGGGGCCGAGTGTGGGGCCGGGCAAGAGCTCTTTATTCAGATTTTGGGATCCGATCTGGTAGCTGCAGTTAAACACAATGCGATCCTTGCCGTTGTGATGGACCTTGTGATGCGGCACGTACCATGATTCGGTCGTCTGATCGGCCTCTTTAATGTCAATCTTTGTCACGTGTCCCGCTGTGATTAGCTTCTCAATCTCAGCGCGGTACACACGCTCTTGAGCGGGGTCTTTGGCTAGGCGCCGCTCTGTGTTCAATAGATAGCGCTCCGTGGCGTCTTTCTTTGCGTGAAAGGTGGGCATTCCCTCTCGCCTCAGGAGTGGAGTTGCGTATCTCATCACTCCGCCGACTGTGACTCTCTTTGTCCCCTGCTCGAGTAGGTTGATGGCGTAAATGTCTTCTTTAGAACGAATATCTTTCTTTTCGTTCTTAAAGGGCATTGTCTCTAGTGTCCATAGCCTCTCGACATGCTGCAGGAGAGTGGTGTCTTCTTCTGTCGTTCTGGAGTGGAGGCAGCTAGTGGCTGCTGTTCGGTTGAGAGATTTAGCGAGGGGGCCTTGTAGGGTCCACCCTAGGCGGGTCTCGACTGCTGCAGGACAGCCTCGGGGTCCTGTATGGACCCGGTCAATCGGGACTATGAGTTCTGCATGGTCGGAGCCTATCAGCAGGGTCGGGGTAGCGCCGTCTATGAGCGGGATAGGTAGTTGTCGCAGGTGCACATATTTATCCATCAACTTGGCGATCGGGTAGGTGTACTGCGATAGTCCTATTTCTTGGCTGGTGAAAGCATTTGTAATCTTATACCGTCGCTCTGGCTGCCCGTTTGCTGCGATAGTGAAGGAGACATTCTCGCCCTTTATCGTCTTTAAATCTCTTCTTATTGTCCGAATCGTCATTTCGTTCTTGCTCCCCCGCAGTCCCAGCTGGGCCGCAGCGGACGCGAGCAGAAGGGTCTTCTCTGACCCGTCATCAAGGACGGCGTAAGTGTCCATGACTTTATCTTGGTAGCTCAATGTCACACGGACTACCTTTAAGAGCACTTGGGCGCCGCTGCTGCTGGCGGGGTCAATGTACATGACACTTGCCTTGGTGCCGCTCGATGGTGCAGGTGGAGGCCGTCTTCTGTTACTTTCGTGTAGTATATCTAGATGGGCTCCGTCGCACCGACTGCACCTTTTCTTTAGGCGGCATTCGGCTGCCATGTGTGGTCGCGCACATCGGTAACAGCGCCTGTTGGACTTTATCCATTGACTCACTTCTTCTGCATTCATCTTTGTGAATAGGTCACATTGTGACAGCCAGTGTTCTTTCTCACAGTAGGGGCAAACCATCTTCCACTTCTCTTTTCTCGAGGGGGTACTGTGGCTCTTACTGCTCGGTACTGACTCTGATTGGTGCATGACAGTCACCGATCTTCTTCCATCATTTATTCTCCTGGGTCCCTCTCTGGAGCTTGGCGTGCTCCGCCCGAATGTATCCAGTCGTAAGCTGCTGACTTCTCTCGCCAGGAAGTCGGCTAGATCAAGGAGGGATGGTTCGGGGCCGTTGGGATCCCGGTAGTCTCTCTGCCGCCTAAAACGCTCTCGTCTTGCGGGTGGCAGCTTCTCCAAAATCCTCTCGACGTTAGAGTTGGCGTATAGCTCATGCATGCCCTTTTCCCGTTGCGCTCCCAGCATCCCTACCAGGGGCTGCACTTTGATTGACAGGTCGTCTAATGAGCGATTGTCTGTGGCTGGGGGTAGGCGATCAATATGCCTTATCTCTTGGATTACGTAATCCCATATACGTCCATATCTCTGGTCCAGCGCCGCTAGGGCCGCTGTGTATGGTGTCGAAGAGGTGGCATAGGCTAGCGCTATATTGTGCGCTCGCGGTACTTTCAGGTGCTTCAGTAATATTGCATACTTGTGGCGTTCATCAGCGACATCCACCATCATTGTCTCTAAGCACATCCGGAGCTCCGTGTACTGTGCTCGACTCTCATAGGCGAAGTCTGGAAATGACGGCGTGGCAATGTATGACGCCGTGGATGGCTGATACATCGGCGAGCGTTGAGGGAGAGACCTCCTAGGCGAGTCCCCTCTTGCGCCTCTCTGTGGGCTGGTACTGACAGGGTACCATGGCCCGCTGGTCCAGGTGCTATTCCTCGGGGCTGGTCGTGCGTCGTGCTCACCCGTGAATAGAGTCGGGGGTCTGTAGCGCAGCGCCGCGGGGGTATAGCCTGGGCTGTACTGGACCTCCTGGTCCGGTGGAGTACTGTGCTGTCGTCGGGCTTGGTTCTCCTCCTCTCCCTCTTCTTCCTCTATCAGATCTTCCAGATCCTGTAATCGTTTATTTAGCTTCTCCGCAGTGTATGCCGCTCCTTCCTTGTAGCTGGGTCTCGCTTGGACCGGTCTGGGAAGGGGGTCTGCGGGGGGTATAGGCTCGGTCTGTTGGTCAAGTTCAGGGTCGCTTGCTCGGTGAGGAGACGCTGCCCTTGACTGTTGTCTCGACGAGTTCCTTGAACCCCTGGCGGAGGGAGAGGGTGTTGCCTTGCGGATCAGCTGCTCCATTAGCTGCGCTTGTAACTTGTCGCGCTCGACTTCGCGCTTGGTGAGATCTGCTTCTCTTTGGGCACCGGCAGCGGCGCCCTGGGCGTCGGCCCGGTCTCTTGCCATATTCTCTTCCGTCTGAAGGCGTCTCATCTCCAGGCGTGTGCGCTCTTCTTCGCTCCGTTGTTGCGCTTGGAGTTGTTTGCGCTCGCTAAGCACCTGTGCTTGGAGTTGTTCGCGCTCGCTAAGCGCCTGTGCTTGGAGACGATCGCGTTCACCCTGAAGTCGATCGCGTTCGGTAGAGGCTGTCAGGCTGACGAGGAACGCCTGTTGTAGCATCCTCTCCGCTTCGCTGGGGGAAGGCGGTTGTGGAGGTGAGCCGCTCCTGCGTGAGCCGCTCCTGGGGGTACTCGTTGGGGAGTCCTGGAGCTCTATTTCCTCGGCGCTCTCCTCCTCTTCTTCCGTGCAGAGTTCTCTCTCTGTAGGGTTGTCTTCCTCCCGGGGCTGGTCGGGGACTACTTCTTCGGTAGTGGCGGGGGGTAAAGGCATGTCAGCTCCCTCCTGGTCCCCACCGTGAGCTTGGTCAGTTACATTAGGACCTACTAGGGCCTCTGTGGTCGGGGAAACCTGGTCGTTAAGGTCAGACATAATTTTACTTTCTACTTTTACCGCGTTTACCGTTTGTCGAAGGCTAGGTAGTTGACTGACAGTGTAATCCTCTAAGTACTGAGGTGGCTGTCGTCTGCGCCGCGGGCGTTCTAGGTTAGGAGGACCGTTTCGTGGAGTGTTCATCATAGGCCATTTCAATATTAATAACACTATATTAATATTACACTAGTTACCCTCCGGCTCGAAGGACCAATTGTAACTGAGGGGTACAATTCCCTGACTGTATTGTTAGATATGGTATTATTAAACCACTACCTCTTGTACTTTAACTTCTGGCCATCCAGTACATGATATAAATATGATGAACACTTTCCCACCTGATGAAACGAAGTCCACACAAATGTACAAATCGAATATTTAATATAGCAAAAGGTATATACAACGTTCACTTGTTTACACTTATGATTTGAAATGCACTTGTATGGCAAATGAGTATTCGTAGGTAAATCAACATTGAATGTCCAATCTCTGGTTACGCAGGGAGTAAGTATACAACCTGTTTCTTTAGGAAACTATAGCGATGGTACTTAAATGATTATAGCTGGATACACTAAGGGGGGGGGGGTTCCCGCTGGTTGTAAGACAGTAGGAGGGGGGGGGTTAGAGAAGCCGCTGGCGGTATCCCATCTGGCCGACGATTTCTTGGGAGAATTCAAAGTCTTGAACACGGTGCCCACAGAACCTCGGTCCGCAGACGAATACAGCTGGACCCTCTGGTGGACGGTAGCTGCCGGTCCACAACGGAGAGACGTGAGGCGACCTCACTGGTGTAGAGCGCCGTCTCACCTGGAGTCCTCTCCGGGGGGTAGTTCCAACACTCCGCAGTGTTGGCCGTTATCCATGGAATAATCAAAGCACCCAAAGCATAATCCAAGCCGTGGAAGGCTCGCCGTCGTCCGGGTAGAGTAATCCAATATACAGGTCCAGTCGCCCTGGCCCGGAGCTCCTCGGATGCAAGCACCACTAGTGGTCTGCCCAGCCTGGTTAAGCGTCCAGATAACGTCAGGAACGATGGGGGTACTGATAACTTTATAGCTCTAACCGAACGATGCACCATACATAAATAGACTATTATTAGCTTAATAGAATACGTCCAACTCGACGGTATAGTGCCAAACTATGACTATTCAACTATTAATCCACACGATATCTCAATGCCTATTCTGAGGCCAAGTAGGCCTTACTACACCACACGTGCGTCGTGGGTGAGGCTTCGCGTCTGTTACTCTGTTGGAGGGTAAAGAACTGGACTAAAAGAAAGTTCTACTTTACTTGCGCCATATATATATGCGCTGTGAACAAATAGTACCATTCGTATTTCGCCAGACGTATTCCTACGCTGGTACCGGGCTTGCCACGACATGTTGGGCGGCACGATTGAACTTGAACCTAGGGGTATGGCTGATGGCGCCAGGTTCTCGTCCAATGGTAGAATGAAACTATTATGGGCTGTTCAGTAGACTAAAGGGATATTCAGTGCATATTGTACAATGAATATACAGGGGATATCAAACGATATACAAATACTATTTAAATATATATATGTAAATAAATATATATATTCGGTTTAATCTGATCCTTCACAACATATACTGTGTGTCTGAATATACGTGCATATAATTCCTCTTATATACGCACCTGCATATAACTCAACTTTATATGATAGCATGTACAATAATGCTGTATATACCATATACATATATTTATTCTCACCGTATATATATTTATCCACATCTGTCTGTACATACCTGCATATAATCAGTGGATACTATATCTATACATATCCCTTACCTACTCTTACTAGTTACGCTGCTGGCCAGTATGACCTACTACCATAGTGTCTTTATACCTGTATCATTCTGTACATACATCTGATTAGCACTATTACTCAGTAGTATTATTTATATTTGTTATATGCGGTTTAATCACCTGTACATTGCACTTTACCATTACATTTGCACTCTGGTTAGATGCCAAACTTCTTTTCGTTGTACTGTACGTATGCTGTATAATGACAATACATTTAAATCTAATCTAATACGGCACCTTAGCTGTTCTTGCAGGTCGTCTCTCTCGGTAGACGCCTCCATCAGACTGCTCTTCAGCTGGACCCCTTCTGAGGTCATGGAGTGAAGTCTGTCCTGTAGTTCACTGCTGGCGTGTTTCACAGTGGCCAGTTCCCCGCTGTAAGAAGTGGTCGCCTGCTGTAGCTAGAGAGAGAACGGATGCAGAGAGAGGAAACTACATCATAAATACTGGTACAGTATGATCTACTGAACACCATCAGTATATTGGTACAGTACGGTCCTACTTTAGGTCTTACAATGAACCATTTTTCGCTGGAAAAAAAAAAGGTCCTTTTCTTCTATTATGTCCATTTTCAAACCAGTCACAGGTAATACCTCTATTAGAGCAGCTTGATCAGGAATGCTGTGCTATTACTTTGTGGAAAGTTTCGGTGCACGGTGTGGGAATAATTCCACTTTTTGTGGGCAATTTTGCCCCATAGAAATTAATGGTGGAATGTTGTCTGCTCACTCACAAAAAAAAACACCCCCCGTTATAAGTGTTTGTTTGACAAGGGTTTGACCTTTTTCTGTGATTTCTAGAGTGTGTCTGGGCAAGTGCAGCTAATCAACCCAGGGCACAAGGGGGTCACATGCACATACTGAAACTAAACAAACATAAAACATAAAAACCTCTTAAAGAGACAGACAAATATTCAATGATAATGCACTCAATAGAGGCATGGAATGTTTGTGTAGTTCTCTTTCTTCCAGGGGCTACCTGTAACATAGCAATCATTGTTTTGTATGGCAATAGAAAAGACAACGGTTGTTATGTGCTTTATTACTGCATCAGGAGCAGGTCTGATAGGGTCTGTGGACAATCATCACACAAATACATGCACGATACACACACACACACACACACACACACACACACACACACACACACACACACACACACACACACACACACACACACACACACACACACACACACACACACACACACACACACACACACACACACACACACACACACACACACACACACACACACACACACACACACACACACACACACACACACACACACACACACACACACGCACGACACAACGTAAGGAGGACAGTGTCAGAGGCCAAACGGCGCTACAGGGATAAAATTGAACTCCAGTTTGAACAAGCTGACTCTAGAGCTATGTGGCAGGGGCTCAAAACGATGACAGACTACAAAGGCGCCTCCCTCAAACTGAACAGTGACATCTCCTTAGCAAACGACCTCAATACCTTCTATGCGAGGTTTGATGCTGGTAATAACAACACCAGCTCACAAGCCTCGGCAATGGGGGGGGGGGGGGTCGGCTGCTGATGGAGGCGCAGTGTTCAGGGTAACAGAGCATGAGGTGAGGCGGACCTTTAAAAAAGTGAATATCAGGAAGGCAGCAGGTCCGGACGGCATCCCCGGCCGCGTCCTAAAAGTCTGTGCCGACCAACTGGCCCCAGTATTCACTGACATATTTAACCTGTCCTTAGAACAGGCTGTCATCCCCACCTGCCTGAAGAAGTCCACTATTATCCCTGTACCCAAAAAATCCAAGCCTGCTTGCCTCAACGACTACCGCCCTGTAGCTCTCACCTCCATAGCCATGAAGTGCTTTGAGAAGCTAGTAAAGGGCTACATCTGCTCCTCCCTCCCCATCAACATGGACCCCCTGCAATTTGCATACCGCCCCAACAGGTCCACGGAGGACGCCATATCCCATGTGCTGCACACAGCAGCATCACACCTGGACAAGAGGCAGGGGAACTATGTGAGAATGCTATTCATCGACTACAGCTCGGCATTCAATACCATAGTCCCCTCCATACTCATAGCCAAGCTCAGGGACCTGGGCTTGGGCTATGACCTCTGCCAGTGGGTCTTGGACTTCCTGACTGGCAGACCCCAGGTGGTGAGAGCAGGCAACTGCACCTCCTCATCCATCACCCTCAACATAGGGGCCCCCCAGGGCTGTGTTCTGAGTCCCCTCCTCTACTCCCTGTACACACACGACTGTGTGGCCCAGCGGAGTAGCAATACAATCGTCAAATTTGCTGACGACACAGTGGTGGTGGGCCTGATCTCTGCCAACGACGAGAGGGCCTACCTGGAAGAGGTCAAGGTCCTGGCGGGATGGTGCCAGGAAAACAGCCTCTCCCTGAACGTCAGCAAAACAAAGGAGATGATTGTGGACTTCAGGAGGTCGGGGGTCAAGGACTACAGCCCCCTCAGCATCGACGGGGCACCGGTTGAGAGAGTCAACAGCTTCAAGTACCTCGGAGCCTACATATCCGAGGACTTGACATGGACCACACACATTAACAGTGTGGTGAAGAAGGCACGACAACGCCTCTACTTCCTCAGGCGCCTAAGGAAGTTCCAAGTCAGCCAGAAGATCCTTAAGAACTTCTACTCATGTACAATAGAGAGCATCTTGACCGGCAACATCACCTCCTGGTTTGGGAATAGCACTGCAAAAGACCGAAGCAGACTACAAAGAGTGACACGTTCAGCCGAACGCACAATTGGAGGGGGGCTCCCCACCCTCCAGAACATTTACTACAAGCGTTGCAAGGGCAAGGCTAAGAGAATCATTAAAGACTCCAGTCACCCGAACAACTGCCTCTTTGAACTGCTGCGGTCAGGCAAGCGATACCGGAGTCTCAAGGCGAGCACAGAAAGACTCAGAAGTAGCTTCTATCCCCAGGCCATCAGGCTGCTAAACGAACAATGAATGAACACTACACAACAACAACCACCAAACGCACATAGCACACACATCCACACGCACACACTCACTTTAAACAAACACACTGTAGCACCCACTCCACACACTTTATAGCACACACCCACTTTAAACAAACACACTGTAGCACCCACTCCCCACACTTTATATTTATGGATGAAGGATTGCACTACAACTCGTACACCTTACTGTAAATTGTACCTAAAATTGTACCTCATCCCATTTCTGCTTTGCACTAGATAGTACTGTACATTAGTACACTGCATAGTATTGTGTATTGTATATTATATGGTAACTCAGAACATTGTACATATGTCTATACCGAACACTGTGACCTCATTTTCTTCTTCTAAATTCATGCTATATTATGTTATTATGTTATTTGATACTATCTTGTCTAGCACAGTCTCTGGAGCGTAACAGTAAGAAGCATTTTGTATGAAAGTATTCTGTACTTCTGTATGACAACTATTAAAGAACTTGAACTTGAACACACACACACACACACACACACACACACACACACACACACACACACACACACACACACACACACACACACACACACACACACACACACACACACACACACACACACACACACACACACACACACACACACACACACACACACACACACACACACACACACACACACACACGTCATTGGACTCAGCAGAGTTCTACTGTAGAGATGCTGTTACAGTTCTATTGAGCTATTCAATGCTACTTTGAGAGCACCTGCACAATAGAGGGCTGCAGCTTATCACAAATAGTGTGCTTTTCTTAAAGTCTGCAGTACCATACAACTACCGGTAGCTGGAATTGCAGCTACTAGAATTGGACCTAATGAGCAGCATTTGCTCTGAATTTGAATGATTGATTGGGTTGCAGATACTTCACTCACACAATCAGCTTGCTCAGCGGAAGGTGGGACACAAACATATAAGGGAGAACTTATAATGCAACCGGTCGAGTCGAAAACAGTTATTATCTGTTGGCTTCACTGGAAAAACTCACTGAACCTCTTTTGTTGTCTACATCAAAGACTCACCAGGCCTTTTAAAAAAATATATTTTTAAGAGGTTTTTCGATTTTCCCTGACATGCCACGAGTCACGAGGCCGTTGTGCTCCAGTCAACTCTTTGAGCACAAACAAGACGTTTCTTGCTAGAACATAATGTGTGTCAATAATATCCAGCCCATGGGATATCAGTCTGATACCAGGCTATAACAGGGTATCAGAGAATTCCCCCAATACTAAAATCCGATACCAAGAAACATGTAACATGCTAGAAATCAAAGCAATTTTATTAATTTTTTTTTATTTTTAAATCGGTTCATTTCCATTTTATAGCATTTTGAAAAGCCCTAGTTTTTCAGGAAAATATATAGATTCCGTGATAAAACTGCATTTACTGGAATATTCTGGCATACACAAACTCGAGGAGCTATTTCTATAATTATTCTATATTATGGCTATGTGTCTAATACGCCTGTCGCTTATCAATGACTTGCTTGCAGTCAACATGTATGAAACGGATTGTTTCTTCATCGGTACATTTCCGTTTTATACCGTTTTGAAAAACTGAAGTTTTTGAAAATTTTCAGAAAAAAATATGATTCTGTGATAATAGCTCTTTAGTGGAATACACAAAACACGTTGTCATTTTTCGGCCTATTTATGAATCGTTTTCAAATAAACGTTAGATTATCGATAGTATATGTGTACTTATGCACGCTATAGAAGCGATTTGAAAAGTATATTCTCTTATTTCCTGATCAGCGAGCACACACACACACACACATATGGGACACGTTGATATATCTGTGAAAAAAGCTCTGATTACCCCAAGACTGGTAAAATAGATTCCTTACCTCAGATCAGATGTTATCCAAAAAGATTATTCCAATTCCTGATCGCCATTCCAAATATCGATCGCGTTTATTGATTCAGCGTTGGGTGCTGGAAATACATAATCCACGCTGTTCTGAGGGCCGGCGATCAACTTGGGTCTCTTCAGTTGGCTTGACGGAAAAGTAAAATGAGGAAAAAATGTTCAATCAATCACCTGCACGTGATTGATTGAATGAAAGTTGTAAGGGTATTGCAAGTAAGGGTGCAATTAGCACCGTGCAATCCATTCTTTGTGGATCTAGCCCTTAGTCTTTACTACAGTAAAAGTGATGAATCCGTACTTGGTATCGGCCGATATTGAGTCTAGGACCCATCGGTATCGGCAGTGAAACAGTGGTATCGGTGCCTCTCTAGTATCAGTGGTATCTGTGCCTCTCTAGTATCAGTGGTATCGGTGCCTCTCTAGTATCAGTGGTATCGGTGCCTCTCTAGTATCAGTGGTATCGGTGCCTCTCTAGTAGGGCTGTCCCCGACTAAGGATTTGGATGGTCGACTATTAAAAATTTGCCGTTAGTCGACTATTGGTAGACAAAAAAATTAAAATAAATAAAAAATAAAGTATAATATTTGTATTTTTTTTTAACTTTTTTTTTTTCTTCCTTTTTTTTCCCTTTTTTATCATTCCATTTGGGCTGTGGGGGGTGCTTAAGGTCTGAAGGAGTCGACTGAAGGCTTCTTGTCCTCTGCAAAAGCATGCAATTTTGGTCCACTGATGGATACATCTTGATATTTGTCTAGTCTAGTGTGTTCATTAGATGGGTGAAATCATCTTTCAGTGCCTCTGTGCCTGTTTTCGTAGGCAGTTAGCCTGTGGTATGCATGCCATTAGCGTTAGCCACACTTCTAGGCCTCTTTTCTTTTGGAAAGAATGATTAATTTAATTTTTAAATTTTTTATAATAATATTTTTCTTTTTTTTAGATATATATTCAACTAAGAGGTTGGCCAGTCGACTACGGCTCCTTTCAACCGATTAGTCGACTAATCGACTAATAGGGGTCAGCCCTACTCTCTAGTGTTCTCACCTCCGCCTCCTGTCTCATCTGTAAATCCTCCAGCTGTTGGGCCAGTCTCAGCGCGTGTTGTCTGGCCTCCTCCTCAGCCTGAAGCCGGGCCTTCTGGACCTCCAGAGCCAGCTCCTGCGCCTCCCGCCTGCTCTTCTCTGCATCTCCCCTCAGCCTCGCCATTTCCACACCGGACTCCCTCTCCTGCATTTCCAACTGCGAGGCAGAAGGGGGCAGCATTGCTCAATGCAAGATCGATTGATTAATCCCTTTTTTTGTGTTCTGCATTGCTTTTTTCCTATTCTCTGCATTGCTTTTATTCTGTCTATTTTACTGCTGTGAAGCACTTTGGGTTGCTATTCTTCTATAAAAAGAACTATACAAATAAAGTTTATTATTCAAATTATTTTAAGTGTACATTTACTGGAATGTTTTCTCAGAATTCTACATATCTAAGAATTCTAAACATATTGCAGTGCATTCATATCATTCTGATTCAAATAAATACAATTATTATTCCATTGGAACAGTGTGCAAAACACCAGAGAGATTCAGGAAGGGCTCAGATAAAATACTTGACATGGAAGATCAATACAACAGTCAGATGTTTAAGCTGCTAATCCCTCCTGTAAATACATGATTTTTTTTTTTTTTTTTTAAATGTGGTTGTGATCAGAAAGATTATTATTTTCACCATTGTTGTCAACTAGCATTCAACTAGCATGCAACTAGCAAGTATAGTAAGCACTGAACCCAGGACCTTCTTGCTGCGAGGCAAGAGTGCTAACCACTGAACCCAGGACCTTCTTGCTGCGAGGCAACAGTGCTAACCACATCAGCAACATTGGCTGAGATCATTGAGAAAAGCGTTGTGTGGTTGAGAGACAACTGTTACCTGTGAGCTAATTCTCTCCCTCTCCTCTTTATTGTGAATGAGCTCCAGCCTAGTGTGTGACAGGTCAGTCTTAGCCTGACACAGCTCCTCACGCAGCGTCTCCAATTCATGACTCTGCCTGCAACACACAAGTGGAGAATATGTTTAGTCTGATGATCATACACACATCAAATCTATACTTATAGATTTTTTTTTAAAACAGGGCTTTTGAGGTGATGAAAACACTGCGCCCAGGCAGCAGTGGTTCGGCAAAAAAAATCAGAGTATATATCTGCTTAGAAAACGAAAATATCAAGAAAATAAATTCTCCACAGGAAAGTTTTGGAGTTTACATTTACATTTTGTCATTTAGCTTTTATCCAAAGCGATTTACAAGTTTTGTACAACAAGACAGCAGAAAGGGTACAACTCTATCAGCTGAGTAACAATGTTCATCAAAGTGTTGAGTGCTACAGTGTAGGTTAGTATATTGTCATTGTTCATAGTCCAACATTGACTAATCAGTTAATCTCTACATACTTTATGTGCGCTATTCCATGCTAAACATCGCCCCTTTCCAAAATAATCCAGTCTTTTTTCATAGATAGCGAGATATGATGCGTTATATGCATTATGCCAAAATAGTTCGGGTTGCTCGCCTGAAACCCCAAATACTTCCAAATCAAAGGTATATACCATATACATATGCATCTTCACAAAACCGTCTTACCCCGAAACTGCCATCGTTACCAAAAGCATGTTTTTAGGTCCGGTAAAATACGGCACTGTGATCGGTACAAAAGCATGTTTTAGTTTAAAAAAATACCAGCAGGTTACCTAAAATAGACCTTACCTCAGTCAGAAGGTACTCTAAAATGAATAAATCCCAGTCGTCCCATGGCAATGGCAATTACTCGTGTATATTGGGCATGGCTATGATACGGGAAAGAATAGGTCTGAGGCACCAAATCTCCAACCAATTGCTATGTCCTGATCCACTCCGAGGCGGAGTAACTCAGTACTGGAAGACAACTGATATCCCCAGTTCAAAAGGTAGGTGATACTGCCACCTGGCGGGATTCGATCGTCATTGCAATTCCAATGTAGGCAGCTGTGCCAGGGAGACACAGGCAGCTCCGAGTGAGTGTTTAGAACGGGGATCAAAGGAAAAATATCAAAGGATCCAAAAACGAGTATATCGAGAATCATGGTGATTTCGTTCATGTCAACTCTACAGGCATCCTTGGAATTAATTAATCATAATAAATACGACAATATTTGTGTGTAAACTGTGTGTGCGCGCGCACTGCGGCAGGTGGCCAGGAGCGTGCAACGAGGCGGTATAAATATGGAATATTAATAAAGTCTATTCCACTATACGGCTATAGTGTGCTGTATGATGACAATACATTTGAATCTGATCTAATTTTGATCCGTTGCAAAGCACTTCAGCTCTACCTGTTGAATATGGGGATAGTCTCATGCAACGCAGACCTTTTTTTGCACACAGCCCTCGCATTATAATGAGCTGGAGGGGGGCGTGTCTGTATGCAAATGAAGTAAGCGAGAACGCGCATCAGCGGTTCGCAGCTGTGATCATTTGGCAAGTTAAGACAACCTCTCCACGCGTTGGTGAATCTGGGGGTAATTGTCGTCGGCTTTCACTTACGACCTTCCAAGGAGGTTGTCGTAAGATAAATCTTAAGACAATGTTGGTGAATGAGGTCCATTGACTGCAATGGATTTGTGATCAAAAGTACAATATTAATATAATGATATTATTTTATTAATGATAATATTTAGGTTTAGGTTATTTTGTATAATTACTTTTGGGCCCCTAAAATGCGGGGACTATGTATGAAAAGGGCTACAAGTCCTACATGGTTCACAAAATCTGACCTTTAACCTCATAGTCATTGTTCCGTTTGAAATCCAATGTGCTGGAGTACAGAGAGACAAAACAACACTGAAAATGTTTCACTGGGCTCAGACTTGCAGACTGCACTGTACCTGCTCAGGACGCTTTCCTTGGCTCGCCTCTCCTCCCGGTGTCTCTCTGCCGTCTCCTTCAGCGCCTCCACCTGTCCTCTGAGGCGCTCCGTCTCCGCTCTCTGTTCCAGCCCAGACCACTGCTCCCTCCCCTCTAGGGACAGGGAACCCATTCTGAGACAGATGGGGGGGGGGGGGAGAGAAAATAATTCAGATTTTTCCAAACAAATGGATTATATACTACATGACAAAAGATGTACATGTTCCCTGGCACGATGGCACTGCAGCACTCAAGTTTCAACACTTTGATGAACATTATTACTCAGCTGATAAGAGTTGTACCCTTCCGGGGTGCTCAAGTAGCACACCATTGAAGGAATCTATGTTTTTCAATGTGTATATAATGTAAAATATTGGTGGATGACAGCATCTGCTATTAGATCTCAGATGAGGAGGACAGTATTTAGTGGTGTGTGTTTTCAAGTTAGACTGGAAGCCACAGGCTAATAGAGCCCTGGGCTCCGAGGTTGTTGGCAGCTTGTTAACATAAACACTGATAAGCACTGGTGGAGGCAGGTTTGGTCAGAGCTACGGGGAGAGTTTGACATCGATAGACGGACGTTTAGTGTGTTAAAGGTAACCAGCCGTTGCCATGGTAGCGTGTCACGTAGTAACGAGAAGAGGGGGCGGGGCCCGTTGCTATGGGGAGAATGTTATGAGATGTCAGTTCCTTCCGGGGTAAGTTAGATTGAGACACGACGCACAGGCAGACGCGTTGATCAGAGACTTTGAAAGGATCCCTCCTCCACTCGTGTGGGGGGGGGGGGCAGAGAATGAAGTGCCACATCATCGCTAACAGGGAATGGTTGTTGGCTACAACGAGGCCCAGAACCCATTGGACTAATAGCATAAGAGATGGTGGAGAAGAATGAATTAAGACTGTTCAAGGACATTACAGAATTGGTTACATCTGGTATGAGGCTTTGTTTATGGAATAAACGTTTTTCCAAGAAAGGTACCACGTTTGCCAGTGTCGAATTCTTCTGATTACGGATTGCATTAACGGGGATGAAACAGTTGTACAGACAGTATTTCGCAGAAACTTCACGAACACAGGTGACGAGGTGATACTGGCTGATTATGACCGAAATCTATCACCATGTACTGCGCTGCGTCGCAACACGGCCGTCCCGGGTTCGACTGCCGAATGTCTACCCTTTGAAACCTTATTTCACATTGTGTGTTACATTGTATGGTCCGGGTGGAAGAATTTAGACCAAGCCAAGTGAATCGCTTCATCCGAGCACTTTGAAACGCGTTCAGCACACTCCATGCATATTTTGTGCCAGTTCATGTCAGGGACCCGATGGACATCAATACTGGAAATCGCGATCAGACAATGGGAATATTGTTTTTGGGATACCTCCTAGTAAAGGTAAGGACTATATGACATCAATCCTACTTTGATCCAACAATGATTTCACATCGATCGCAACGATCAACGTATGTAGTATTAAAAAAGAATGCCGTTGCTGATGATCAGAGCATCAAAAAACGACCCCCCCCCCCCCCCTTTGATGCATTCATGATGAAACATAATTCCTATTATATACCTTTACCTAACGTGTCCAGGCGAGCAACGCGAACGCCTTTAGCAAAATTCACATATCGCTCCATAACGCAGCTTCCAGGAATTAGCCAGGATCACTCTGAAACTATACAATATTCACCACGGGATAACACGCAAACGTATACATGAAAATATTTACTCTTTTTTACATGTTGGACGAGGGATAGTGACTGTCAAATGAGCCATAGTATTGTCTCCATAGCTATAATATAGAATATAGATATAGCCCTGCAATCACCGTGACGCACAGTGAAAATCCCTATCTTTTAAAGCGTGGCCCATAACAAAGATGGATAAAACGGCTGGTGCTGAAAGTGTTAAGCTGGTGGCAATCATCTGCTGTAGATGTGTTGAAAAACCAGAGAGAAAAAACGTTTTTGAAAAAATAACCCATTTGTAGAATTCCTTTAAATTCCAATACTTACTTACTGCCCTGTGTGAAATAATGTTTTTAGTTTTTCCAATTCCATGAGCCCACACAATGTGTATTTGAGGAAGAAGAGCATCATGTGTAGCTAATGTTCTTGCCCAATAAAATAGGTGAATGGTAAAGATGACTCCACAGCATATTGCAGAATAGTAATACCTTATCCTAGAGTCTGTGGGGCGCTCTATCGGGTTCCTTCCTCTTGCACCCTCTCCTTGTAACCTCATAATCCTCCCATTTTCCTTCCGCAACTCCAAGATCTCCTGTGTAGCCTGAGCGAGGGCAAGCCAGGGATTGGCAGAGCTAGGGTCCGCGACTGGCAACGCTGACGTGAGGGCCGGATTCATCCAGGAGGTCGGCGTGTTCCCAGTATCCTGGAACGTCAATGTGAAGTGGGATGGGGGCATCAGGTTCTTCTGGGCATTCCCTGAATAACAGTGAAACCAACCACAACCAATGTGTCAACTATAACGGCATGGTCTTGGAAAACATTCTCGCTCCTTTACCTGGGCCCTGTTCCTCGTACCTGGCTAACTGAGTTAGCCGGATAATTTTCAGCATAGCTTGACTTAAGCCAGACATTTCCGTTCCCCGACGTCGGATTTTCTAAGTCGCTATGGCAACAGATCAGAAAGTTTGAACCTGCTCCAGAGCAGGGTTTAGTTCAGTTAGCTCGATAACCTGCATGGCCACACCCTCGCAAAGAAATGCAGTTCGCTTCCTGAAATAATTCTCACAGTCTAGATCCCATTATACCATTCTGAATTATGTTTTTGTGCTTTGTTTTTCTAGAGGGGGCTTTTGAAATGTAAAATAATAGACCTAAAATGCTGATAATAAATCATATTCAGCAGCCTATAGATTTACTTTGTCCTAAATAATGCACGTCATATTTATACGGATATGGCGCTCGCGCATCGCGACACACAAGTGGTTATTTTAATAACGTGGAGCATTGCAAATGTGAATCCCACAGGGATATTTTTTATGAATGAAACCTATCGGGCGTTTGGCTCTGATTAGTTCCATATTCTCGGCTGTGGATGTATTTGCTTAACGGAGCGCCCGGATTGTGTTTCATTCAAGCATAAATTGAAGCGTCTTTTCTTTATGCGTGGACTGTGGATTATGAATTACGAGGAATCTGAATCTGTGGATTGTTTAATTGTATCACTGTCACTCACACGTTATTGTGATATTGTAACTGGGATTAAAATGTCTGATGAGATGCGCTGTTTGACGGATTTGAGAAATTGAATGAGCCTTTGACATTAATGAATTTGAGAAAATGCAATCTATCTGTTCAAGCACTGTTAGTGTTATCTGATGATGAACATGAGGTGTCACTGGTATAAACCAAAGGTTAATCAATTAAATGCATGTATGGATGATGTCCGAAACAGATTAAAACCTGATTAATAGCGAAACTGTATAGCCTCCCTCCAAGCCTCTCTGACACGTTATTTCGGGTCGAGCCTTGAACATTTTGGGAACCATGTATTTATATATAAAGTGCATGATACCTAAGCCGAGCGCATACAGTACAGATATCCTCATAAGTATCTATTAATTCGTATCAATTAGATACTCTTTGGGCTTGTTTGTATCTACTTATTCTGAAAGAGTTGAACTAATTATTTTCGCTAGCAATAGATCTCATTCGATTATTCATTCCATTAAGCCTACTGCCAGCAGGCACATTTAAAGAAATATAATCTGATTGATTGGGGTAATGAGGGACTTAAACATAGCCTATAGATTATGCATTTAACTTGTCTGCGAGGCTATTGAGCCGTACTGTATTGTACCCATTCTGCAATCTGTTAATAAAGTTTTAAATCAATCAATCAATCAATGCCGTTAGTAAATCAGGATTTCTGCGATCGACACCTGCTGTCTTTTCAGGTGAGGCGGCCGTGCGCAATTATCCTGAGTATCAAGTCTGGTTCGAATTAACGAGACTGAATCAGCGTTCGAGGAACAGGGAAAGCGCAGATTCAAACATCGGGTTAATTTAATCTGGATAATGGGACTTTTGATTGACTTAGTTGAACCAGGTACAAGGAATAGGGCCCTGAGCTATGTGTTTTTACCAACATGTGCTTTTTGTTACAGATGCACCGATACCGGTATCTGATATCAGACCTACTCCTATCCAAGCTCCCGGAGGGTCATCAAAGAGAAGCTGCCTATTCTCAGTCCTTGCCCCACAATGGTGGAATGAACTACCCATCCCAGTTAGAACAGCCGAATCCCGTCCAATCTTTCGCCGTCGACTAAAGACTCACTTCTTCAACCATTATCTGAAATGATAATAAAAAAATAAAAAAATCTAACCCTGACTAACCTTACTGTCATGCACTTGTCCTAATAAACTAACCTACACTGTAACACGCAACACTTTGATGAACATTTTTACTCAGGTGATAGAGTTGTACCCTTCTTGCTGTCTTGTCGTACAGAACTTGTAAGTCGCTTTGGATAAAAGCGTCAGCTAAATGACTAAATGTAAATGTAAATGTGATATCGGTCCGATACCTAAGGTCAGGGCTTTCACTAAACAATGGTATATTTTGCAGTGAAAGCTGGGGGCCAGCTTAGAAACAGATGCATCATTGTCAAATATGTGATTGCTCTGTTCCACTGTGTGTTTGTGCGTGTGTTTTCGTTAGGGATGGCCAAAACTCACAAAATTGCTATTCAATAGTCACTGGGAACTATTCAAAGCTAGATATTTGGGAGTCCCAGCTGGCTAACGTTATTTCCAGGAACAAAAGTATTCATTCAGTTATCATTGATGCTTGAAATGTCTGAGCTTCCACGTTAATGTATGGTATTGTTTTTCCTCAATAGTGACAATTCAACAAGCGAGCTAGCTGGCTGCTGTCATTACCAACAGCTAACGCTAGCGGACCAGGCTAGTGTATTTCCGGAAACAAAAGCATTAAATTTGAATGTTACATCACTGATGCGATGCTTGAAATGTGTGAACTTAGAACTTAACAACATGGCAAACGTACAAAAAGTTGCTACCATATAACATCACCAGTCTCTCTTTCTTCAACTTTGTTTTCTGTTCTCCTAGCTGTTAACCGACTGTTATGCTACCTGGCTAGCCAGCATGCTGTTCATGCTGTTCAGCGTAACAGTTAATAGGGTCGATTTTCAATGCACTACACAGTGTAGTTGCCAGTAAAACAAGGGAAAATATATATTTGGAGACAAAACGATATTCGCATAAACTATTTAATTTTTTATAATTTAACGACTATTCAAATATTCTAAAATCGATGCCCCTCCCTAGTTTTTGTGTTCAATGTTAAACTATGTATAACCTTATATACTGTACTTAAATAAATAACTTACCCTTGCATTTGCTATTTTATTGAAATTATGTTTTTAAGTTGCAGGAAATTACAGCAAATAGTTTTGCCTCCCGGATGGGGGACACAGCCCCCCTCTCCCTAGTTGCGACTAAGTACCATCTTATTTGAAAATCCTGGGGAAAGTCCTGCTGAGGTAAAAATAAGGCATCTTATTCTCCAATAACACTAAAATCAGATACCAAGAAACATTAGTAACATGCCAGAAATCAAAGCAACGTGAGTTGATTTGCTGCACTTTTAACACATAGAAGCATGTACGATCTCTCTAATGGTGTCCAATGACACAGAACTGATAACAGCTATGCTGTTCAGTAGAAGCGATGGATCAGATCGGTACCCTGTACCGGCCGATACTGAAAGTTTAGAACTAGTAATCATATCGGCTGTATGAAAGTGGTATCAGTGCATCTCTACTTTTGATGTTTGATGTGACATAAAAGAATGTCTAACTAATTATGGGACAGCCTACTTCCTGGACCATACTGTGTGTAGATTAAAGAGGACCAAAGAGGACCATGTTACATACATTTCAGACCAGTGCTTTTGGCTTAAAAATCCTAGAAAGATTTCACCTAGTTCAAAATGTTCACTGATTTCTAGATCCAGCTGCTACAAGTCATATGAGCTAATACTAGACTCAATTACCCTTCTCGTTTACTTTAACACTTTGGCTGCCTAAGGTTAAATTCATGATATACCATAGATTGCCAGCGCTATTTGTCTATGGAGAAAGTCCCCTTCTTTGCAGGGCTATAACTTTTTAAATTCTATTGCTACATTGCCATTATTAGGGCCCATTCAAAGTCCTATATGTATTGTTCATTGTGTAGCAACGTTAAACTTTTTCATTCACATATTCATACTAAAGTATGGTCTAATGTATAAGTATGTTTTCATCTCTTTCTGCAGCTTTCTCCAGAACGTGATATATAGCCCCAAATGCATTATATTGATGATGAAATACAGTTTGATGGCAATCAGCGCGATATAAAAAATTCCAACTAGACGTACTTCTAGAAGTTACTACACGTCATCTGATGTTGACCGGATGGGCGAGGGGGCGTTTATAATTCCGTGGGCAGCGTTATACCAATCATCTAATGTGGGTCAAATGTTGATAATAGCAGTTAGTATCGAAGACGGTAACGTTACACGCTGAAACTCACCCCAGTCTCCGCGCGCCGTTGGGCGATCATCGTAGAGTAGAAATCTTATCATTATGGGATATATTTTTACCCGGTCCATCTCCAGCTTGTATAATGGTATATACGTCCAAATCATGTTGTTTATCGAGTTATTGCCAATCGATCACCGTGTAGCATGACGAGCCAGAGTCCCATGACCTATAGCGAGCGCCCGGAAGTACTACGGACGTCTAGCACAACCTCTATGCCACATCCTGTTTGGCGATTGCGCCGATCGGCCACCAGATGGCGCTCCTGAACCGCCAGAGAGCTCAGTGGGTCCTGCTGGTGGATCTCAGGACATATGAATCCGATCGCAGATTTTTGAAATATTGATATAAGGACGACGTAACGCGTCCTCCGGCAACTTTAGCATGGCCAGCAAAGACGTCTAAAGACGGTTCCCGGCAGCCAAAGTGTTAACACATTCAGCGCCAGACCAGAGATATCCCGGGTTAACTCGCCAGCGGTTGGGCGCCAGACCCGAGATATATGGGGTTTTGGTCGTTATTTCTTTTATTCAATATTTCCATTCATTACAGGCACACGGACTCTGGGTTAACATGGGGAATCATCCTGAGAAAGCCAAAGTGCAATACCGGCCGCATCCACCCAGGTGGTAGTATCGAGCACCCTTTGAAACATTATATCTTGGCCTGTGCGTCGATCAAAAGTCTCGGGTCTGACTTTTCTTTGTCGGGCAAGTGGAGCGGTTGTCCCAATCGGATTGAGAAGCGTGAAATGCTCCCGATGCATGACACGATCGACACCAATACTGGGACTAGTGATCAGATAATTGGAATATTCTTTTTGGGGTACATCACATCCTAGTGAAGGTAAGGGCTATATGGTATCAATCCTGCTGTGATCCAACCATGACTTCACTTCGATCACACAACATATGTGTGTACCGTTACTCCACAACATGTGCCGTTGGTGACGATCAAAGCATCAAAAAACGACCCCTCCCTCCCCTTACATGATGAAACATAATACCGATAATATAGATTTGATTTAGAAATAGTAGCGTGTAGGGGCGGCTAAGTGGCGCAGTGGGCAAGGCGCTCGCCACTAATGCAGGAGATTGCTACCAGCTTGGCTGGTCGTTCATACTAACGCAATTGGCAGTGTTATGGGTGGGAAGCTGGTGGGTGGGGATCGGACGTTGTGGACAGCAACTCCTACAGGTCAGTTGGTGCGCCTGCGAAGCAGAATCAGGAAGCAACGAGGGCGGCGTGACCCTCCCACGCAGACCCTCGCCGCTGAGAGATCGCGCTGTGCAGGTGAAAAGATGCGACAGCTGCCTCCTCGTGTACCGGAGGGGACACGTGATGCAAGGCTTAGTCCACATTGCAGCCGGCCTGTGGGAGGCATGGCCTAACAGCGTTCGAGACAGGGGAGGGTAGAATTGGACAATACGGAAAAAATTGGGATGGGAGAAAAATTGAAAAAATGGGAGAAAAAGTAGATAAAAAAAATATATATAGTAGCGCGTACAGGCGAGAAACGGCAAAGTTTTTAGTGAAATGCACGTATTGCTGCATAGCGTCGTTTTCTGGGATTAGACAGGATTACTCTAAAACTATACTCATATTCACCACGGTATAAAATGGGAATGTATGGATGAAAAAATTATTTCTTTAACACATATTGAACGATAAATAGTCGATGTCAAATGGGCCATAGTATTGTAGCTATTATAATAAAGAATATAGTTATAGCCCTGCAAACACCGCCACTTATTCCTATCTCTTAGGGCTTGGCGTGGTAAGTACAAACGATGCTCAACTGCGTGGCGTCCATTGAGTTAATGATCGTACACACATCCCTAGAAAAAATTGCCAACTCTGATAAGCCTTTACCAGATGTCAAATTGATAGGTAATATTCATAATATTAGCTGACATTCAAAACATTTAAAATGACAAAATGACACCATTAACTCTTTAATTGCCAACGACGAGTATACTCGTTATAGCCCGCCAATCGTTGGACGCCAACAACGAGTATACTCGTTATTATGATCGTTATTTCTTTTATTCGATATTTCCATTCATGGGATGGGTCTGAGATCGCAAAAGTCCAATACCGCCGCCTGCCGCCTTGCGGCCACTATTGCACTCCATTTGAAACGATGTGGCTTGGTGTCTGGGCCAATCTGCGGCCAGCGGGCGGGGTCTAACTACTCGGGCAGGGCAAGCGCTTATAACACATGCACCGACGAGAATCAAGCAGTCGCGTTCATTGCTGGATTACGTTGGAAACACGATCGCGATCAGTACTT
Source organism: Notolepis coatsorum (assembly GCF_963971535.1). Taxonomy (NCBI): domain Eukaryota; kingdom Metazoa; phylum Chordata; class Actinopteri; order Aulopiformes; family Paralepididae; genus Notolepis; species Notolepis coatsorum. Next base: position 63,919,845 of record NC_140172.1, read on the forward strand.
GGAATGGCGATCAGATATTGCGATCAATATTGCGTTGATCCAAAAATTCCTTCATGCGATCGGGAGCGTGTGTGTGTGGCGTGTTCCGTTGGTAGCGATCAAAGCGGGCAGATTTCCCCCCCCCCTTTCATGCATCCATGATGAAACATAATACCGATAATCTAAATTTGATTTGAGAACAGTAGCTAGTAGGGGTGTAACGGTACACAGAAGCCAAGGTTCGGTACGTACCTCGGTATTGGGGTCACGGTTCAGTACGAGTTCGGTACAACAGAAGAAAAAAAATTATAATTATTATTATTAATATACACTTTTTATTTTTTATTAAATTTTTTTTTATATATTATATTTATGCTAATTATTATAATTATTATTATTAACCCATTCTTCGCCAGGCATTGTACCCTTCTTATACCATCCTCTGCCAGCTCTATTTGTCTATGGAGATGTTCACCTTCTTTGCAGGGCTATAACTTTTTAAATTGTATTGCTAAATTGACATTACTATCGCCCATTCAACATCAATTATCTATCGTTTAGGATGTAGGAACGTTAAATTTTTCATTCACACATTCATACTAAAATACTGTCTAGAGCATAGGTGTCAAACTCACGGCCCGCGGGCCAAATGTGGCCCGCCACGTCATTTGATGTGGCCCCCCAAGAGCTCAGGTAAAAAAGAAAAAAAGAAAAAAAAAATGTAACATTAATATTGGGTTAAAAAATAGCAGTGTTAAAATAATTGTGGGTTAATGCGTTAATAAAGCTTTAACTTTGACAGCCTTAGTTATTACACATTCTTACACATACATGTATGTTGAACATCTGAGGTATTGATGAAGTAACAAAGGAAAAAAGCCAAAAGCACTTACTCCTCAGACATTCTTTGACAATTTTACAGCCCAAAATACAAAAAAGATCCAGGCAGAATAGGTAACAAAGAGTTGAAGAAATATTGTCTGAACTGTCAGATGCAAACTGGCTGTGTGACATAATAACCGAGCATCTCGCTCAATTGAATAAGAAGCTGTAGGGACGCAAACAAGTCCCACCCAAAACTTGACCAATATAGTTGTGAACTGAGACAACCCTTATTTTGTTATTTTTGAGTACAGTTACAGTTGTGTGTTCATGCAGACACATAATAGCAATTTCATTACGAATTGAAAATGGGGGACCCTGATGTAAACAAGTCGAAAGTCTTTCTCTGGTCTGCATCCCCTTAACAATTGTGTGTATTGAGCTGTACTGTACTGTACCCATTCTGCAATCTGTTAATTAAAGTTAATTAAACTATCTTCCATTAGTTGGATGTATGGCCTCTGCAAGGTTGTGTGCAGCCCAGCGTTTCCGTTAGCCGGTAATTACCGGTATTTGACCGGCAAAATATGTTGAAGTCCGAATATTTAAATATCTCCGGTCATAATGTCCGGTGAAAATAATTCCTCTAAGCACAATTTTATTATTTGAATTGTATTAAAATAGGCTAAAATTAAATAGCCTATGCGATGAACGAAACAATCATTACATTTGTTTCATTGTGCTTCGCTCTAATAAAGCGCGGATGGCGCCGCTCGGATGTGAATCTTTTTTTTTCTTTTTTTGAGCCTGTCTGGCCAGCCACCATATCGACAAACAGCTATACGAGCGAGAGAGAGAGATGGCCAAACAAGCTAAACTTAACAAATATTTCATGAAACCAAGCACAAGCAGGTCTAATAATAATGACATTGAATGACAACGAAGATGAGTCTTCTGAAGTCACAGAGACCGCCGATGCTCCCGCGGAAAATAAACAAATGTCGAGCGTTCAGGCGGCGGCCCGAGTGGAAAGTTAAATTCTCCTGGCTGAGGTACGACATTATAGTCTAGTAGTCTAGCGTCTATGATGTACGAGAGATAACATTGATTGAACGTACACAAAGTACACTTTATTGATTGAACCACAAAGAGCATCCCCAGTCTGCTGCTACCGTTGCGAGCCTCGCAGAAGTCCACCTGTTCGAATGCAATGGGGATCTATCAAAGTGACCCGCTGTTCTCGCAGCCTCGCAGGTACAAAACGGATAGGCAGAACGAGACGGGGTGAGTAAGTGTTGACATTTTTTAATCATATGCAACTGTTGGTTGACTGCCGTGTCACATAGTAATGCATATAATTGATTTATAACTAAATGTAGGCTATAATGAAATCAACAAACGCATTACGAGCATGTGGCTCGTCCTCTCGCTCTCTGCAGCAAACGAGGCTATGTGATGATCAACTACAGTTTGCTGTGTGTGAAGTTGAACATTATGATGTGTGTGACGTGTCTGATACAACGAGGTGAAGCGATGTCGACTCGAGATTCATTTGGGGGTGCGTGTGACAGCTGCTGCAGCCGCGAGCCTGCGGCGCGGGAGCTTGATGCTGGATCAGCGTATCGCACTAACTTGGGAGGCGAGAGATAGTAATTAATTTGATTCTGCAAATCAATTTCTCATTCTTCGCTTGATGTAATTAATACAAATGTCCAATATAACGGAATTCGTTAGCTCATAAAAATGTGATTATAACAGACTGCTGTTTAAAACTCTGACCGGAATTTCAGGAATATGTCCGGGGATAGAAATCTTGCAGGACACCCAGACCGGCACGAATATGTTCTAACGGAAACGCTGGTGCAGCCATTTGTTTTTGTAACATCTGCTACATCTGTCCCACGTGTTCTTTGCAGCTCACAGTTGTTAGTTCTGCCCCTCTTGACTGTGACAAAAAGGTTTTGAACAAACTTAATGTCATAGCTTGTATTTGATGATATTCTTCTTTGTTATTTACTTGAATGGTTTGATCATTGATTGATGGAGTAATATGGGGTTCTGATAAACTAAAATGATTTGTTAAAATAACATAAGCTAACATATATTTTTACATCTATGCAAATGCATATGCAATATGTATAACTTGAATAAGTAATAAATACAGAAACATGTTTAACAATATGTAAATGAGTAGCTACATTTATTTTACATTACATTAACATTTATACGGTCTTTGGCCCTTTGAGGGCAACCATAATGCTGATGTGGCCCTCTGTAAAAATGAGTTTGACACCCCTGGTCTAGAGTATAAATATGTTTTTATCATTTTCTGCTGTATTTCATAGAACGTGAGATATAGCCATTTATGCATATATTAGATCATCAAATGCAGTTTGATAGCGATTGACGCCAGATAAAAAATGTCAACTGTACATGGTCCTAGACATTATGACCGGAGGGGGGGGGGGGGGGGGGGGGGGGGGGGGGTCGTTTATAATGCAATGGCCGACGTTAAATGATTCATGTTGTATGGGTGATATATAGATCAGAGCAGTTTGTATGGTTAATAATGATGAAAATTTGATCTCGATGACTGTAATCCGTCATTGGCAGATTAAGCATGGCGAGGAATGACGTCTTAATCAGTCAATGGCGGAGAATGGGTTAAATAGAATAATTTTCTATAGGCTTGCTGTGGTAATTAGTAGGGGTGGGAATCACCAGTTTCATCACGATACGATACGATATCGATTCTTTGGACAACGATACGATATTATCCGATATCACACAGTCTGCCACGATACGATACGATTCAGGTGCCTGCGATCGATATGAGACGATATTATATGCCCATTTAACACAATCAGTAACATTTAAATCAACAAAAAAAAAAGGCAATGGAAATATCATTTGACATTTTTATTTTTGAGCTCTTCCAGACATTTAAATGAAAAACAATCTATTGTTTTTAATACAAATAGACCTCCTGTTCACTGTTTTTTTTTTTTTTTTTTTTCTCGATATTAATATCCTATTCACTGTCACAGAGCTGTATTTTGGCTGGAAAAGCCGGCCAGATCCTGTTAGTGCGGCTATCCCGAGAATGCACCCTCCTTCCCAGTCCCCACTTCTCTCTGCCTATGGCTCTGGGTTAGCTTGTTAGCTTACACTAACGTAACGTTATCTTCTATCTTTAACGCGACGTGGGCATAATGGAGTGGCGAGGATTGCAAAGCAGGTTAGATGCATTGGACCCGTTGCGGAATAAAACAGCAGGGACATGTTTTGGGTCACAGAATAGGCACACTAGTCTTGCTCTAGTGACGCTCTAGACGCTACTGCTGTGTGCTGTTGATGTTAAACGGAGTTTCACAACACTGGGCGATGACGTCGCCGGATTTTCAAAATAAGAGTATCGCAATATGAATCGATCTTTTTACATTGCATCGATCCTATTTAATTATTGATAATAGATCGATATATCGATCTGGATCGATGTATCGTCCCACCCCTAGTAATTAGTGATACTGGTGTCATTCTGTGTTCAGGCATCCACTTGCTTACTGCCTCTTTAAACGTATCCTTGCTAAGTTTCAGTTTCACTTCCAGAGATAATTTTACTTCACGACGAGACTGAATACTAGAGAACAGATGACATATTACAACAATGGCAGAGGATTATTTGAATTTAAACACAGTGGAGCTCAGATGATCTGTCCGGAAAAGTAGGTTCTTCTTTTTATTTGATTCTGCCTGTGAGTCCAGCGGGGGAGAATGTTGATGTGTTTGTTGGCGCGCGGCGCCGCGTGTGTGTGTGTTTCTTTCCATTGGTTTCATTTGGTTAACGTTATTGGGCGAACAAGAAAATGAAAGAAAACTTTGTAATGACACTGCAGCTGTTCCAATGTAAATGTGCCTCCTCCATGCACTTTCGCCGCTCTGAAGTCTGACTCGGTGTGCCCGGCCACGCGCGCTGTTCTCGCACGGACCTTGCGAGTGCCTGCATGTGGGTGTGTTTGCACTGTGGGGCGTATTCGTCGCATGGGTGCGCGTACTGCACCGTGACGGCCGTACAGTAAATTCGCGGGACGAATACACGTACCGTTACACCCCTAGTAGCTATAGTCAAGGGAAGAAACAATAACGTTTTTACTAGAATACACGTTGCCGGCCATTACGAATAATTTTGGAAATGACACCAGACCGCCCTGAAACTACACTCATATTCACGACGGTATAAAACGGAAATGTATGGATGGAAAAATTATCTGTTTTTTTGCATCTTGACCGGAAGAAACTCAATGACAATCGACTATTATTAGATCCATAGCTATAATGTATAATATAGCTTTAGGCCTGAAAATACAGCCACGTATCCCCATGTTAAAAGGCGATGGCATTTCAACGGTAAGGTAAACAGCGACCCCTGGCGCTGAATGAGTTAAGACAGTTTATAATAGGGAGGTGTAGTCTGACGTCACTGGTTGTTCCACCCGTATAGGGATTTATCATTGGGAAAATGGATTATCGGCTATTGTAACAATTCTGCCGCATGAACATTGGCAAGCTTTCCATTTTTGCACAAAATGAGTTCCCTTCTACCACTAACATTATTGTTTAAGCATTTTTGGTTGAAATAAAGGTAGTTATAGGGTTTTTAATTTGTCGTAAAAAAAATAACTACATTTACCAGTAGGCAGCCTGTTGTTCAGTGGGCAGCTGTCGTCTACCTCACGTCACGGCAAGCTGATAGCTAGCTAACTAACTAACGTCGACGTTACAAGCTCAAAAACCTTATAACTACTACTACTGTCATGTCCATAAGTTCCCTGGCAGAATACTTTGTTTGCGAGGACAAAAGTATACAAAGAGGAGAGAACCATTTTAAATCGGGGCATGTTAAAGGAGTTTCGGGAATGCCGGCTAGCAAGCTAGCTAGCTAGTTTACTAACGTCATGTAAAAAACAATAACGTTATAAACTATACACAATATGTACAACGAAACAATGATTTACATAGTATTTACAGTGATTTAATATGCAGCGAAATAATGTTATACGATTTAAAATATAAGAGAGGCTTTAGAGATTAATGGTTATGATCACCAGAGAGATACTAGCCACAGATTCAGGGTCAGTTATTTTCCCATTGTACGAATTGTTAAGCTTATGGAATGTAAGGGAAATCTGATCCTAGGTCTGTGACTACAGGCAGGAGGCTATGCTGTGGTGACATCAGTCAGCAGCGCCAAATAACAGTGTAGTTTCACAGCAAACGAAAACATAAACGTTGTTATTTTGCTACCTTTACGATTAATTGCGAATATTTTCATGTTGAGCTATAGATTTACACCATGCCAACGTTAATGCTTTATTTATCTAAAACGAGCCGATTTAGAAATAGTCAATGGGGAAATACATTAAGTGGAACAGAGGGTGGAACAGGAAAAAACTAAAATGACGTAACCACTACACCTCCCTATAGACACGATCAACGTTTCAGGCAACATCCACCAGAGTAGTGTTCCAAGCAGGGTTAGAAATTAACATTTTTTTTCAAGGGCTTTTTTTGCCCCCCTTAATTGATTTTTGGGGGCTTTTTTTTTATAATGAAAATTAACATAAAGATTATAAAACATTGTTGACACTTTTTTTTACAGTCTTCGTCCCTATGTTTGATAACGTAATGTTAATGTCTCCATATATAGGGCTCTACGCTAATCTTTTTCCCAAGGAGCACATGTGCTCCTAAATAAAATGTTAATAAATAAAATCTAAATACAAATTTAGGAGCACACATAAATTTAGGAGCACAGTGACAATTGTTCAAGTAACACACACACACACACACGATGTGTGACATCATGGCTTGGTTTCATGTTTTGAGGTACCCTTCAATTATCTGTAAATAATACATACATACTCTATCTAAATAGATTAAATATTATTGTCCCTGAGGGCAAGTTGTGTTGTTGTCTTGATATATCTACAAATAGCAGACGAATAACCGGTTGCCTCTGGATCAATGAATGTCTAATATTGAATAATATTATTAGCTATTTTATTTTTAACATCCCTAATTCCAACAGTCAAGAGGCTTGTTTCAAATTGATACATGAAAAACCCCACACACGCAACGTTTGTGAGTATAGGCTCTGGCCAGATCGATCAATGAAATACGTTGAAATGAATGAAATAAGCTCAGCGCTGTGGAATGAAGGAAATGCGCATTGGGATCGGATTTGGATGTTATTCTTTGGAGTTGTGTTACAAATGGAACGGTCTTTCCCCGCCGAACACAAGTTACTTAACGTTACACAGGTCGCGCTATGCAGATGCTTAGCTTGCTAACGTTAAGATAGCAGTGTAAATTATGTTACACTATGCATGCTTGATGAAAGCAGAGCTCTCTGTCTGTCTGCGTTCGCAGCACCTCTCAAGTACCCTGTAACACGCAGCGGGCCCCGCCTCCCTCCCTCCTTGGAACAAACATTCCACCCAAAAACTGAATTTCAGTCCAGTTTCTGAACTATTAACAGCGGAGCTGTTTTGTAATCTTCACTCGTCTGTCTCGCACACTGCAAGTAAATGATTTTTCCGGTTCGCACACACACATATTATTAGGGGCAAATACGAGGGAAATGCTCGCACTGTAGAGCATATATATAATTATATATATAATTAGTAAACTGTCGGGGGCTTTTCTTGCCCCCCTTAACTGATTTTCGAGGGCATTTGGTCAATTTTCGAGGGCATTTTGCCCCAAGCCCCCGTTAATTTCGAACCCTGGTTCCAAGACAAACAAAAGAGTAAGTTCACTCGTATTCCTTATGTATAATTTCCAAATGGGGGGAAATAGAATCCACCAACCAACCTAAGCGAATCATGTTAAACCCAGATTCGGCTCAAACAAGGGACTAAACACGTTTCGCAATTATGCCACATCAATGTGGAACGCCCTACCCAAAGCTGTAAAGGAATGTGAATCACTACCCACCTTCAAAAACACTCAAAAACACCTACGGGAGACTGCAATTCGAAACTGGCCCCTACAAATGTCCTAACCCAGTTGTACAGTAAATGACCAAGTATGGCTTTGTCAGTATTCCAATGTACAGTGTACAGTGTGTGTGTGTCCCCCCCCCACCTCCAATGTACAGCCCCCCACCCACCCACCCAACCCCACCCCACATACCCAACCGCCTCCAATGTACAGTTTCTACGTCAAATGTATATACACTCTTTTTCTGGACACTTTTTGTATCACAAACAGTACTGTATTTGCAAATATGGTATGTCATAAATGTATAGATGTAGCAGTACTGTCTATCTGTATGTTGTGTATGTCATACTATATGTTATGATGAATTGAAAATGGGGGACCTTGATGTAAACAAGACGAAAGTCTTTCTCTGGTCTGCATCCCCTTAACAATTGTATGTATTGAGCTGTACTGTACTGTACCCATTCTGCAATCTGTTAATAAACTTTTAATTTCAATCAATCAATCAATCAAACTGTAGCTGGTGTTTAGTTTATCAACTACCTACTTGCTGGCTGGCTTGGCAGCTGAACATGTAGGTTTGAGGTTAGAAATGTCACACAGTAGCCACGTGTACATTTATGAGCAATATTTGACCTATTGTGGCCACTGGTCTAGGATAATCAAATTGAGCGCCCTCCAACCTAACAAGGCCACCGGCAATGACAACATCCCCTCCAAATTCCTCAGAGACTCAGCAGCCGCCATCACCCCAGTCATCACACACATAATAAAGCTGTATAAAACAGGGACACGTCCCCAAGGACTTCAAAATTGCAAGAGTGACCCCTCTGCACAAAAAGGGCAGCAAATTAGACCCAGGCAACTACCACCCTGTTTCTATTCTTACCTCCATCTCGAAAGTCATGGAAAAAATTGTCTACAAACAGGTCGAAAAGTACTTGGCGGAAAAAAATCGAATCTATGAATTCCAATCTGGCTTCAGAACGTCCCACTCAGGGAACAACATTTACTTTTTGACTTACCAGCCATTTGGCTGGTAGATTTTTAAAAACTACCAGCCAGGCAGATTTTTTACCAGCCAAAAATTAAAAATAGCTTTTTAGTATAGCGCCATGTGTTATTATTACTATATAATACTCTCATATGCTATTTTCAATTAATATCATAAACAACATAAGGAATATTAGCATAATTTTGAGTGGACTGAAGGAATGAGTCAGCGTTAATAGTTTTAAATGCAAATAATTTATTGAAACATAGAAGTGGGGTCGGGGACACACACACTGTTTCAACTCACCACCCCCGCATCATATTGTAGTCTAGTCTGTCTTCAAACTTCCACTCCTCTCGAAACCTTTTTATATTTGAATATCAACATTATCTGTGCATCCTCAGTAATCCTCAGTTTACTACAATATACTCCTCTCCTGAGTCCTGACTAGTGACTTCATCGTCTTTCCAAACGCACGCACACACACAGAGAAAGGGAGAGTGCCCCCCCCCCCCCCATTTCCCTTTCCCCAGTCCACACTGTCTGCTGTTCTCTATGGCTCTGCCGCTGATCAGGATTAGCTTGTTAGCTTACGCTAACATAACGTTCATTTCGGGCGATGTGGGCATAAAAGAATGGCGACGATGCAATGCATGTTAGATGCATTTGACCCGTTGTGAGAAGAAGAAAAAACCACAGACTTATTTCGGCTCGCAAAATAGGCGCACTGCTTTGTAGCTCTGCTCTCAGGGAACAAACTTTACTTTTTGACTTACCAGCCATTTGGCTGGTAGATTTTAAAAACTACCAGCCAGGCAGATTTTTTACCAGCCATTGGCGGTTGGCTGGTACTTATTTTGTTCCCTGGTCCCACTCCACTGACACATGCCTCCTCTATTTGAACGACCACATCAAACAAGAGGTGGACGCGGGCAAATACTGCGGCATGGTCATGCTGGACCTACAAAAGGCCTTCGACACTGTCAATCACTCCATTCTGATTGACAAGCTACAGTAAAAGCAATTGGTTTTGATAGTTTATCAGTGAGCTGGATGCAGTGTTAATTTTGGCAGCTATTTTCATTTTAGTCTTAGTCATGCGTCAAGTGCTCCTTTTTCGTTTATCATATTTAGTCATCTTCATTTATTTTTCATTCAGTCAGTTTTAGTCAACTAAATGTCTGAGCATTTTAGTCTTAGTCAGTTTTTGTCTCAATTTTGTCTTTTGTTTTAGTCTAGATTTAGTCGACGAAAACGGATGACATTTTTGTCTATTTTTAGTTAACACTTTGGGTGCCGGGAAACGCTTAAACACGTCATTCCCGGCCATGCTCAAGTTGCCGAAGACGCTTTACAGCGTCTTTAATATCAATATTTCAAAAATCTGGGATCGGATTCATATGTCCCCTCCGCTGGCCTGAGATCCACCAGGAGGACCCACTGAGCTCTCTGGCGGTTCAGGAGCGCCATCTGGTGGCCGATCGGTGCAATCGCTTAACAGGAAGTGCCGTAGAGGTTGTGCTGGACGGCCGTATTACTTCCGGGCACTCTGTACATGTCCCGGGACTCTGGCTCGTCACACTACATAGCGATCGATTGCCAATAACTCGATAAACAACATGATTTGGACGTATATACCATTATACAAGCTGGAGATGGACCAGGTAAATCTACATCCCATAATGATAAAATTTCTACTCTACGATGACCGCCCAACGGCGCGCGGACACTGGGGTGAGTTTTAGCGTGTAAAGTTACCGTCTACGATACTAACTACTATTATCAACATTTTACCCACATTAGATGATTGGTATAACGCTGCCCACGGAATTATAAACGCCCCCTAGCCCATCCGGTCAACATCAGATGACGTGTAGTAACTTCTAGAAGTACGTCTAGTTGGAATTTTTTATATCGCGCTGATTGCCATAAAACTGTATTGCATCATCAATATAATGTATTTGGGGCTATAGATCACGTTCTGGAGAAAGCTGCAGAAAAGAGATGAAAACATACTTATACATTAGACCATACTTTACTATGAATATGTGAATGAAAAAGTTTAACGTTGCTACACAATGAACAATACATATAGGACTTTGAATGGGCCCTAATAATGGCAATGTAGCAATAGAATTTAAAAAGTTATAGCCCTGCAAAGAAGGGGACTTTCTCTATAGACAAATAGAGCCGGCAACCTACGGTTGATAATGAATTTAACCCATGGCAGCCAAAGTGTTAATGGGAAAAAAATTGTCAGAAGTCAGAAATAGTCAACATGGAACATTTTCTGATTTAAATTGCGTATTTATTTTTTAACCTAGGGGAATCTGAGTCGGCGGCACAAGTGATACACAGGAAGTATATATGTTGGTGTAGACATGGTCCAATGTATTGTTGCTCCTACAGTATATGTTGGTGTAGACATGGTCCAATGTATTGTTGCTCCTACAGTATATGTTGGTGTAGACATGGTCTAATGTATTGTTGCTCCTACAGTATTATGTTGGTGTAGACATGGTCCAATGTATGCATCAAAGAGAGCATTACGGATGTGGTGACATTGTTTCTGACCAGAGAGACGACGCTGAACTCTGTCTGTCTTCTGTTTGCTGTGTCTTTCCTTTCTCTCTGCCATGTCTGTCCTCTCTCTGCTGTGTCTGTCCTCTCTGTCATGTCTGTCCTCTCTCTCTCTGCTGCTGTGTCTGGCAGTAAACAGAAGTAAACAGAACACACAGTAGTACTAGTAGTAGTACACACTGATTGCAATCTGTTTGCACACAAACATTATATAAAATCACATTCTGAGGTCAGTGTTAAAGTGCCACATGGAAGAGGTCTGGTTAGTGGTTAGAGTTAGAGGTGGTCTAGGTCTGGTTAGGGTAACTTAGGGGTAGTTAAGCATTCATTATAATTTATTATTATTATTTAGATAGATGGATGTAAAGGGCTAGACCAACTCTTAACCCCTATCCGGACCTAGACCACCTCTAAGTCACAACCCTAACTTAGGGGTTAAAGTTAGAGGTGGTCTAGGTCTGGTTAGGGGTTAGAGTTAGAGGTGGTCTAGGTCTGGTTATACTGATCCGATACCAGTGCATACATAAAAAAATGTATATTATATAAATAAAACTTTTTTTCTTTTCTTTTTTACAGCTACTGTTTTATATACTGTTTTTTTTAGTAATAACTAGAAAGTAATGATATTTATTCAACAACAGGTGATTGTATAGATTAGTATTAGTATCATTAATTGACAACTAAGCTCAATGAGTTCACCCACGGAATGGTTGTTGGCACATTGTTTCCGCACGGACGTTACACGTTGTTGCGCACTTCCTATCCAGCCTGCTCCAGTTCCAGTTAGCTAGTAGTAACGTCTATGTTGTGATTTTTAATGCAAAATAAATATTCAACATTCTCTTTTGAGACTCCGCCTCAGACTCTTATCATTTGGCACTAAAAGCTAAACATTGTCACCGGTATGTCTGTCCGCAACGTGTCATTAATTGTGTGGGAGAGGTCGATCAGTGACTACGTTAACATGAGCTAGGTTAGCCAGTTAGCATGAGCTACCGGTTAGGTAGATGGAAAGAATGTAACGTTACTGGTGATTTACCTTGGAATACTCCTTTGCCAACTTGCTGTACTTTGCTTGCAGGTCTGCAGCTGGATTATGAATAGTCCCAACTTTAGCCAAGGTAACGTTAAGCTAAAACTAGCTTTTCAAATAGCTCTACAGCTAATGCTAATAACGGAGCTCCGCGTCACACTGCTCTACTCGGGACAATGGCATTAAGAAAAGTTATAATTATTTTGGCTCGTCTTGTTTTAGTCAACAATAGCAACATACATGAAGAAAAATTTCATCCTGGTTTTTGTAAATTACATTTTTGTGTCCTCAGTTGCGGTCAACGATATTTAATAAACTATTTAGTCTCGTTAGCATCAAGTGGTCTTCAATAACGTGACGTCACGTCTCGTTGTCGTCATGAAAAAAACCTTCGTTGACGAACATCTTTCGTCATCAATTTAGTCAACAAAGTGACTGGCTGGATGCAATCCTACCTGGAGGGAAGAGAACAGATGGTAGAGGTAAACGGTACTCTATCCCCCCCCCTCACAGTGAGCTGTGGTGTTCCACAAGGAAGCATACTAGGACCGCTACTCTTCCTAATTTATGCAAATGACATGTCTGTTACGTCTGGTACTCTAGCGAGTGCCAGCACTTTAACTAGTGTTCTAACTATTGCGACAGTGTCGTGTTATTCTGTTGAGTTTCACGTTACGGCATATGGCCGAACATGACGTTGACGTTGATGTTCTGGTGTACGTTACAATGCATGTGTCTTCAGTTCAGTAAACACCGACATGCTGAAACTACGTGTTGTCTGATTCTTCCAACATAACATTGGCGACGAGAGATGGCTGAATTATCTATCCCACCCCCTCCACCCTTCCTACCGCTGCCCGGTGAGCCGCCCGTCCCGTGGGCGCGTTGGATTTCCTCGTTCGAGACGTATATCCTGGCTACCGGTTTGGACTTGTCCGCGGTGAGAAAACGTGCATTACTACAGCACTGTTTAGGCGTGGAGGGACAGCGTGTGTGTGAAACGCTCGGCACATTGGACAGTGACACATATACGTCTGTGGTGGCGCTCCTAAAGGGACATTTCGCCACTCCACAGACTGCACTCCTCCGTCGAGTTGTGTTCCGACGGAGACATCAACGTACTGGCGAGTCAATAACGCAGTACGTCGCGGACCTACGGGGCTTGGCTAGCTCATGCAAATTCGGGGCATTACAGGATGAAATGGTGAGAGACCAACTCATATTGAACACCGACAGTGATAAAATCAGGGAAAGACTACTGTTGGAAAATGACGAGCTGACATTAGCAGTAGCTATTAGACTAGCAGTGCATGTGGAATCTGCTATGAACTGTGCAGCTAGTTTGTCTACCTCCCCCAGCCCCAACACACACGTGCCAGTAGAGGCTGCGAGCACGCTCAGCTCAAGGGTGTCCCTCCTCAACGTGAGTGCAGACGACGGCGGGGACAATATACTGTTAGCCTCCCAGTCACGTGACCGCTCACGCCAGCCGTGTGGGAATTGTGGCTCCCTTTCACACAACTCCAGAGCCCAGACCTGCCCTGCCTGTGGCAAAGCCTGCTCCAACTGCGGGAGGCTAAACCACTTCCACAAGGTCTGCAGGTCAGCCCCAGCTAGCGCTTCCAAGCCACCGACCACTATCATCCATAATGTCAGCTCAGGACGAGTGCCATTCAAAACATGCTCATTGGTGGTTGGTGACATCACACTGCCCCTCCTCCTCGACACTGGAGCCACAGTGTGTCTATTGAATTGGGCGACATACTCTCAATTCTTCTCCCACAAACCACTGGGCCCGCCCACCACCACCCTGCGAGGCTACGCCGACTCCAAGATTGACATCATTGGCTCCCTCCAGCTGCCGGTGAGGTACGGAGAAAGGACACTGCCTGCCTTCAATTTCAACATCGCACGCCGAGGGACCAACCTCCTCGGCCTCGACCTCTTCAGTGGCCTCGGTTTCTCTCTGCTGGACACCACAGGCTCAGAGATCCACACTGTCACCGCTGTCTCCTGGCAGCAACAGTGGCCGGCACTGTTCAACGGCGTGGGCTGCCTCCAGGTCTTCGCTCACCAGCCCCTGCTAGACCAAAAAGTGACTCCGGTCATCCAGCCCCTTCGCCGCTCCCCCCTGGCTCTCCATGAGGGCATCGCCACCGAGTTACAGAAGATGCTGGACGACGACATCATCGAACAGGTGAACGCGTCACCCTGGATCTCCAACTTGGTGGTAGCAAAGAAGAAGACAGGGGACCTGCGACTCTGCGTGGACATGAGAGCGGTAAACAAGGCCATCGTCCCTGATAAATACCCCCTGCCAACCACAGAGGAGCTCACCGCGTTCATCACCCACAGGGGGGTCTTCCGTTACAAACGCATGGCTTTTGGCTTAAGCTCTGCCCCCAGCTGCTTCCAAAAGATCATGGCCTCCGTCTTCGCCGGGATCCCCGGGGTGGCCATCTACCTCGATGACATCGTGGTGCACGGGGCCAACGCCGAGAGTCACGACGCGAGCCTCCACAGTGTCTTAAGTGCGATGGCGAAGCACCACCTCACACTCAACGGCAAGAAGTGTGTCTTTGCCACCACGACCATTGACTTTGTTGGGTTCCGCCTCTCGGCTGACGGCATGTACCCGCTCCAGTCAAACACAGAGACCATACACAGTGTCCCAGAGCCCACCTCAGCGGCCCAGGTGGCCTCTTTCCTGGGCATGACGGCGTACTACCTCCGCTTCCTGCCACACTACTCCGACACAACTGCACCGCTGCGGAAGCTGTTGAAGCAGGATGAGCCCTGGCTCTGGACGCCTGCCTGCTCGAAGGCTGTGAGCCTCAAGTCCCAGCTCACCTCATTACCAGTCCTGGCGTTTTTCGACCTAGACAGCACCACCCTCGTCACGTGTGATGCCTCCGCCGCAGCCGTTGGCGCGGTACTGTCACAGCTACACGGGGGTGTGGAGAGGCCGGTCGCTTTCGCTTCACGGGCCCTTAGCCCCACAGAACAGAGGTACTCAGTGGGGGAGCGAGAGGCCCTGGCCTGCATCTGGGCATGTGAGCGCTGGCATATGTACCTCTACGGCCGCTCATTCACGCTTAGGACGGACCACCAGGCTCTCACTACCCTCCTTGCCACGTCAGGCACTGGCCACAAACCGCTCCGCCTCCACCGCTGGGCTGACCGCCTGCAGCAGTACAACTTCGGTTTGCAGTTCACGCCGGGCCGGGACAACGTAGTAGCTGACCTACTGTCACGCGCCATCCCCAGTCCCCCCACGGCCCCGCCCTCGACTCCCGATCAGGCTGAGCATGACCTGGTCCAGCTCCTCCACACTC
Organism: Notolepis coatsorum; assembly: GCF_963971535.1. Classification (NCBI taxonomy): domain Eukaryota; kingdom Metazoa; phylum Chordata; class Actinopteri; order Aulopiformes; family Paralepididae; genus Notolepis; species Notolepis coatsorum. The sequence continues at coordinate 63,935,590 of NC_140172.1, forward strand.
CCCTCCAAGAGACAGTGTCGCTGCAGGAGCTCCAGGACACCTCGTCTGCTGATCCTGTCCTCTCTGCGCTCTCAACCTACATCAGGCAGGGTTGGCCGGCGAGGACACCTGACGAGCTTCTTCCCTATAGCAGACTCCGGGATGAGTTGTCATGCTGGAACGACTCCTGCGTCGCTCGTGGGCTCTGTACTGTGGTCCCGAGTGTCCTTCGGGCGTGTGTCCTTGCTATGGCGCACGAGGGCCACTTGGGCATAGTCAGGCTCAAACAGCGGTGTCGTGACTTGGTGTGGTGGCCAGGCATCGACAGGGAAATCGAGACCCTGGTCAAGGACTGTACTGCCTGTCTTCTGAGCGGGAAGACCAGGGCCCCAGCCCCGCCCCCACCCATGCAGCCATTGGACTGGCCGTCCCAACCCTGGGAGCACCTGCAGCTCGACGTCTGTGGTGAACTGCACGGGGTACCGCATCACCAGCGTTTCCTCGTTGTGATCTACGACCTCCACTCCAAGTGGCCTGAGGTGGCGCCCGTGGGCTCGGTCACAGCCGGGGTGCTGATTGAGATTCTCGAGTCCCTGTTCACACGCTGGGGCCTGCCCAAGAGGATCACGACAGACAATGGCCCCCAAATGATCTCCCACGAACTGGCCTCCTACCTGGGGGGTAAGGGGATACGTTATATCCGCACGTCGTTCTACAACCCGGCTGCGAACGGGGGGTGGAACGGCTGAACCAATCCCTGAAGAATGGCATCAGGGCCCACCTGACACAAGGGTGCACATTCATCAACGGTCTCCAACAGAAGCTCCTGCACTACAGGGCTACTCAACAACACGCCACCACAGGCGTCTCCCCAGCCTCCCTCATGCTAGGGCGCGAGTTTCAGCAGGACGCCAGCGCCGGATGAAGGACCGTTTCGACAGGACCCGACATGCGAGACCACCTACCATCGCCGTCTCAGACTGGGTCAGGATTCGGCGACCCCACCGGGACAACAAGCTCCGGTCATTCTGGTCTGACCCGGTCCAGGTCAGACAGCAGCTTGGCCCGGCCTCATTCAGGCTGGCTGATGGTACGCGTTGGCATGCTGGCCGACTGCGCAGGGTGCAGGCTCCCGCTGCCCCGGGACAGGGTGTGCCCGCGGCTGTAGCTCTGCAGGACAGACGATTCAATTATGTTGCAGCCCCAGCACCCACGGCTATAGCTCTGCAGGACAGACAATTTGATGATGTTGCAGCCCCAGCACCCGCGGCTCAGCCTGAGGCTGCGGGACCTCCGCCGTTGGCTGTTGCAGTGCCCGGGCCCCGCCCACTCCGAGCGCGCAACAGGCCTGCACACCTGAATGACTTTGAGACTGAGTATCACTCAGGGTTGAGTGAAGGGGGGGGAAATGTTACGTCTGGTACTCTAGCGAGTGCCAGCACTTTAACTAGTGTTCTAACTATTGCGACAGTGTCGTGTTATTCTGTTGAGTTTCACGTTACGGCATATGGCCGAACGTGACGTTGACGTTGATGTTCTGGTGTACGTTACAATGCATGTGTCTTCAGTTCAGTAAACACTGACATGCTGAAACTACGTGTTGTCTGATTCTTCCAACATAACAATGTCGTCAGCCTGTGACTGCAACTTGTTCCTGTTTGCGGACGACTCAGCCCTGCTGGTCTCTGACAAGAACAAGGTGCAGGTTGAAAAAACCCTCAGTTCGGAACTAGGCAAAATCTGCATATGGCTCGCTGATAACAAACTATCATTACACATGGGCAAACAGAGTCCATTCTCTTCGGTTCAAATAACAAACTCAGCAAGACCGACGGCTTCTCAGTTACAGTGGGTGACAATATTGACACAAGGAAAGACGAAATTACCTACCTGGGTTCCATCCTAGAGGCAAATCTTTCCTGTGACAAAATGGCATCCAATGTAATAAAAAAAGTCAACCAACGAACTAGATTCTTGTACCGGATATCCTCTCTGGTAAACAAGAATACCCTGAAGACTCTGGCAGGAGCACTCATTCAAGGGTACTACGACTATGCGTGCACCTCATGGTACCAAAGCACCTCAAAGGCGCTTAAAACAAGATTTACAAACATCACAAAACAAACTGGTCAGACTACTACTTGACCTTACCCCCAGAACCCACCTCACCCCTGCCCACTTTGACAACCTAGGATGGCTTAGAGTAGACGACAGAGTACAGCAACTTGCAATGGGCCTGGTCTACAAGATACACTATACGACTAAGGTACCCATGTGTACATGTCAAAATACTTCCCAAAGGTCAGTGAATACCACAACCACTACACCAGAGGAAGCTCAACAAATCATGTTAAACCCAGATTCGGCTCAAACAAGGGACTAAACACGTTTCGCAATTATGACACATCAATGTGGAACGCCCTACCCAAAGCTGTAAAGGAATGTGAATCCCTACCCACATTCAAAACCACTCTTAAAGAGCACCTACGGGAGGCTGCAATTCGAAACTGGCCACCGTAAATGCCCAAAACCCCCACCACCTCCTAATAGACAATCTCCTCCCCACCGCATGTATATATTCCCTCCCCGCCATATGTATATTTCTCTCCCACCCACCCACCCCCTCCTAATGTACAGTCCCCTCCCCATCATATGTATATACTCTGTCAGGATCTAGGGGTAACAGTACTGTCATAGGCGGCGCGTATATAAGGCCAGGGGAGGCTATGCCGACCCAGTCTGTGCATTATTATAGGCAGCCTAGGCTACGATATTGTGTGTGTGTGGGCTGCTGCAGCCCGGTGGTGACAATACGCAAGGGTCGGCCAACCAAGGTGTCAATGGCAGTAGGTGTGGTGGCCGTTTAACATTCCAGACTGCAGGCAGTAACCAATCACGCCGCATCATCAAACTAACCGATGCCAGGCTGGTCTTCAAAATCTTCCATGGTCTGACTCTAGCCCCACCCCCACTTTCCGATTTTTCACATCCAGGTTTGCGTGTAGTCTTTTACCAACAAACTTGCAGTTCCGCGTTCGGGTTCAGAACTGTTGTACCGGGTGGCGTCTATTAGAATCCTAACGCTAATTTCCATTAAGGACAAGTACATTTAGCAAATCAGCCCTCTCCTTGAGAGCTGCCAAGACCTGGAACTCCATTCCAAGTTACATGCCGCCTGGGCATAACACGGATCACCTGAGGCCAAGGGCTTGCTCTACGAGGGCATGATGAGACTGAGTCAGAGTTAATCAAACCGTGGAAACTTTTTAGAGCTACTATGTACATTGTTTTCAAAGCATGATGAGATCCAAATTACGGAAAATGTTTCCTTCATTGCCGTCGGCACCGCAACTTGTGAACGGCCTTTCCCAATGAGGCGCATCCGAAACTTTTGTTGCATTAAGGTAAGACAATGAAATGGTTAATCATATTGGATGCCTTCATTTGAACAATTAATTTGCACTATATGAAATGAGTGGGGCTCGCTGTAGTAGCCTAGTAGACGTGGGTGTGTGTTGTACAGTGGTGCGTTATTGAAATCATCTGGGGTGACACGCACCACGTGCATGCGCGCTCCCGGCACGTGCGCGCGCTCCCGCGAATGCGCATTTAATGTCCCCTCGCTTGGGCACAGACTAAAGACAGTGCCTAATTGCCTCTACGAATGGAATGTAACACGTCTTCACAACAAGTTAGGTGTGAATGTGTCTGAGAACGTATTTAACACACCTGACGACCAGCGCTATTGATATGCAAATAGCGAGTGAGCTTGCACACCGTGCTACCCCGTCCCATGAACAACGCATGCCTGGTGTTGTATGACATCAGAACCTGGACAGCACCGTTTGCGTGCAAGCAAAAAAGAAAAAGGGAAAATTTTGCGCGCTCCGCACGACTCCCATCCCATCTATAGCCTACCCTAATGTCCAGCTCACCCGCCGCCTATGAGTACTGTATATTTGAATACAGTTTGTCACAAATGTATCAGTACTAAATACCTATATGCCATAAATGTCATGTATGTTGTATGTCATAAATGTCTATATGAATTGAAAATGGGGGACCCTGATGTAAACAATACAAACGTCTTTCTCAGGTCTGCATCCCCTTAACAATTGTGTGTATTGAGCCGTACTGTATTGTACCCATTCTGCAATCTGTTAAATAAAGTTTTCATTCATTAATTCATTCATTAATTCATTCATTCGTTCAAATTGTACATCCAGACCTGGGCCAGTTATGTGTTATGATTTGTCTAGGAGGTGCATTGGGAAATAAGGAGGGGTTTCTGAGCCATTTTCAGAAAGTGCTCGCAATCCAAAATCACTGAATTGGACGATTCTTGCAGTAATCTCCAGTTATCCAAAGTGACGATACAACAGTTTCCCATACAGGGTGCATTTGTGGCGGCGTCACACCATAATAATATTAATATCATGTTGCGTGGTAGCTCTATTGACGAGCTTTGTATGCATTACATATATATGTATCCGGCCACCAGAAGTAACATCAAATGAGCTTGACATCAACCTGGAAAAGGTAACGTAACGTTAGCTAACGGTTAGAATTTACTTGTAACAGCTGGTGCAATGAAGTCACCAGGGACGTTGAGTTTTTCTTTCTCCTCGGTGTGTCTCTCCATGCTGACTGTGTCATTTGGTTATGACAAAACGTGAAATTGGTGCAGGTGAAGTGTTGGAAGAGAGGTTCCACTGTTCTAATTAAGTTAGTTCTGTATGGTCCACGGCATAGAACTATGTATAATAAACCCGCTCCACTGTCACACTGTACTTTCGTATTATTGTTTATTGCCAAGGGAACTAATTTCGTTCTCCCGCCGCTGCGTCGTTACTTCGTTCTTCTTCTACTTTTCTTCTTCTGTTGAGTTTAACACCGATATGCATCCGTATATGTTGCATTACCGCCGGCGCCCTCTACTGGAAACACAATAGATCCACTACACTTATTTATTTATTTGTATTAAATAAAACATTTAAACAATAAAATAAAATAATACAAAACGAATGTTCTTGCCCACCGCTCAACCCTTTCTCTATACATATCATGCCCTAGTTGTCAGCTCTTGTGTTATTTCTTGATAGTTCATTAGTTGCTGTAGCCCTGATAGGTCTCTGTATTTATTACACATTTCCCCAAAGCCAACAATGTGACATTAGTCCAGATATCAATCATCCCAGTCAAACTCATGGTCTAAATCCGGGATGTCCCCTCGCCAAATTATATCTAGTGTTCATTTTAGGTGGATTTGATCAATAGTGTGTAGAAATCTGAGACAACCTCTCAAGGTTGTCCTGTCTCTAATAAGTTTAACAAAAGGGTGATTGATTGATTGATTGATTGATTGATTGATTGATTGATTGATTGATTGTATGGGTGTAATGCTTGGGCCCACAGAACCACATGTGCCCTAAGCGCCGATCTTAGTTGTAAGTAGAGGGGAAAAGACGCGCCAGGGATATCATAAAAATCTCTTAGGTCCTGAAACACACAAAGACCGGTTTTATATATCCCCCAGGGTATGAACTCCCTTCCTTTCCCACTGAGGAATGTTAAAGGATTTATGCCCAACAAGTAGTTGTTGGTTATGAAATATTGGAGAGTCGAGGTGCCAGGGGCACTTGACCGCACAAGACCTCTGTACATTGCGCCATGTTTGAATCACATGGGATATGATAGGGCCATATCGTAATTGGCATTTTGATATAGGGATGTTGGAGTATACTACATTGTGTAATCTTTGCGGTAAGACGCTCCTTCTCTTGACATTTTTACCCATCCATTGTTATTGACACACCACACTTATCAGAGGTTCTACCAATGCAACAAACCACCACAGGTTGTTAGCTATACTGCACTCCGTGCTCCGTTTTCATCTGACCAGATTTATAATGTTATAACATGGACCGCGGAACCGGTATGGCCAGTAGGGCCGTGGCCCTACCAACTTTTGGGGTGTAAAAAAAAAATATATATATATATATATATATATATATATATATATATATATATATATATATATATATATATATATATATATATATTTTAATTTTTTTTAATTTCTTTTAATTTTTTTTTATTTTAAATTTGTTTTGCTCTGCGCAGTTTTGGCGCCCTCCTCTATATCGGCAACCATTATTTTTACATAAAAGAAATTCTAACATAAGGGAAAATGAGCCAAAAATCTAAAACGGTCGGTCGGTCTGAGCCTCAGCTTTAGGTGTTCACAGTCTCTCTTTCTTCTTAATTTTCTTTGAAAGCAAATTTGCACATTATTTTATTGTTTGTTATTGTTATTATTATTATTATTATTATTATTATTATTATTATTATTATTATTATTATTATTATTATTATTATTATTATTATTATTATTATTATTATTATTATTGTGTGTTAGCTAAGTTGTTTATTTGTTTTAATTCTTTAGTGTGCACTTTACATTTATTCTTAGCTCTTGTTCTTGCTTGTAAAAAATAAAGGTGCAGTACTTTACTGTATAACTGTTAACCCTTTCACTGCGACACGACGGAGGGTTAACCCTTTATTATCACACAACCGACGGTCGTGAAAGGGTTAACCTTCTGTGTATTGTCGCAGTGAAAATGGTTAATCGGTTGGTAGCGCAGCGATGTTTTGATTTTTTTTGGGGGGGGGGGGGGGGGGGCGCAGTGGTGAACCTCGCCTAGGGCGCCAAATGTGCTAGGTCCGCCCCTGGGTGTATCAAACTCAAACATTATGTAAACATTAATAACATTAATAATAATAATATTAATAATAATAATAATAATAATAATAATAATAATAATAATAATAATAATAATAATAATAATAATAATAATAATAATAATAATAATAATAACATTAATTAACATTAACAGTCAAATGTATATCAGCAAATACATTTACGTCTGCGCAGTGTGCAGTGTGAGTGCTGCAGGGATCAAAGTCCAATCAACCAGATGACCCCGCTGTACTTGCAGGTACAAAACGGATACAGGGAGAAGGTACATCTCAGAGAAATCGGTCTGTTCATTCCAAGTGGTTCAAGGACCACAGATGGCTAACGTTTTGCCAAACAAGAGCAAAACTGTTCTGTACACAATGTCGTCTTTGGACAATGAAAGGACTCGGTTCTGGTTTAAGCAAAACCAACGAGAATGCATTTTCAGTGCTTGGATTTCAAAATTGGAAAAACGCTGGACATGCCTTTAAAAAACACGAGAGTAGCAAATACCACAGAGAGGCCATGGACTACCACCAGGTACACGTTTCCTACCAACTCCCTATCAACTTTTGGAGTGTAAAAAAAAAAAAAAATCTTTAATTTTTTTTTAATTAATTAATTAATTTGCCATACCTATTCCAAATGCGTTCCACGGTCCATGTGTTATAATATAATGATTTGGGCGGTCAGGTGGCATAGCGTAGATTGCGTTCGTCACCAATGCTGGAGACGCTGGGTTCGCGTGTTCGAATCCAGCTCCCGGCGTTGTCACCAGCTTGGCTTGCCGTTCACACTAATACAATTGGCAGTATTAGGGGGTGGGGAAAGCTGGCGGGTGGGTCCTGGGCGTTGTGGACAGCGACCCCTACAGTTCGGTCAGGGCGCCTGCTCAGCGAGGGTAGGATCTGGAGAGAGGTAGTGCGGCCTCCCAGACGTTACTCTCCCAGTGAGAATCTGCGCGGCCAGGCTGGCTGCCGGCTGGCTGCACAGCGTCGGAGGAAAGCATGTGACAGTCTCCGGCCTCTCGGACCAACAGTAGGGGAAAGTGCGCAACAACCAGGAAGGGGGTTGGGAATTGGCATAACGACTAACAGTGGGATGGGAGAAAAATCGGAAAAAAGGGGGGGGAAAAAAGATAATAAAAAAAAAATAATAATTGTAACTGAGGGGTACAATTCCCTGACTGTATTGATAAGTATGGTATCATTAAACCACTACCGCTTTATGTACTTTAACTACTGGCCATACAGTACACGATATCTAAATATGATGAACACTTTCCCACAATGAAATCGGGTCCACACAAAGGTAATAATCAAATATTTAATATATAGCAAAGGGTACATATAATAGTTACTATTACATTTATGATTTGAATGCACTTGTAAGGCAAATGAGTACTCGTAGGCAAATCAACACTGAATGTCCAATCTCTGGTTACGCAGGAAGCAAGTATACAACCTGGCTCTTAGGGAATTATAACGATGGCACACTTAATGATTATAGCTGGATATACTGTAGGGGTCCTCCCGGTTGTAAGCCGGTAGGGGGGGTAGGAGAGCCGTCGGCAGTATCCCGTCTGGTCAACGATGTCTAGGGAGACTTCAAGTACAGAAGACAGTGCAGTAGAATCTTGATCCACAGATGAATACACCTTGGCTCTCTTGTAGGCTGTAGCTGTAGCTGTAGCTGTAGGTCCACAATGAAGAAGACGCGAGGCGACCTCAGTCTGGTCTGAGCGCCGTCTCACCTTGACTCCTCTCGGGGTAAATCCAACACTCACCGGTGTTGGCGATTATCCGCTCCACAAATCAAAGTACCAAAGCAAATATATATTCCATGCCGCATAGGGCTCAGCAGTCGTCGGGTAGGTAATCCAATGTACAGGTCCACTCGGTCCTCGCCTAGAACTCCTCGGATGAAAGCACCACGTGTGGTCTGCCCAACCTGGTTAAGACTCTAGATAACACGAGGAAGCGACGGGGATGCTGCTCACTTTAGAACTCTAACCGCACGATGCACCATACATAATAGACTATTATTACTTAATAGAAATACGGTGCCAAACTCTGACAATTCAGCTATTAATTCGCACGAGGTCTCAATGCTATTCTAAGGCCAAACAGGCCATACTACACCGCACGCGGTATCGTGGGGTGAGGCTTCACGTTCTGTTACTTAGTTGGGTAGAAGGGTAAAGGACTAAGGGATAAGAGGACTTCTACATTTACTTGCGCCATATTTATATGCACGGTGAACAAATAGTGCCACTCTCTTTTCGGTAGCCGTATTCCTGCGCAGAGCCGGGGCTAGTAGAGACATGTCTCGTCGGTACCATTGAACTTGGCTCCAAGGGGCTTGTCTCCTGGCGCCAGGTCCTTGTCCAATAAGAGAATGAACTATTATGGGCTATAGTAGACTAAAGGGATATTCCGTGTATATGTACAAGGAATATACAAGGGATATCCAACGATATACAAATACTATTCAATATATATCCATAAATAAATATATATATTCGGTTTAATCTGATCCTTCGTAACAGCCGCCCCCTAATTAGTCCCACCTAATTAGCTAAGCAGAGACAGATTAACCGCACTGTCCACTACTCAATGTCCGCTGTAAGGGTCAGTCAGTTCACAAAGTCATGGGGTCATGGTCGTCATCGATAGTATCGGGGAGCCTTGGCAGTTCTATTAGCCTCGCCACGGGTCGGGTGTAAGTCCGCCCTTGGACGAGCACTTCAGCTGCTCGGACCTTTCCATCGGCACCGGTGATCACTTTGCTTACGCGGCCAGCCGGCCACATAGCTCGGGGTAGTGACTGGTCGATAATCATGACGACTGTTCCTTCTGTCAAATTGTCTCTCTCTTTTACCCATTTCTGGCGGGTCTGTAGAGACGGTAGGTAGTGGAGTAGGAAGCTGTTCCAAAACTTGTCAGCCAGTACTTGACTGTACCTCCACATTCTTCGGCCGTTCGCTTCTTCAGGCCTGTACATTGTCTGTGGTAGCGCGGTGTCCAGCCGCCCCATCAAGAGTGTGTTGGGGGTGACTGGGTCGACATCTGCTACATCACTTGAGACGTAACCGAGGGGCTTTGAGTTCAATACTCCCTCGATCTCCGTGAGGACTGTCATTAGGACTTCTTCCGCCACGGTCTGGGCCCCAAGCACGGCGTACAGGGCTGTCTTTATAGAACGTACTTCTCGTTCCCAAGTTCCACCGAAGTGAGGTGCGTTCGGGGGATTAAACTGGAAGTCAATCTGGGATGGAGCGAGGTGGGTCTTAAGTTCTGGGTCCATAGCTTGGAAGCTCTCTCTCAGCTCTCTTTCTCCGCCTTTGAAGTTTGTCCCGTGATCAGACAATGATGTAGACGGTTTTCCTTTCCGTGATGTGAATCTTCGGAAGGCCATAAGGAATGAGTCTGTGCTCATGGTTGGAAGGAGTTCGATATGTATCGCTCTGGTGGTCATGCATTTGAATACAATACCCCAGCGCTTCTCGGTTCCTCTTCCTTTCTTTATATACAGCGGGCCGAAACAGTCCATACCGGTGGAGTGAAAAGGCTTGTCGCCGAGTCGGAGGCGACAGGGAGGTAGGTCAGCCATCCGGGGTATACTGGGCTGGGCTCGCCACTTACGACAGTCTAGACAGGTTCGCTGGAAGCGCCGCACTGCTTCTCTCCCTTGCAGTATCCAATAACGACGTCTGATCTCCGCGAAGACTCTCTCTGCCCCTGCGTGGTGCACATCCTCGTCGTATTTCTTTATGATCAGCTCTGTGACCTTGTGTCGGCTGTTCAAGACTATCGGGTACTTGACGTCATCCGGTAAGTCTGGGGCTCTCCGCAGACGACCACCCACTCTGATGAGATTATGGGCGTCGCTCTCGGGGGCTAGGTGGAGCAGTCTGCTGTCTGATGGGACTGGCTTTGCTCCCTGTAGACAGGCTAGCTCATCGGGGAACGAGTCTCTCTGGGCTCGTTGTAGTAGAAGAAGTTCTGCTTCTTCGTAGTCAGCTGCTGAAATGTCAGTTGTGGGCTGAACCTCTGGGTGGTGCCACAGAAATGTCTTTAGCTGCGCACTCTGTAGGGTGAGGCAATCGTCTATGTCGGGGTCTGTGGAGACACGTGTGTTCAATCCACAGAACATAGGTTTCTTGTTTTCGGCCTCCTCTTTACTCGCCTCCCGTGGGGTGGGTGTAGGCCACTCTTCTTCCGGGAGCTTGAGGAACTCTGGCCCGTCACTGTAGAGGTTGTGACGGGTGAGGTCATCCAGGGACATTCCCCGGGTGATGACGTCAGCTGGGTTGTGTTTGGTGTCCACATACCTCCAGCTCGCTACTTCTGTTAACTCTTGAATCTCGGTGACTCTGACTCCCACGAAGACCTTGTATCTGCACGAATCAGACCGGATCCATGTGAGTACTGTCGTGGAGTCTGACCACAAGATTGTTCTTTGCACCGGGATGGTGAGTTCACGTTGGATTAACGTGGCGAGCTGCGCTCCTGCTAGGGCTGCGCAGAGCTCTAGACGTGGGATAGATTGTTGCATTCGTGGGGCTATTCTTGAGCGAGCCAGGATGAAAGCAGTATGTATTTCTCCTCCCTCCTCTCGGGCACGCAAGTAGGCCACCGAACCGTAGGCTACTTCGGAGGCGTCGCTGAATACGTGCAGGTCGATCTTGCATGTCTCTGGCCTCACTGTGGGTGGGAAGTAGCTGCGGCGTATATTAACACCTGGGAGTGAGCGGAGTTCCGTCTCCCACTCTCTCCATGTGGATGCAAGGTGTTCGGGTATGGGATCGTCCCAGCCCTGGTCCTTGTCCCATAGCGCTCTTACAATCATCTTTGCCCTGGTGGTGTAAGGTAGAATACATCCCAACGGGTCATATTGTCTGGCGAGTGTTCTGTATACACTCCGTCTGGTGGTCGGTATTGCCGTCGACCTTCCCTGCTCCTTGGTCAGGGGTTTGTGTCTATAATGGAGCGAGTCTGTTTTGAAGCGCCAGACTAGTCCTAGTGTCATTTCTTGGGCTTCTCCTGGGATGGTCGCCATCCAGGTGTCGCTGCTCGCTGCCTTGTCCTCGGGGGAGAGGCTGCGCAGTACTTGCGGGTCGCTGCTGGCCCACTGCCTGAGGTCAAAGCCGCCTTTGATCAGGGAGGCGCGGAGCTTGAGTAGGAGAGCCTCGGCTTCTTCTGGCGTCGAGACGCTTTGTAAACAGTTGTCCACGTAGAAACTATTTGTCACACTTTGTTGGACCTCTTCATCTGCTGCTGGGTCCTCTGCAATGTGTTTTTGTAGTGCAAACGTCGCACAGCATGGGCTGCATGTGGTTCCGAAAGGGAGGACTTCCCATTGATAGATGGCTGGGTGCTCATCTCCGATCCTCTCTCTCCATAGGAACCGCAGCAGGGGCTTGTCCTCCTCCACTAGTCTCACCTGCAGGAACATCCCTTTGATATCGCCGCTGATAGCCACCTTGTCCTGGCGGAAGCGTAGTAGCACGCCTAGTAGGGAGGGGCCGAGTGTTGGGCCGGCCAAGAGTTCTTTATTCAGATTTTGTGATCCGATCTGGTAGCTGCAGTTAAACACAATGCGATCCTTGCCGTTGTGGTGGACCTTGTGGTGCGGCACGTACCATGATTCGGTCGTCTGATCGGCCTCTTTAATGTCAATTTTCTTTATGTGTCCCGCTGTGATTAGTTTGTTAATCTCAGCGCGGTACACAGCTTCTTGAGCAGGGTCTTTGGCTAGGCACCGCTCTGTGTTCAATAGATACCGCTCCGTCGCCTCTTTTGTGGCGTGAAAGGTGGGCATTCCCTCTCGCCTCAGGAGTGGAGTTGCGTATCTCATCACTCCGTTGACGTTGACTCTCTTTGTCCCGTGCTCGAGGAGGGCTATAGCGTAGATATCTTCCTTAGAACGAATGTCTTTCTTTTCGTTCTTAAAGGGCATTGTCTCTAGTGTCCATAGCCTCTCGACATGCTGCAGGAGTGTGGTGTCTTCTTCTGTCACTCTGGAGTGGAGGCAGCTAGTGGCTGCTGTTCGGTTAAGAGACTTGGCGAGGGGGCCTTGTAATGTCCATCCTAGGCGGGTCTCGACTGCTGCAGGACAACCTCTGGGTCCTGTATGGACCCGGTCTATCAAGACTATGAGGTCTGCATGGTCGGAGCCTATCAGCAGGGTCGGGGTGGCACCGTCTATGAGCGGGATAGGGAGTTGACGCAGGTGCACATATTTATCCATCAGCTTGGCGATGGGGTAGGTGTACTGCGATAGTCCTATTTCTTGGCTGGTGAAAGCATTAGTAATCCTATACCGTCTCTCGGGCTGCCCGCTGGCTGCGATAGTGAAGGAGACATTCTCGCCCTTTATAGTCTTTAGATCTCTTCTTATTGTCCGAATCGTCATCTGGTTCTCGCTCCCCCGCAGCCCCAGCTGGGCCGCAGCGGACGCGAGGAGAAGGGTCTTCTCTGACCCGTCATCAAGGACGGCGTAAGTGTCCATGACCTTATCTTGGTAACTCAGTGTTACGCGGACCACCTTTAAGAGCACCTGGGCGCCGCTGCTGCTAGCGGGGTCAATGTACATAACACTTGCCTTTGTGCTGCTGGATGGTGCAGGCTTTCTTTTGTTACTGTCGTGTAGGACATCTAGGTGGGCTCCGTCACACTGACTACACCTCTTCTTGAGGCGGCACTCGGCTGCCATGTGACTGCGCGCACATCGGTAACAGCGCCTGTTGGACTTTATCCAGTGACTCACTTCTTCAGCGGTCATCTTCTTGAACTGGTCACATTGTGACAACCAGTGTTCCTTCTCGCAGTACGGGCACACCATCTTCCACTTCTCTTTCATCGAGGGGGTACTATGGTTCTTGCTGCTCGGTACTGATTCTGATTGGTGCATGACAGTCACCGATCTTCGGCCATCGTTTGCTCTCCTAGGTCCCTCTCTGGAGCTTGGTGTGCTCCGCACGAACGTATCCAGCCGTAGGCTGCTGACTTCTCTCGCCAGGAAGTCGGCTAGGTCTAGGAGGGATGGCTCGGGACCGTTAGGATCACGGTGGTCTCTTTGCCGCCTGAAGCGCTCCTGTCGGGCGGGCGGCAGCTTCTCTAAAATCCTCTCGACGTTCGAGTTTGCGTATAGTTCGTGCATACCCTTTTCTCGTTGCGCCCCCAGCATCCCTACCAGGGATTGTACTTTGATAGACAGGTCGTCTAGTGAGCGATTGTCTGTTGCTGGGGGTAGGCGGTCAATATGCCTTATCTCTTGTATTACGTAATCCCATATACGTCCATATCTTTGGTCTAGTGCTGCTAGAGCCGCGGTGTATGGGGTAGTAGAGGTGGCATAGGCCAGCGCTATGTTGTGCGCTCTGGGCACTTTCAGGTGCTTCAATAGGATCGCATACTTGTGGCGTTCATCAGCTACATCCACCATCATTGTCTCTAAGCACATCCGTAGCTCCGTGTACTGTGCTCGGTTCTCATGGGTGAAGTCTGGAAACGTCGGTGTGCCAATGTATGACGCCGTGGATGGCTGGCACATCGGTGAGCGTTGGAAGAGAGGCCTCCTGGGCGAGTCTCTTCTTACGCCTCTCGGTGGGCTGGTACTGGCAGGGTACCATGGCCCGCTGGTCCAGGTGCTATTCCTCGGGACTGGTCGTGCGTCATGCTCACCCGTGAATCGAGTCGGGGGTCTGTAGCGCAGAGCCGCGGGGGTATAGCCTGGGCTGTACTGGACCTCCTGGTCCTGTGGAGTAATGTGCTGCTGTCGGGCTTGACTCTCCTCTTCTCCCTCTTCTTCCTCTGCCAGGTCTTCTAGATCCTGTAGTCGTCTATTTAGCCTCTCCGCGGTGTCCGCTGTTCCTTCCTTGTAGCTGGGTCTCACTTGGACCGGTCGGGGAAGGAGTTCGGAGGGGGGTGTGGGCTCTCTCTGGCGGTCGGGCTCAGGGTCGCTTAATCGGTTAGGGGAGGGTGCCCTTGACCCGTGTCTTGACGAGGCCCTGGAACCCCTTGTGGAGGGAGGGGGTGTTGCCCTGGTGATCAGCTGCTCCATTAGCTGCGCTTGTAGTCTGTCGCGCTCGGCTTCGCGCTTGGTGAGATCTGCTTCTCTTTGGGCACCGGCAGCAGCACGCTGGGTGTCGGCCCGGTCTCTTGCCATATTCTCTTCCGTCTGAAGGCGTCTCATCTCCAGACGTATGCGCTCTTCTTCGCTCCGTTGCTGCGCTTGGAGGCGTTCTCTTTCAATGGTAGAATGTTCACGCTCGCTAAGCGTCTGTGCTTGGAGTCGATCGCGCTCTGCTTGGAGTCGATCACGCTCCGTAGCGGCTGCTAGGCTGGCGAGGAACGCCTGTGCCAGAATCCTCTCTGCCTCGCTGGGGGAAGACGTTGGTTGAGGTGAGCCGCTCCTGGCAGTACCCGTTGGGGATGCGTTCCCCTGCGGGGAGTCCTGGAGCTCTATCTCCTCTGCGCTCTCCTCATCTTGTTCCGTGCAGAGTTCCATCTCTGGAGGGTTGTCTTCCTCCCGGAGCTCTTGGGGGACTACTTCTTCGGTCTTGGCGGGGGGTAAAGTCGTGTCAGTTCCCTCCTGGTCCCCACCGTGAGCTTGGTCAGTTACATTAGAACCCGCTAGGGCCTCTGTGGTCGGGGTATCCTGGGTGATAGGGTCGGACATAATTTTACTTTCTACTTTTACCGCGTTTACCGTTTGTAGAAGGCTAGGTAGTATACTGGCAGCGTAATCCTCTAAGTACTGAGGTGGCTGTCGTCTACGCTGCGGGCGTTCTACTTTAGGAGGACCGTTTCGTGGAGTGTTCATCATAGGCCATTTCAATATTAATACCACTATATTAATATTACACTAATTACCCTCCGGCTCGAAGGACCAATTGTAACTGAGGGGTACAATTCCCTGACTGTATTGATAAGTATGGTATCATTAAACCACTACCGCTTTATGTACTTTAACTACTGGCCATACAGTACACGATATCTAAATATGATGAACACTTTCCCACAATGAAATCGGGTCCACACAAAGGTAATAATCAAATATTTAATATATAGCAAAGGGTACATATAATAGTTACTATTACATTTATGATTTGAATGCACTTGTAAGGCAAATGAGTACTCGTAGGCAAATCAACACTGAATGTCCAATCTCTGGTTACGCAGGAAGCAAGTATACAACCTGGCTCTTAGGGAATTATAACGATGGCACACTTAATGATTATAGCTGGATATACTGTAGGGGTCCTCCCGGTTGTAAGCCGGTAGGGGGGGTAGGAGAGCCGTCGGCAGTATCCCGTCTGGTCAACGATGTCTAGGGAGACTTCAAGTACAGAAGACAGTGCAGTAGAATCTTGATCCACAGATGAATACACCTTGGCTCTCTTGTAGGCTGTAGCTGTAGCTGTAGCTGTAGGTCCACAATGAAGAAGACGCGAGGCGACCTCAGTCTGGTCTGAGCGCCGTCTCACCTTGACTCCTCTCGGGGTAAATCCAACACTCACCGGTGTTGGCGATTATCCGCTCCACAAATCAAAGTACCAAATCAAATATATATTCCATGCCGCATAGGGCTCAGCAGTCGTCGGGTAGGTAATCCAATGTACAGGTCCACTCGGTCCTCGCCTAGAACTCCTCGGATGAAAGCACCACGTGTGGTCTGCCCAACCTGGTTAAGACTCTAGATAACACAAGGAAGCGACGGGGATGCTGCTCACTTTAGAACTCTAACCGCACGATGCACCATACATAATAGACTATTATTACTTAATAGAAATACGGTGCCAAACTCTGACAATTCAGCTATTAATTCGCACGAGGTCTCAATGCTATTCTAAGGCCAAACAGGCCATACTACACCGCACGCGGTATCGTGGGGTGAGGCTTCACGTTCTGTTACTTAGTTGGGTAGAAGGGTAAAGGACTAAGGGATAAGAGGACTTCTACATTTACTTGCGCCATATTTATATGCACGGTGAACAAATAGTGCCACTCTCTTTTCGGTAGCCGTATTCCTGCGCAGAGCCGGGGCTAGTAGAGACATGTCTCGTCGGTACCATTGAACTTGGCTCCAAGGGGCTTGTCTCCTGGCGCCAGGTCCTTGTCCAATAAGAGAATGAACTATTATGGGCTATAGTAGACTAAAGGGATATTCCGTGTATATGTACAAGGAATATACAAGGGATATCCAACGATATACAAATACTATTCAATATATATCCATAAATAAATATATATATTCGGTTTAATCTGATCCTTCGTAACAATAATAATATAATGATTTCCTCCTCATTGCCTTGTTTATATTATATTATATTATATATTATATTATATTATATTATATTATATTATATTATATTATATTATATTATATTCAAATGTCACTATACAGTACAACAAAAAGAAGTTTGGCATCCAACCCAGGGTTAGAAATAAAAAAAATAAATTCAGGGCTTTTTATGCCCCCCTTAATTAATGTATTGCGTAATTTCAATGTGGAATTAAGGAATATCAAAATAAAAGCACACGTTGTTCAACTTGATCATGCATATTTATTAGAAAATCTTATTACAGCACTATGTTATCAATACACATGTATAAAACGAGGCATATTTAGCCAAAATATGTTGCCAAAGAAAAAAAGAATAATAATAATTATAGATTTTTTAATATTATTCTTTTACTTGCCAATGACCCCACTTTGGGTCGCAACCCATAGTTTGAGAACCGCTGATCTAATGTATATGACGAATGCATGTGAATGATGTATGTGAAGGATGCATGTGAATAATTTATGTGAAGAAGGCATGTGAATGATGTATGTGAAGAAGGCATGTGAATAATTTATGTGAAGAAGGCATGTGAATGATGTATGTGAAGAAGGCATGTGAATGATGTATGTGGAGAAGGCATGTGTGAATGATGTATGTGAAGAAGGCATGTGAATAATGTATGTGAATGATGTATGTGGAGAAGGCATGTGAATGATGTATGTGAAGAAGGCATGTGAATGATGTATGTGGAGAAGGCATGTGAATGATGTATGTGAAGAAGGCATGTGAATGATGTATGTGAATGATGTATGTGAAGAAGGCATGTGAATGATGTATGTGGAGAAGGCATGTGAATGATGTATGTAAAGAAGGCATGTGAATGATGTATGTGAAGAAGGCATGTGAATGACAAGGAGCCAAGCAGGTGAGATGACTGAGAGCAGTATCAGTATTTTTTTGAGAGTTGACAAGCTCAAGTCTAAAACTTAAATATACCCAGCTGGATGACAATGTACCTGGGTGGGCCACTCAAAGTGAAATCTCAGTATTGTGAATTAAATAGGATTATACCATGGTATTATTTATTACAGAATTGTGTTTCAAAAGTGAAATCATGACTTGTTCATGTCAGCACCATGGTCAATACCCATACTATGGTCAACACCATGGTCATCCCCACCTGTCTGAAGAAGTCCACCATCATCCCTGTACCCAAAAAATCTACGCCCGCTTGCCTCAACGACTACCGCTGTTGTGAAGGGCCAGATTAAACTGAATATATATATGTATCGTTTGATATACCTTGTATATTATTTATATATATACACGGAATATCCCTTTACCTGCGTACAAACCAGAGTAATATTCGCTCTCCTATTGGACAGCGGCCCCAGGCGCCAACGACCAAGCCCCCAACAGCAAGTTCAAAGGCAACTCCGGGCATGTCAGTACATGCCCAGAGTCTGCGTAGTAATACGAGACAAGAACTGAGGTTGGGACTAGATATTCACTTACGTATAAATACGGCGCAGGTGTAAACAGCAGTAGTTCATTCAGTACCGTACCAAAACCTAGTAAAGCCTTCACCACGAGTCAACGTGCAGTGAAGTGAGCAACTTTGCATCTAAATAGAGCATTGAGAACCGCGTGTGAATAGAATGTTAAAGTGTCAGAGTTTAACGCAGTAACGTTGAGTTCGACTTAATCTAATGTGAAGTAATAGTCGATCATTTATTGTATATCGTGCGGCTACAGTTCTTCCGTGACCAGCATTACCATCGGTGCGTCGTGTCTTTAGCTAGTGCACTTATCCAGGCTGTGCGGCCTAAATCCGTGCCCACACCCGAGGAGTCCTAGGCGAGAACCGTTGGATATGTACACAGGAGAATCGGCACCGGCGAATGCAGAACCATTTCTGGTTGGATTATATTGCTTTGGGACCGTGACCACCGGAGAAGAGCACCGTTGATTCCACTGTCGTTTGGGATTTAACCTCGTGAGGATCACCACTCGGGCCCGCGTCGTGGAAGGGGCTGGCTAGCTGTCGTCAATGCTGTCGATCATATTGGATTACAACTATTGCTTTTGTCTGCTGATCAAGGGAGTACAAGCACCGGCTCCTGTATCTGGAGCCTCTTTATTCCTCGTTGACTCAGACTGGGTACCCGAACATTCCTCTACCCCTCCCGGCTTTACACCCCGGAGGGAACCCAGTGTCTCCAGTTGGTACCGGTGTGGCCCATATAATTGCTATACCACAGGTGGCGTCAGCTTAGACCCATCATAGTATTCCTACTATTCTCATTGACTTATGCTCTTGACTGACTTTACGTATGTTCTTCGCCATACAAGCGCGAGCCTAATTCTCAATCTGTAACCTAACGTTGCTTAATAATAATAAATAACCCTCCAATATAATTTATGTGTCAATGCCGTATTCTTGTGTGGGTGTTCACCATCAATATTTGATGTACTGTTTGGCCAGTAATTAAAGTACATAACTAGTAGTGGTTTAATATATCACAATCTTTAATACAGTCAGGGTTTTGTAACCCCTCAGTTACAATTGGTCCTTCGAGCCGGAGGGTATCAGTGTAATATTTAATATAATATTAATATTAACCATGGCCAGCGGTGAACACTCCCCAAGCGGCTCTTCCAAGCTAGAACGCCCGCAGCGCAAACGTCAGCCACCTCCCTATCTGGAGGAATTCGCTGTCGTTCTACCACCTAGCTTATCTAAACAGACGTTAAATACGGATAAAGCGGATAGTCAAAGCATGTCAAATCCTATCGACCAGGCGACCCTGCCAGTAGAGATCCCAGTGGGTTCTAACGAAACTGACTCAGCTCACGGGGGGGACCAGGTGGGACATGGCATGACTATACCTCCGGACAGCGTCACCGGGATAGTCCCCGGAGCGCTCCAGGATAAAGAAAGCGCTCCAGGGACAGAACCCGACACACAACCAGAAGAGAAACGCGCCCAGGAGATGGACCTCGGGGCGCGCCAGGAGAACAGATCTCCAACGAGCACTGTCAGAAGCTGATCACCTCCGTCAGTGTCATCCCCCAGCGAGGCGGACCAGATACTGGCGCAAGCCTTGATCGCCACCCTGACAGCCTCCACCGAACGCGATCGACTTCAAGCAAAGACGCTTAGTGAGCGCGAACACTCCGCCACGGAAAGAGAGCGCCTCCACGCCCAACTCCAAGCGCAAGCCCTTAGTGAGCGCGAACACTCTGCCGTGGAACGAGAGCGCCTCCGGGCGCAACAATTAAGTGAGCGCGAACACTCTGCCATGGAACGAGAGCGCCTTCAGGCTCAACAGACGAGCGAGTGCGAACAACGAGAGCGCCTCCAGGCGCAACAATTAAGCGAGCGCGAACACTCTGCGGCGGAACGAGAGCGCCTTCACGCGCAACTCCAAGCGCAAGCCCTTAGTGAACGCGAACACTCTGCAACCGAACGAGCGCGCTTCCAGGCGCAACAAAGGAGTGAAGACGACCGCATAAGACTGGAGGAGAGACGCCTTCAGACGGAAGAGAACATTGAAAGAGACCGCGCCAATGTACAGCGCGAAGCCGCCAATGCCCAGCGCGAAGCAGAGCGCGACCGGCTGCAGGCGCAGATGATAGAACAATTGATTGCCAGGGCGACACCCCCTCTCTCCGCACGGAGCTCCCGGAGATCATCACGACAAGGGTCTAGGGCACCTTCCCCTACCCGACAAAGTTACCCGGGACCCGGCCAACAGGAGGATCCTGTCTACGTCTCCGACCCCCCTCCCCGACCGGTCCATACGAGACCCAGCCACCGGGAAGAACCGGCCTACGTCGCCGAGAGACTGACTAGAAGACTTCAGGACCTAGAAGAGGAAGAGGAAGAGGAGGAAAGTCAAGCCCACCAGCAGCAACGTACTCTGGACCAGGAGGCCCAGTACAGCCCAGACTTCAGCCCCGAGTCACTGCACTACAAACCCCCGACTCAACTCACGGGTGAGTTTGACGTACAGTCAGCACCGAGGAACAGCACCTGGGTACCCGGCCTCTGGTACCCACCAAGTACCAACCCACGACAACACGTACGGGGAGACTCGCCCAGGAGGCCTCTTCCCCTACGCTCACCAATGTGCCAGCCATCCATGGCATCGTACCTTGGCACACCGACGTTCCCAGACTTTACGCGCGAGGACAGAGCACAGTACACGGAATTACGGATGTGCTTGGAGACTATGATGTCCGACGTCCCCGACGAGTCGTACAAATATGCCATCCTCTTCAAGCAACTCAAGGTGCCCAGAGCGCATAACATAGCGCTGGCATATTCCAACTCAAGCACCCCATACTCCGCGGCTCTAGTGGCCCTCGACCAGCGTTATGGACGCATATGGGACTACGTGATACAAGAAATAAGAGATATCGACCGCCTCCCCCCAGCCAAAGACAATAGAGCACTGGATGACCTCTCTATCAAGGTACAATCCCTGGTAGGGATGCTGGGGTCCCAAAAGGAGAAAGGGAGATATGAACTATATGCTAACTCTAATGTGGAGCGAATACTGGAGAAGCTCCCTCCAGCCCGCCAAGAGCGCTTTCGGCGGCAGAGAGACCACCGTGATCCCGACGGCCCCGAGCCATCCCTCCTAGACCTGGCCGCCTTCCTCGCGAGGGAAGTCAGCAGCCTACGACTGGACACGTTCGTGTGGAGTGGATCTAGCCCAAGAGATGGATCTCGGAGACCTAATGATAACCGCCGGTCAGTGACCGTTATGCACCAGGCCGAGTCAGTGCCGCAGCACAAGAACCACAGCACCCCCCCGACGAAGGGGAAGTGGAAGATTGTATGCCAGTACTGTGAAAAGGAACATTGGCTGTCTCAATGTGACACTTTCAAGAAGATGACCGCTGACGAGGTGAGTCAGTGGATCAAAGCCAACCGCCGCTGCTTCCGCTGCGCGCGCAGCCATATGGCAGCTGAGTGCCGTTTAAAGAAGAAATGCAGCAAGTGCGACGGCGCCCACTTGGAGGTCCTACACGAAAGCAACAAGAAGAAACCCGTACCCCCAAGCAGCTCGAGAGTGAACGTCATGTACATAGACCCTGCGAAGAGTGGGAGCTCCCGAGTGCTCTTAAAGGTGGTCCGAGTGATATTAAGCTACGAGGACAAGGTCATGGACACTTACGCCGTCCTAGACGATGGGTCAGAAAAGACTCTCCTCCTCGCATCCGCCGCAGCCCGGCTGGGTCTGCGGGGGAGCGAAGAAACAATGACAATCCGTACTATTAGAAGAGACCTGAAGACCATAAAGGGTGAAAATGTCTCCTTCACGATAGCAGCGGTCGGGCAGCCCAAGAAGCAGTATAGAATTACTAACGCCTTCACCAGCCAAGACATAGGCCTGTCACAGTACACCTACCCCATCCCAAAGCTGATGGAAAAATACGTGCACCTACGTCAACTACCTATACCGCTCATCGACGGCGCCACCCCGACCCTGCTCATAGGATCCGACCACGCACACCTCATCGTCCCAACGGACCGGGTCCACATCGGGCCCAGAGGCTGTCCAGCAGCGGTCGAGACCCGCCTAGGTTGGACACTACAAGGCCCCCTCTCCGGGTCTTCCAACCGACCAACAGCCACTCGCTGCCTCCACTCAAGGATAAATGATGAAGACACCACCCTCTTACAGCACGTCGAGAGGCTATGGACATTAGACGCGATGCCCTTTAAGAATGAAAAGAAACTAGTTCGCTCAAAGGAAGACACTTATGCCATAACCCTCCTCGAGCAGAGGACAAAGAGAGTCGAGGTCAATGGAGTGATGAGATACGCAACTCCACTCTTGAGGCGAGAGGGTAAGCCCACCCTCCACGCCTCAAAAGAAGCGACAGAGCGATATCTACTGAACACCGAGCGGCGTCTAGCCAAAGACCCCACTCAAGCCACTGTGTACCGCGCTGAGATTGACAAGCTGATCACAGCGGGACACATAAAGAAAATTGACATTCAAGAGGCCGACCAGACGACCGAATCATGGTACGTGCCCCACCACAAGGTCCACCACAACGGCAAGGATCGCATTGTATTCAACTGCAGCTACCAGATCGGACTACATAATCTGAATAAAAAACTCTTGCCCGGCCCAACACTCGGCCCCTCTCTACTCGGCGTACTACTACGCTTCCGCCAAGACAAGGTGGCCATCAGCAGCGACATCAAAGGGATGTTCCTGCAGGTGCGACTAGTGGAAGAGGACAAGCCCTTGCTGCGGTTCCTATGGAGAGAGAGGATCGGGGATGAGCAACCATCCATCTACCAATGGGAGGTCCTCCCCTTCAGAACCACATGCAGCCCATGCTGTGCTACGTTCGCACTGCAAAAACATGTGACAGAAGACCCTGAAGCTGACAAGGAGGTCAGACAAAGTGTAGAGAGGAGTTTCTACGTGGACAACTGTCTGCAAAGCGTCTCGACGCCAGAAGAAGCCGAAGCCCTCCTACTCAAGCTCCGCGCCTCACTGATCAAAGGCGGCTTTGATCTCCGGCAGTGGGCCAGCAGTGACCCTCAAGTACTTCGCAGCCTCTCCCCAGAGACAAAGGCAGCAAGCAGCGAGACCTGGATGGCGACCATCGCAGGTGAAGCACAAGAAATGACATTAGGCCTAGTCTGGCGCTTCAAAACAGACTCGCTCCATTACAGATACACACCCCTGACCACGGAGCAGGGAAGGTCGACCCCTCTACCGACCACCAGACGGAGCGTATACAGAACACTCGCAAGGCAATACGACCCGCTGGGGTGTATCCTACCTTACACCACCCGGGCAAAAATTATTGTACGAGAGCTGTGGGACAAGGAACAGGGCTGGGACGACCCCATACCCGACCACCTCGCTTCCACCTGGAGAGAGTGGGAGAGAGAACTCAACTCGCTCCAAAATGTGAACATACGCCGAAGCTACTTCCCACCCACAGTGCGGCTGGAGACGTGCCAGATGGACCTGCACGTCTTCAGCGACGCCTCCGAAGTGGCCTACGGCTCGGTGGCTTACTTGCGGGCCTGAGAGGAGGGAGGAGAAATACACACAGCCTTCATCCTGGCTCGCTCAAGGATAGCCCCCCGCAAGCAACAATCGATCCCGCGTCTAGAGCTCTGCGCAGCTCTGGTAGGCGCGCAACTCACCACGTTAATCCAACGTGAACTCACCATCCCGGTGCAAAGAACAATCTTGTGGTCAGACTCCATGACCGTACTCACATGGATCCAGTCCGATTCGTGTAGATACAAGGTCTTCGTGGGAGTCAGAATCACAGAGATCCAAGACTTAACAGGATCAGCGTGCTGGAGGTACGTGGACACGAAACAGAACCCAGCAGATGTCATCACACGGGGGATGTCCCTAGATGACCTCACACGTCACAATATCTACAGTGACGGTCCTGAGTTCCTCAAGCTCCCGGAAGAAGAGTGGCCTAACCCCACCCCTCGGGAGGCTAGTCAAGAGGAGGCAGAGATCAAGAAATCTATGTTCTGTGGGTTGACGCACACACCAGTCCCCACCGACCCTAACATAGACGACTGCCCCACCTTTGAGAGTGCGCAGTTAAAGACATTCCTGTGGCACCACCCTGAGGTTCCCCCCACTACCGACATTAACGCAGCTAACTACGAAGAAGCAGAACTCATTCTGCTACAGCGAGCCCAAAGAGACTCGTTCCCCGACGAGCTAGACTGCCTGCAGGGAACAAAGCCAGTCCCGTCAGACAGCAGACTGCTCCACTTGGCCCCCGAGCGCGACACCCATGGCCTCATCAGGGTGGGTGGTCGTCTGAGACGGGCCCCGGACTTAACGGATGACGTCAAGTTTCCTATAGTCCTCAACAGCCGACACAAGGTCACCGAGCTCATCATAAAGAAATACGACGAGGATGTGCACCACGCTGGGGCAGAGAGAGTCTTCGCTGAGATCCGACGTCGCTATTGGATACTGAACGGAAGAGAAGCAGTACGTCGCTTCCAGCGGACTCGACCAGACTGTCGCCAGTGGCGAGCACAGCCTAGTATACCCAGGAGGGCCGACCTGCCTCACCGCCACACCCGACCCGTGGCGAGGCTGATAGAATTGCCAAGGCTCCCTGACTCCCTTGATGACGATCATGACCCACTGACTTTGTAGATTGCCCTACTCCCCACAACAGACATTGAGTAGTTGACAGGACTATTAATCTGTCTTCCTTTTAACTAATTAGGTGCGGACTAATTAGGAGGCGGCTGTTGTGAAGGGCCAGATTAAACTGAATATATGTATCGTTTGATATACCTTGTATATTATTTATATATATACACGGAATATCCCTTTACCTGCGTACAAACCAGAGTAATATTCGCTCTCCTATTGGACAGCGGCCCCAGGCGCCAACGACCAAGCCCCCAACGGCAAGTTCAAAGGCAACTCCGGGCATGTCAGTACATGCCCAGAGTCTGCATAGTAATACGAGACAAGAACTGAGGTTGGGACTAGATATTCACTTACGTATAAATACGGCGCAGGTGTAAACAGCAGTAGTTCATTCAGTACCTTACCAAAACCTAGTAAAGCCTTCACCACGAGTCAACGTGCAGTGAAGTGAGCAACTTTGCATCTAAATAGAGCATTGAGAACCGTGTGCGAATAGAATGTTAAAGTGTCAGAGTTTAACGCAGTAACGTTGAGTTCGACTTAATCTAATGTGAAGTAATAGTCGATCATTTATTGGATATCGTGCGGCTACAGTTCTTCCGTGACCAGCATTACCATCGGTGCGTCATGTCTTTAGCTAGTGCACTTATCCAGGCTGTGCGGCCTAAATCCGTGCCCACACCCGAGGAGTCCTAGGCGAGAACCGTTGGATATGTACACAGGAGAATCGGCACCGGTGAATGCAGAACCATTTCTGGTTGGATTATATTGCTTTGGGACCGTGACCACCGGAGAAGAGCACCGTTGATTCCACTGTCGTTTGGGATTTAACCTCGTGAGGATCACCACTCGGGCCCGCCTCGTGGAAGGGGCTGGCTAGCTGTCGTCAATGCTGTCGAGCATATTGGATTACAACTATTGCTTTTGTCTGCTGATCAAGGGAGTACAAGCACCGGCTCCTGTATCTGGAGCCTCTTTATTCCTCGTTGACTCAGACTGGGTACCCGAACATTCCTCTACCCCTCCCGGCTTTACACCCCGGAGGGAACCCAGTGTCTCCAGTTGGTACCGGTGTGGCCCATATAATTGCTATACCACAGGTGGCGTCAGCTTAGACCCATCATAGTATTCCTACTATTCTCATTGACTTATGCTCTTGACTGACTTTACGTATGTTCTTCGCCATACAAGCGCGAGCCTAATTCTCAATCTGTAACCTAACGTTGCTTAATAATAATAAATAACCCTCCAATATAATTTATGTGTCAATGCCGTATTCTTGTGTGGGTGTTCACCATCAATATTTGATGTACTGTTTGGCCAGTAATTAAAGTACATAACTAGTAGTGGTTTAATATATCACAATCTTTAATACAGTCAGGGTTTTGTAACCCCTCAGTTACAACCGCCCTGCCATAGCCCATGTGCTGCACACAGCAGCATCACACCTGGACAAGAGGCAGGGGAACTATGTGAGAATGCTGTTCATCGACTACAGCTCAGCATTCAATACCATAGTCCCCTCCAAACTCATAGCCAAGCTCAGGGACCTGGGCTTGAACTATGACCTCTGCCAGTGGGTCTTGGACTTCCTGACGGGCAGACCCCAGGTGGTAAGAGCAGGCAACTGCACCTCCTCATCCATCACGCTCAACATAGGGGCCCCCCAGGGCTGTGTTCTGAGCCCCCTCCTCTACTCCCTGTACACACATGACTGCGTGGCACAGCGGAACAACAACACAATCATCAAATTTGCTGATGACACAGTAGTGGTGGGCCTGATCTCTGCCAACGACGAGAGGGCCTACCTGGAAGAGGTAGAGAATCTGTCACAGTGGTGTCAGGAGAACTGCCTCTCCCTGAACATCAGCAAAACAAAAGAGATGATTGTGGACTTCAGGAGGTCGGGGGTCAAGGACTACAGCCCCCTCAGCATCGACGGGGCACCGGTTGAGAGAGTGAACAGTTTCAAGTACCTCGGAGCCCACATATCCGAGGACTTGACATGGACCACACACATTGACAGTGTTGTGAAGAAGGCACGACAACGCCTCTACTTCCTCAGGCGCCTAAGGAAGTTCCAAGTCAGTCAGAAGATCCTTAGGAACTTCTACTCATGTACAATAGAGAGCATCCTGACTGGTAACATCACCTCCTGGTTTGGGAATAGCACTGCACAAGACCGTAGCAGACTACAAAGAGTGACACGTTCAGCCGAACACACAATTGGAGGGGGGCTTCCCACCCTCCAGAACATTTACAACAAGCGGTGCAGGGGGAAGGCTAAAAGAATCATCAAGGACTCCAGCCACCCGAACAACTGCCTCTTTGAACTGCTGCGGTCAGGCAAGCGATACCGGAGTCTTAAGGCGAGCACAGAAAGACTCAGAAGAAGCTTCTATCCCCAGGCCATCAGGCTGCTCAACGAACAATAAACACTATGCAACAACCATCAAATGCACACAGCACACACACCCACACGCACACACTCACTTAAACAAACAACACACTGCAGCACCCACTCTCCACACTTTAGATCACCTAAACACACTTTACACTTTATATTTATTGGTAAAGGATTTGCACTACAACTCGTACACCTTACTGTAAATTGTACCTAAATTGTACCTCATCCCATTTCTGCTCCAGTGCACTATATATATTAGTACATTGCATAGTATATTGTATATTGTATGGTAACTCAGTTACTTCTATTCTGCATCGAACATTGTACATATGTCTATACTGAACACTGTGACCTCTATTTTTACTTCTATTTTACATGCTATACTATTTTATTTCATACTTATCTTGTCTAGCACAGTCTCTGGAGCGTAACAGTAAGAAGCATATTGTATAATTTACACAATAGCCGGTACCACAGTAAGAGCTGAAACCATCGTCTACCACCATGATACTTCCCTGCAAGTCATCTTTAATATAAACACATTGTATCTGCATATTACATTATAACACTGCTCCTATACACACAGCTAAACCACTCTTTTGATTATTCTCAACCTTTGGTAAAAGAACCAGCATCAATCAATAGCCTGACCCATTGTATAGCAATACGCCTCTTTATCTAATAAAATATTTATCCATTTATGACATATATATATATTGTGGCAGACCGGCTGGCGTGGTAATATATGGCCGCTATGTGAAACGTGAGCGGCGGCGGAAGCCGAAAAGGAAGCTGGACCAGGGGTGGCGAGGAACTAAGGGGCTGTGACCCCACCCGAGGAGGAGGAGGACGATCCGGCCCTGGGAGATCTATTCCCCCTCAACTTAGATGAGGAAGACCTGCCCATGCTGCCTGCCTTGGCCGGTCGTTCGGGAGAGCCCAACTCGAAGACGTGAACCTCACCAGTGCCCTTCAACAGGTGACCATAGTGGACGGCAAGCCCATAAACAGGGTAAGACAAGTCATGTTCCCACACTTTTCTATTAAGAAAAATAAATTGTATCAGGTGGTCATGAAAGCCGGTGTAAGGGTAGAACTGTTGTTGGTGCCTCGCCCTTTCGTCTCCTCTGTCCTACAGTTGGCCCACTCCCATCTGCTGGGAGTAGAGAAAATTCTGGAGAGGATCAAGGCGAGGTTCTACTGGCCGGGCATCAAGAAGGCGGTGGAAGACTACTGCCGTAGTTACCCCGAGTGCCAGCAGGTGGCGCCAAGACCTTGCGCAAGGAGCCCGTTAATCCCCCTCCCTATTATCTCCGTGCCTTTCAACAGGATCGCAATGGACCTGGTGGGACGCATACCGAAGAGTGAACGGGGACACCAGTATATCCTCGTCATCCTCGACTACGCCACCAGGTACCCAGAAGCAATCCCCCTGCGGACGATGGCCACTAAGGGAATTGCCCAGGAGCTGATGATGCTGTTCTTCCGGGTCGGCCTGCCAGATGAAATCCTGACCGACCAAGGCACACCGTTCATGTCCCGGATCATGAAGGACATGTGTCGCCTGATGAAGGTAAAACAGTTGCGAACTTCTGTGTATCATCCCCAGACAGACAGCTTGGTCGGTTTAACCAAACCCTCAAGCAAATGTTGAAAAAGGCAATGGAGGCCGATGGACGTAACTGGGACCAGCTGCTCCCGTTTCTGTTGTTCTCTATTAGGGAGGTCCTGCATGCGTCTACCGGCTTCTCGTCCTTCGAGCTGCTGTATGACCGGAAGCCCAGAGGAATGTTGGATCTCGCAAAGGAGACTTGGGAACACCAGCCGTCACCCCATCGAACCATGGTGGAACATGTCGAGGAGGTGAGAGAGAGAATGGCTACTATTTGGCCCATGGTTGGACAACACGGGTGTACAACCGGGGCGCGCAACCCAGAGAGTTCGACCCCGGTGACAGGGTGATGGTCCTCGTCCTCACTTCAGAGTGCAAGTTCCTGGCAAAGTGGAACGGACCATATGAAGTCATGGAAAAAAGGGGCGAGGTCAACTATAGAGTGAGACAGCCGGGATGAAAACATCCGACCAAGATATACCACGTAAACTTTCTGAAGAAATGGGTGGCCCGCGATGTGTTCTTCTCTCTCCCCTCCTCCCGTTACAGCGAAACCGGAACCGACCACAGTGCCGATGGTCGAGCAGCTGACGCCAGACCAGAAATGGGAGCTGAAGGAGCTGGTCCAGAGATACCAGGACGTGTTCTCTTCGGAACCAGGTGTTGAAGTTAGATGTTATATGTAGGGTTGCAATTAACTGTCTAACTGAACATAACTGTTTCCATTGATTGTATATAACTGTTTCCACTGGAGGGTGCTATAGGCGGAGCTTTTACTGTTACTACCAGGTAGAGAGTATAAAAGCTCAGGTCGACTCCCTCTTCTTCCTCTTCTCACATCTGCCTCTCATGGAGAGGAGACCCCATGTACTGCTGTGCTATGATCCATTGTAAATAATAAACCACGCCGATTAAGGGCTCAAGGTAGAAACCATGCCTCTTGACCACATTATTGTCACCCTATAGCCTGATTCTGTCAACAGGTTATGGGCCCAGATAACGCAGGGGCGAAATAATAAGGGTAGCAAGATTAGCTAAAGTATAGGCTAGGTTAGCGCCGGGAGCACCGCATGGCAAGACGCTAGGCCAACAAGAGCTAAAGCTACGCCCACCATCAAAGAGCAACATGGAATCCAACACGATGATCCTGCGCATCAAGAGGAAGCGGGGCACCGACCCCACCGACGGGCTGCTGGAGCACAAGCGGACCCGCCCGGAGAGCAGCGCGCAGAGCCCCGAGGAGGCGGCACCGGGGGAGACGGAGCATGCTGAGCACAACGGAGGTGAGGGGGAGAACCCCATCTTAGAACGTGTGGCGCCTGCTGAGCACAATGGAGGCGAGGGGGAGAACCCCGTCTTAAAACGCGTGGCGACCAAAGGGAGGAGCAAATGGCCCTCATTCAATGGAAAAGCAGAGGACTGCGAGCTCTGGGAAGAGCGCATGCTATGCTGCATGCACGGTGCGGGACTCAAGGAGACGTTCCTGGCAGCCCCCACGGGAGACCTGACGGCGGAAGAGCAAGCCCTGGACGACCAGCGTAACTCAGACGTGTACTGTGAGTTAGTGCCACTGCTCGACGACACCAGCTTGGGGCTGATATTCCGCGACACTAAAGACAAAGGCCGAGAAAGCCTGGAGGTGTTGAGAGAGCATTACATCGGGCGAGGAAGACCCAGAGTCATGGCCCTCTACATAGCACTGACGGTCCTGAGGAAGGGGCACACCGAGACTGTGACCGAATACGTCAACAGAGCGGAGCAGATCACAACGCCATTGAGGAGTGCAGGAGAAGCACCAAGCGATGGGCTAATGATGCCGATGATGATGAGAGGACTACCGGAGCTGTACAAACCGTTCACACTCCTGGTAACACACGGTTCAGCGGACATGACGCTGAGACAGTTCAAGGCCAAGTTAAGAAACTTCGAGGCCTCAGAAGATACCCACCCAGCCGGCGCGGAGGCGGGAGAGAGGGTGTTGAAGGCCCGAGCAACGGCAACGAAAAAGACCAGGCCCACGACGGAGCTGGCGTGTTGCAGATGCGGAGAGAAAGGCCATCGGAGAGGTAACTGCACGAGGACTGTCTGGTGTGGCTCCTGCAGATCCACGCGGCACGCAGGCAGAGCGTGCATGAAGAAACGCGACCAGGGCGCGCGACACGTGCATGGACAAGATGGCGGCGATGGTCGGCGTGAGACGGATCGAGGTGACTCCTGGAGAGTAGCAGAATGAGAGGGCTTCATCCCCAGGGCACAGACAGCGTACGTCATCAGGCCAACGCAGCTGCAACAGGCCCAAAGGAAGGGACTGATCGTGGACACAGGTGCGTCGTCCCACGTCATCAACGACAGGAGTCGGTTCAAGAACTTTGACAGAACTTTCCGCCCGGAGAGACACAGCATGGAGCTGGCAGACGGAAAGCGCACCTACGGGTTGGCGAAAGAGAGAGGAGACGCACAGGTATGCCTCACGGACAGCGGGGGGCGCCGGCGTACAGTGACGTTATAGAAATCTCTCTACGTATGTTCTTGCCGGGCCAGTAAGAAACAAGTCCATAGGAGGCTTTAGATATGTACAGTCTTTTACAGACGTGTGTACAGGCGTAGTGTTTGTTTATTTCCTTATAGCAAAGAGTGACACACTCCAGGCTACGGAGAAATTCCTTGCAGACGTAGCTCCTTATGGGGACATAAAATGTTTGAGGTCCGACAACGGCACCGAATTTACAAACAGAGAGTTCCAATCACTGTTGAGAAGGAACAAGATCAGACACGAGACGTCATGTCCCTACTCCCCACACCAGAATGGGGTAGCAGAGAGGGAATGGCGCACTCTTTTCGAAATGGACGATAGTAGCATACCGAAGAGCCTGTGGCACTATGCGGTACAAGAAGCCGCTTACACCAGAAACTGGTGTTTTAATAAACACACGGGCACCACCCCATATACAGCAATGACAGGGAAAAGGTGTAATCTAGCCAGAATGCACAAATTCGGATCAGTGTGCTATGCTTACCAACAGGACATGGGAAAGCTTGAGTCCAGAGGTGAAAAAGGACTTTTTGTAGGACACGACAAAGGGAGCTTCGCTTTCCTAGTCTACTATCCCAATAAAGGGAAGGTGCAAAAGCACAGACTAGTGAAATTTGTCACAAAGACAACGTGCGAAATCAAGACACAAACAGAGGAGCCATGGCTGGACTCCAGGGTTAGGTATGGGGAAACAGAGACACCACAGCCTAGTGTACTGAGCACAGACGTGCAGGCAGACAGCCAGACACCCCCAGAGGACGATGACGAGGAGCACCCGAGGGTGATGTCACGTGCCACAAGCAGTGGGAGATATCCCTCAAGGGAACACAAACCCCCAAAGTATCTGACAGACTATGCCCGGAAAGGGAGTGACGAGGTGGACAGTACACCCACTACCGTTGATTACTGCTACAGGGTAGTTAGTGGGGTACCTCAGAACTTTAAAGAGGCCATAGTGTCCCCAGAGTCGAGTAAGTGGGAGAGAGCGATGGATGAGGAGATAAGGTCCTTAGAGGACAACCACACCTTTACCCTCACCAAGTTGCCAGAGGGCAGACAGACAGTGGGAGGGAAATGGGTGTACTCAATCAAGGAAGGGATTGAAGGCCACGAAAAGTACAAAGCGAGATTTGTAGCTAAGGGTTTCAGTCAGAGGGAGGGGATAGACTATGGTGAAACATTCTCCCCCACAGCCAATCTGACCAGTATAAGGGTAGTGGTGCAGAACGCAGCTGAGGACAATTTAATTTGACATCAGATGGATGTGAAAACAGCCTATCTGCACATAGATAGGGAGATATATATGGAACAACCTGAGGGTTATGAAAAGAAAGGAGAGAAGCTAGTGTGTAAGCTGGAAAAATCTACGGCCTGAAACAGTCTGGGCGAAATTGGAACGAGATGCTTCATACATGTCTTATCGAAGATCACTTCCTACAGAACCCAGTAGACCCCTGTGTTTACTCAAGGGAGTCAGAGGAGTCAGGAAAAGTGATCATCGTCATTTGGGTGGATGATTTGATCATCGCAGCAGACAACACTAGAAACCTAGATCAGGTGAAAGGTATGCTCTCCACCAGATTCAAAATGAAAGACCTTGGCAGGTTAAAGCATTTCCTAGGCATGGACTTTGAACAGTCTGCCAATTGTATAACAGTATCCCAGAAGAGATATGTGGAAAAGATTCTGAAACGTTTTGACATGCAGGAGGATGCTCAGAAACTGACAGATGTAAAAATGTACAGGGAAGCTGTGGGTAGCCTCATCTATTTGACAACATGTACTCACCCTGACCTATGTTTTGTAGTGAGTAAGTTGTCACAGCATTTTGCTGATCCCACAGAGGAGCACTGGATTACGGTAAAACATGTTTTTCGGTACAGTACAGGTACAGTAGATAAACAGCTGTGTTTCAGAAAGAGCAGCGAGGGCTTAGGGCTTAAAGCCTACAGTGATGCAGACTGGGCTGCTGACATCACAGATAGAAGGAGTACCACAGGATATTGTGTTAGTTTGAACACAAACAGCTCACTGGTTTCTTGGAAAACAAAGAAGCAGCCCACTTGTGAAGCCGAATACATGGCTCTGGCCATGACAATACAGGAGTGTATTTACCTAGAACAACTGCTCGAAGGAATGGATACCTATGTACAGTATATAAGAAGACTGTTGTTTATGAGGACAACCAGGGAACCATTGCCATTGCGAGAAGCTACTGGGCTACATATCTGTGCTTACGCAACGTTGATAAATGAAGGCCCAGGCATTGACAGCTATCCCTCACAGGAGATGAAATAAAGCAAAAACCATGACAGGACCCCCCCTCTAGGAGGCGGCTTCAGACGGACCCTCTGAGACACGTCTCCGAAACTGCAGAACAAGCTCAGGGTCCAAGATGTCCCTGGCCGGAACCCACGTGCGCTCCTCTGGCCCATAACCCTGCCAGTCCACCAGGCACTGTATACCACTACCAACCCGCCTACTGGACAGGATACGCCATACAGTATACACAGGTTGGCCATCAACGAATCGAGGGGGAGGTGGAGGTCTCTCTGCAGGAACCAACCTGCTCTTCCGAACCGGCTTAAGACGAGATACGTGAAATGTAGGGTCTACCCTCATCGACGAGGGTAACTTAAGACGCATCGTGACGGGTTTATCTTGCGAATAATAGTGAAAGGGCCGACAAAACGGGGAGCGAGTTTGCGCGACTCAACCCGTAATGGAAGGTCGCGTGTGGAAAGCCACACCTGTTAGCCCACACGGTAGGAAGGTGCAGGGTGAACCGCTTGTGCCGGGCCGCAGCATGCACAAGAGCCTAACGCACCCTCTTCCATGTTGCCCGAGACCGACGGATAAACGCCTCAGCAGATGGCAACCACACATCCCTCTCCTGTTCAGGAAACAGTGGAGGCTGATAACTAAACTGAACCTCGAATGGGGAGAGACCAGTGGATGCATTGCACAATGAATTATGTGCATATTCTGCCCATGCCAGTTGGTGACTCCAAGTGGTCGGATTGGAGGAGGCCAAGCAGCGAAGCGTACTCTCCATAGACTGGTTGGTGCGCTCTGTTTGCCCATTGGTCTCCGGGTGGAACCCTGATGACAGGCTAACCCAGGATAGCACAGAATGCCTTCCAAAACCGTGCAGTAAACTGGGGTCCATGGTCCGACACCACGTCCTGGCAGATGCCATGAATTCGGAAGACATGGTCAACCACCAGTTGGGCGGTCTCCTGAGCAGATGGCAGCTTGACCTGCTTTGGAGAACCTATCCACCACTACCATGATGACGCTGTGACCATCAGAAGGAGGCAGACCAGTCACAAAATCCATGGCAATGTGGCTCCATGGACGACTAGGGATGGGCAAAGGACGAAGCAGCCCTGGTGGTGACTATTGAGACACTTTGTTCCATGCACAAACGGGACAGGCTGCCACAAATTCCCGAACGTCCTTCATCATACCAGGCCACCAGAACCTTCTGGCCAAGAAGTCATGAGTTCTGTGCACTCCGGGATGTCCTGTCAGCCGAGAGGAGTGGCCCCACTTTAACACCCGGGAACGAATGCTGTTTGGCACAAATAACCGACCCGGGGGAACCCCACCCGGATCTGGTTCCAAACGTTGTGCCCTCCGCACAGCAGAGTCAATGCTCCATGTCACAGAAGCTAGGATCTGTCCTGCAGGAACAATGGGCTCAGGAGGATGGTCCTCTTCTGACCCATCATATAACCGGGAAAGAGCATCCGGCTTGATATTTTTAGACCCGGGATGGTACGTCAGGAGGAAATTAAACCAAGAGAAAAACAGTGACCAGCGAGCCTGTCGCGAGTTTCTCCTCTGAGCACCCTGGATATATTCCAAATTTGTATGGTTTGTCAAGTTTCAAGTTCAAGTTTCTTTATTAGTTGTCATACAGAAGTATAGAATACTTTTATACAAAATGCTTCTTTCTGTTTCGCTTCAGAGACTGTGCTAGGCAAAAATAGATAATAAAATAAGTATAGCAAGTATAAAATAGAAGTCAAGTACGTAGACAAACATTTTCAGTATATACATATATACAATGCTCTATGTAGAGTAGAAGTAACTGAGTTACCATACAATATACTATACAGTGCAAAGCAGAAGTGGGATGATGTACAATTTAGGTACAATATAATTTACAGTAAGGTGTAATGAGGTATGGGTTGTAGTGCAAATTCTTTACAGATAAATATAAAGTGTGCTTAGGTGTACTAAAGTGGTTAAAGTGGGTGCTGCAGTGAGTTGTATGTTTAAAGTGAGTGTGTGCGTGTGGATGTGGTAAGACCGTAAATGGGTGTTCAGCTCCCTCTAGCCAATGGCGCCACTCCTCCAATGTCAACTTGACCACCAACAGCTCTCTGTCCCCAACGTCATCGTTTCTTTCAGCCGGCGAGAGCCCACGTGAATAATATGCACATGGGTGTACTTTACCGTCGGACGATGAACGTTGGGACATAAAAAAGCAGCCATTTACCATTTACAGTATAGCTCCGACATAAGCTCAGAAGCATCCACCTCCACGATAAATGGCAGTGACGGGTTAGGAGTAATGAGGATAAGCTCAGAACAGAACCTTCTCCTAAGCTCAACGAATGCCGCCTCAGCCTTGGGAGTCCACTGGAAATGGGATGGTGCTGTCTTCCTGGTGAGTGCTGTGATAGCTGCTACCACTGAACTGAAATTACGGAATCATTGCACCTGCTTGACAGAGACAGGTGTAGGCCCGTCCGTCACTGCTGACATCTTTTTGGGGTCCATTTGAATCATCCCATCAGACACAATGAATCCCAGAAAGGACACAAGTAGACGAAAACAAACTTCTCCAACATTTCCTTGAGCACGTCATTAATTAACGCTTGGAAAACTGAAGGGGCATTAGTAAGACCGAATGGCATCACCAGGTATTCGTAGTGACCATTATGAGTGTTGAAAGCGGTCTTCCACTCATCCCCTTGACGTATGCACACCAAATTGTAGGCATTACAGAGATCGAGTTTTGTAAAGATGGACGCCCCCTGGAGGTGTTCGAACGCCGAGTTCATCAGGGGAAGGGAGTAGTGATTCTTTACCGTAATGCTGTTCAGACCTCTGTAGTCAATGCAGGGTCTTAGCCCTCCATCCTTTTTCCCTACAAAAAAGAATCCAGCACCTGCAGGTGAAGTGGAAGGTCTGATAAAACCGGTAGCCAGAGCCTCCTTGATGTAAGTGTTCATGGCTGCACTTTCGGGCACCGACAGTGAGTACAAGGAACCACGAGGAGGAATAGAGCCTGGCTGCAGTTCGATGGCGCAATCATAAGGTCGGTGTGGTGGCAGGATGGTGACCTGTTGTTTGCTGAACACCTCACTGAGGTCAGCATAGACAGTGGGGATGCCCTCTGGTAATGGGTGTGACTCCACGCTCATGATGTTAGTGCTCTCCATGAGGGGATCCGTTGCACAAGTAAGTGTGGAGAACTCCTCACACAGAGTCTAAACTGTCCTCTGCTGGAGCCTCCTCACAGAGGGAGTCCCAATCAAACTGTGAATCCCATTCCAAACTCTCTTCCGGATCGACAGATGGTTGGGAGTGCAATGGTTGAAATGGTGGGTCCTGGAAAACAAGATCATCCACCACTTCATCAGAATAACTATCATTCTCACTACACTGCTTGTAAACCGTGGGTAACAGAGGAATTTGGATACAACGGTGAAGACACTGCGGACCCCACTGTATGACAGTGTTCCCCTCATTGCCCCAATTGATCTGTGGCTTATGTTTACTAAGCCACGAATGACCCAGCACAATGGGTTAAGCGGGTGAATCGACCAAAAATAATCGAATGCGCTCAAAATGGTTTCCATAAGCAACCCGCATAGATACGAAATTGGTTCTTTTGGTGACACTGCCTGTACCTAATGGGCGTCCGTCAAGTGCCGTGACACTACAGGGCTTAAGGAGGGAATGTACAGGTATTTTAGAGTCCCCAGCCCATCTGGAATCGATAAAGCTGTCTACAGCCCCTGAGTCTAAAAAGGCATCGACCTCAACAGACTGCCTGTTCCAGCCTAAAACCACGGGCAGAAAGGTTCGAAAGGGAGTGGCATGATGTCTCACTAGTGTATTTCGGCCCACTAGCGAGACTGACGGTTTCCCTTCAATTTAGGACACTCCTCCCTCGTGTGGCCCTTTTTTCTGCAGTACCGGCACCAGTCCACAGGAGAACCAGTCTCTCTGGAGTCATGCACAGACGTGCTATCCAGCTGCATAGGTTCAGATGAACTGTCTACTGCAGTGCTTCTCAAACTTTTTCTGTCAGGCCCCCCTTTGGCGGACCAAAATATTTTGTTTTCAGAGCTGTCATGGATGAAAAGCCAGCTTCACACAGATACTGTATGTGGTGCTGAATGGTATCAACACCTTAACTGCTGCATCATGAGATACTTGGTACTCAGCACCACACTCTGAAACTAGCTCTCTAGGTGGTATCAGATGAGATTTCAAAGAGTTCTTCCAAGAGTTTGGATGGAGATGTGTCAGGAAGCTTTGTCTCAATGTTGTCTGTAAAGTTTTTTTTTTACTTTTAACTTGGTGATCCTTTTCTGTGTTTTATTAAATAATGATTTTCAGATTTTGAGAAATGGTATTTTCATGGAGAACAGTGCAGCTGCAACAGATAGCACTTTAGTGATCATTTTCTGTAATAAAAAAAAAACTTTTTTAATTTAATTTTTAATTTTTTAATAAATCTCAAGGCCCCCCCTGTCATGCCTCTGCGCCCCCCCTGGGGGGCGCGCCCCCCACTTTGAGAAACACTGGTCTACTGAATGGTGCAGGGGAACTTCCTCCAGCGGGGCACGAGTATATCTCATGCTCACGTTATCTGATCCGGTTATCAACGCGTATGGCGGTAGTGACCAATGTGTCAAAACTGTCTGGAGATCCCACAACCGCCAATGCATCTTTAACCTGATCAGATAACGCGTTGGTGAACAAAGTAATGAGTGGTCCCTCCGACCAGCCTGTAGCCCCAGCCAGTGTTATTTTTTTTTATCCACTTTTTCTCCTTATTTTTTCTATTTTTCTCCCATCCCAATTTCGCCTCGCCAATTCTCCCTTCCAATTCTCCCCTCCCCTGTCTCGAACGTTGCTAGACTATGCCTCCCACTGGTCGGCTGCAGTGAGGACCAAGCCTTGCATCACGTGTCCCCTCCGGTACATGTGGAGGCAGCTGTCGCATCTTTTCACCTGTACAGCGCAATCTCTCAGTGGCGAGGAGTAACGCGTGGGAGGCTCACGCTGCCCCCGATGCTTCCTGATTCTGCTGTACAGGCGCACCAACCGACCTGTAGGAGTCGCTGTCCACAACGTCCAATCCCCACCCACCAGCTTTCCCACCCCTAACACTGCCAATTGTGTTAGTATGAACGACTCGAACCCAGCATCTCCTGTGTTAGTGGCGAGCGCCTTGCCCACTGCACCACTTAGCCGCCCCTGCTGTAATTGTTTGATAGCTTCCACATGTGAAAGTAATCCTTGATGCTGTGCAGCAAGTGCACGTTCGAGACCAGTATTATCCGCTGACCCATTCATGGCTTATTCATTCTGTAAGGGCTGTGGGTCACGAGCAGATAATAGGGACTCTTTAAGTTATCCGTGTAACGGATAACAACTAAACTGCTTACGCAGACTTTTTAGGAGAAGGGGAAAAATAAACAACACAAAACAGCCTTTACAGGTGGAATAACCAAACTGATAGCGAACCCCAAAAAGTGTCGCCTAGGCCTCCGAGATGCCGAC
Source organism: Notolepis coatsorum (assembly GCF_963971535.1). Taxonomy (NCBI): domain Eukaryota; kingdom Metazoa; phylum Chordata; class Actinopteri; order Aulopiformes; family Paralepididae; genus Notolepis; species Notolepis coatsorum. The sequence goes on from NC_140172.1 coordinate 63,975,155, forward strand.
TACCTGGGGTACACCATCGGCTGCGGCCATGTCAGACCCCAGGTTGGAAAGGTCGAGGCCATACAGAGTTGGCCCCGCCCCCAAACCAAGAAACAGGTACGAACATGTATAGGGCTCGCTAGCTACTACTGCCGATTTTGTGAGGGCTGTGGGTGTGTGTGGGTCACGAGCAGATAATAGGGATTGATTGATTGATTGATTGATTGATTGATTGATTGATTGATTGATTGATTGATTGATTGATTGAAAAGTTTATTAACAGATTGCAGAATGGGTACAGTACAGTACAGCTCAATACATACAATTGTTAAGGGGATGCAGACCAGAGAAAGACTTTCGTCTTGTTTACATCAGGGTCCCCCATTTTCAATTCATCATAACATATATGACACACACGACATACAGATAGACAGTACTGCTACATCTATACATTTATGACATACCAGATTTGCAAATACAGTACTGTTTGTGATACAAAAAGTGTCCAGAAAAGAGTGTATATACGTTTGACGTAGAAACTGTACATTGGAGGAGGTTGGGTAAGTGGGGTGGGGTTGCGTGGGGGGGGGGGGGGGGGACACTGTACACTGTACATTGGAATACTGACAAAGCCATTGGTCATTTACTGTACAACTGGGTTAGGACATTTGTAGGGGCCAGTTTCTAATTGCAGTCTCCCGTAGGTGTTCTTTGAGAGTGTTTTTGAAAGTGGGTAGTGATTCACATTCCTTTACAGCTTTGGGTAGGACGTTCCACATTGATGTGGCATAATTGCAAAACGTGTTTAGTCCCTTGTTTGAGCCGAATCTGGGTTTAACATGATTTGTGGAGCTCCCTCTGGTGTTGTGATCGTGGTATTCACTGACCTTTGGGTAGTATTTTGACATGTACATGGGTACCTTGGTCGTGTAGTGTATCTTGTAGACCAGGCCCATTGCAAGTTGCTGTACTCTGTCATCTACTCTAAGCCATCCTAGGTTGTCAAAGTGGGCAGGGGTGAGGTGGGTTCTAGGAGTCAGGTCAAGCAGTAGTCTGACTAGTTTGTTTTGAGATGTTTGTAATTTGGTTTTTAGTGCCTTTGAGGTGCTTTGGTACCATGAGGTGCAAGCATAGTCGTAGTACTCTTGAATGAGTGCTCCTGCCAGAGTCTTCAAGGTATTCTTGTTTACCAGAGAGGAGATCCGGTACAAGAATCGAGTTCGTTGGTTGACTTTTTTTATTACATTGGATGCCATTTTGTCACAGGAAAGATTAGCCTCTAGGATGGAACCCAGGTAGGTAATTTCATCTTTCCTTGTGACAATATTGTCACCCACTGTAACTGAGAAGCCGTCAGTCTTGCTGAGTTTGTTATTTGAACCGAAGAGAATGGACTGTTTTGCCCATGTGTAATGAATCATAGTTTGTTATCTGCGAGCCATATGCAGATTTTGCCTAGTTCCGAGCGAAGGGTTTTTTCAACCTGTAACTTGTTCTTGTCAGAGACCAGCAGGGCTGAGTCGTCCGCAAACAGGAACAAGTTGCAGTCACAAGCTGACGACATGTCATTTGCATAAATTAGGAACAGTAGCGGTCCTAGTATGCTTCCTTGTGGAACACCACAGCTCACTGGGAGGGGGGGTACCGTTTACCTCCACCATCTGTTCTCTCCCCTCCAGGTAGGATTGTACTATCAAAACCAATTGCTTTTAGCTCTTTAAGGTACTCTTTAAGTTATCCATGTAACGGATAACCACTAAACTGCTTACGCAGACTTTTTAGGAGAAGGGGGGAAATAAACAACACAAAACAACCTTTACAGGTGGAAGCCTCAAAGTGAGTATTTAAGAAAATAAATCAAGTCCAAAAAAAATAGGACTACACTCAATAAAGAGGTATAGTAGAAAAATAAATAAGCCACAAAGGCACCTCCTAATAAGTTTATATTGAAAAACGTAAAACAATAAACCTCCACTAAGGGAGTTTATATGTAGAATAACGCCAGTAGCCGAAAAAAAGAATGACTACAATAAAGGCTAGATTCTGAATCAGAGATCAGCACTACACTTCAATATAATAAGCGTGGCCAAAAGGATAGCCAACACTAGGAAATGAATAAGCAGTTGACACTGCGAGATCCAAACTTAAATAGACTCAGCATTGCCATAGGCACAGCTGCACTGAATCAGGCGCAATCAAGCCCACACACCTACCGACCCCTGAGGCAATTAACCACAGAGACCAGGGATTGACAGCTATCCCTCACAGGAGATGAAATAAAGAAAAAACCATGACATGACCACGCCATCCAACCAGCCGATCACTTCTTCATTCACCGCAAGGATAGAACAGCAGAATCCGGCAAACAGCGTGGAGGTGGAATAGCCTTCATGTTTAACAACAATTGGAGCGATCCAGGCAACGTGAAGGAACTATCGAGCCACTGCTGCCCAGACCTGGAATATATAACCATCAAGTGTCGTCCTTTCTTCCTCCCGAGGGAGTTAACGGCGATCATCCTGATCGGAGTGTATATTCCACCGCAAGCCAGGAACAACGTCGCGCTCTCCAGACTCCACGGCGAGGTAAATAGAATACAAGCGGCGAACGTTAACGCCGCCATTTTGGTTCTGGGTGATTTCAATAGCGCCAATCTGAGAAAGGTATTACCTGACTTCTATCAGCATGTGACTTGCAACACCAGAGGCGGTAACATCCTAGATCACTGTTATACGCAATTTAAAGGTGGCTACAAGGCTCATTCTGATAGTGGCTTTGGTAAATCAGATCACGCGTCAATCTTTCTTTCACCAATGTACAAACAGAGAATCAAAAGTACTCCTGTAGTCTCGCGAGAGGTGCAGAAATGGGATTTGACGTCAGAGGAGACGCTCCGGTCTGCGTTTCACTGCAAAGACTGGAATGTGTTCCGCGACACAGATAACATTAATGTCTACACGGAAACAGTGCTGAACTATGTTTGTACTATGGTGGAAGAAACAATCCCCACTACCAAAATGAGAGTTTACCCAAATCAAAAACCCTGGGTAGACAAATCCGTCCGTGAAGCTCTGAGAGAGCGCACCAAAGCATACAACGACGGCCTAGTGGCAGGCAACATGAATGACCACAAGGTGGCGCGATACAACGTAAGTAGGACAGTGTCAGAGGCCAAACGGCGCTACAGGGATAAAATTGAACTCCAGTTTGAACAAGCTGACTCTAGAGCTATGTGGCAGGGGCTCAAAACGATGACAGACTACAAAGGCGCCTCCCTCAAACTGAACAGTGACATCTCCTTAGCAAATGACCTCAATACCTTCTATGCGAGGTTTGATGCTGGTAATAACAACACCAGCTCACAAGCCACGGCAATGGGGGGGGGGGGGGGTCGGCTGCTGATGGAGGCGCAGTGTTCAGGGTAACAGAGCATGAGGTGAGGCGGACCTTTAAAAAAGTGAATATCAGGAAGGCAGCAGGTCCGGACGGCATCCCCGGCCGCGTCCTAAAAGTCTGTGCCGACCAACTGGCCCCAGTATTCACTGACATCTTCAACCTGTCCTTAGAACAGGCTGTCATCCCCACCTGCCTGAAGAAGTCCACTATTATCCCTGTACCCAAAAAATCCAAGCCTGCTTGCCTCAACGACTACCGCCCTGTAGCTCTCACCTCCATAGCCATGAAGTGCTTTGAGAAGCTAGTAAAGGGCTACATCTGCTCCTCCCTCCCCATCAACATGGACCCCCTGCAATTTGCATACCGCCCCAACAGGTCCACGGAGGACGCCATAGCCCATGTGCTGCACACAGCAGCATCACACCTGGACAAGAGGCAGGGGAACTATGTGAGAATGCTATTCATCGACTACAGCTCGGCATTCAATACCATAGTCCCCTCCATACTCATAGCCAAGCTCAGGGACCTGGGCTTGAACTATGACCTCTGCCAGTGGGTCTTGGACTTCCTGACTGGCAGACCCCAGGTGGTGAGAGCAGGCAACTGCACCTCCTCATCCATCACCCTCAACATAGGGGCCCCCCAGGGCTGTGTTCTGAGTCCCCTCCTCTACTCCCTGTACACACACGACTGTGTGGCTCAGCGGAGTAGCAATACAATCATCAAATTTGCTGACGACACAGTGGTGGTGGGCCTGATCTCTGCCAACGACGAGAGGGCCTACCTGGAAGAGGTCAAGGTCCTGGCGGGATGGTGCCAGGAAAACAGCCTCTCCCTGAACGTCAGCAAAACAAAGGAGATGATTGTGGACTTCAGGAGGTCGGGGGTCAAGGACTACAACCCCCTCAGCATCGACGGGGCACCGGTTGAGAGAGTCAACAGCTTTAAGTACCTCGGAGCCTACATATCCGAGGACTTGACATGGACCACACACATTGACAGTGTTGTGAAGAAGGCACGACAACGCCTCTACTTCCTCAGGCGCCTAAGGAAGTTCCAAGTCAGTCAGAAGATCCTTAATAACTTCTACTCATGTACAATAGAGAGCATCTTGACCGGCAACATCACCTCCTGGTTTGGGAATAGCACTGCACAAGACCGAAGCAGACTACAAAGAGTGACACGTTCAGCCGAACGCACAATTGGAGGGGGGCTCCCCACCCTCCAGAACATTTACAACAAGCGTTGCAAGGGCAAGGCTAAGAGAATCATTAAAGACTCCAGTCACCCGAACAACTGCCTCTTTGAACTGCTGCGGTCAGGCAAGCGATACCGGAGTCTCAAGGCGAGCACAGAAAGACTCAGAAGAAGCTTCTATCCCCAGGCCATCAGGCTGCTAAACGAACAATGAACACTACACAACAACAACCACCAAACGCACATAGCACACACATCCACACGCACACACTCACTTTAAACAAACACACTGTAGCACCCACTCCACACACTTTATAGCACACACCCACTTTAAACAAACACACTGTAGCACCCACTCCCCACACTTTATATTTATTGATGAAGGATTGCACTACAACTCGTACACCTTACTGTAAATTGTACCTAAATTGTACCTCATCCCATTTCTGCTTTGCACTATATAGTACTGTACATTAGTACACTGCATAATATTGTATATTATATGGTAACTCAGAACATTGTACATATGTCTATACCGAACACTGTGACCTCATTTTCTTTTCTAAACTACATGCTATACTATGTTATTTGATACTATCTTGTCTAGCACAGTCTCTGGAGCGTAACAGTAAGAAGCATTTTGTATGAAAGTATTCTGTACTTCTGTATGACAACTATTAAAGAAACTTGAAACTTGAAACAGATTTGTCCCCCACTTCTCATCCCTAGCAGCACTGCTAAAAGACCTGACCCGGAGCCGACTCCAGACTTCACCAAACCACTAGTGGTGCAGACGGATGCCTCAGAAACCGGGGTGGGTGCCGTACTATCCCAACTGCAAGAAGGTGAGGAGCATCCCATCACTTATATCAGCCGGAAGCTGCTGCCCAGGGAACAAAAATATTCCACAGTCGAGAAGGAATGCCTGGCGATCAAGTGGGCCTTGGGAGAGTTAAAATACTATCTATTGGGACGGCACTTCACCCTGATAACTGACCATGCACCACTAGTCTGGATGTCACGAAAATAATATGAGGGTCACCCGGTGGTTTCTCTCACTCCACCCTTTTGCCTTTAATGTCGTCCACAGGTCCGGAGCCGCACACAGGAACGCGGATGCGCTCTCCCAGAGAGATGTGCTGGCATCTTGGATCGCCCCTCCCTCCCGCTCGGATATGTGGCAGACCGGCTGGCATGGTAATAGACGACCGCTATGTGTCGGCCAAGGTACTGGGGCATATGCCCATATTAGGAGTTCCGGAGAGACTCCAGGCAGAGCGGAGAGCATGAGCAAACTACAAGAACCTAGGGGTCCACAAAGACGACTTCAAACTGGAAATGGTAACAACAGATGAGGTACTCAAAAAACTGAGCGCCCTCCAACCGAACAAGGCCACTGGCCATGACAATATCCCCTCCAAATTCCTCAGAGACTCAGCAGCCGCAATCACCCCAGTCATCACACACATAATAAACCTCTCCATAAAACAGGGACACGTCCCCAAGGACTTCAAAATTGCGAGAGTAACACCCATGCACAAAAAGGGCAGCAAATTAGACCCAGGCAACTACCGCCCTGTTTCTATCCTTACCTCGATCTCGAAAGTCATGGAAAAAATAGTATACGAACAGGTCGAAAAGTACCTTGCAGAAAAAAATCGAATCTACGAATTCCAATCTGGTTTCAGAACATCCCACTCCACTGACACATGCCTTCTCTATTTAAACGACCACATCAAACAAGAGGTGGACGCAGACAAATGCTGCGGCATGGTCATGCTGGACCTACAAAAGGCCTTCGACACTGTCAATGTTACGACCCTGGCTCAAAGGCACGCAACCTAAGTGCAAAACCGACACCAAAACCAGTGTTTAACCCAAAAAGACTACTCTAACCATGAAATACCAATACAAACTAAAGAACAAAGGATAGAAGAATATGACAACTCTCCTTCTAGCCACAGACAGACCGAAAGGTTATGTAGATAACCTAGTTATATTAGTATTGGCTGAGCGTCCCGCTCTGAGCCTTACGAGATACTCTGTGATACATATTGTATCTCCCACGAATAAAAAACACATGCACCCCACCTGTATGGGGCCCCGCCCCTAATGGTGGCCACCACCCATATAACCATGACTCTGGTCATGAAACACCCTTCCTCGCCAAAAACCCGTCCCAGGAAAAGATCCCTCAAGAGGGAACTCAGGGCGCGCAGAGCGGGACGCTCAGCCAATACTAATATAACTAGGTTATCTACATAACCTTTCGTTATATTTCGTATTTGCATCACGTCCCGCTCTGAGCCTTACGAGATAATGGGGAAGAGCGGGCGCGAGACCCGACAGATGTACCCCCTGAGGACCCGTAAGCCCACATCAAGGGGTGCGGGGAGCCCTGTCACCCCATCCTTCCTAATGAAGGGGGGGCGCAGTCAACTCCACCTGAATGCGAACAAGAGAGAGCTAGAACCCCTTGAACACACCGTACAGGCGGAACCACGTGTGACCCAACACACTGTGGCCCATACCCACACACTCCTGCTACCCGACCAAAGGACGGGAAGCAGGAAAGGCCACAGACCCCAGAACCGCCCGGGAGACAGAACCCCCGGTCATGTCCATGAGGTAAAACCTTACAAAGGAGCCCAGGGAGGACCATGAAGCTGCAGCACAGATGGCCTCCACCGAGGCCCCACCCAGGAGAGCGGCAGAGGCAGCCACCCCACGAGTGGAGTGCGCCCTGACGCCCCCAGGGGGATCCTGCCCAGCCAGCGTGTAGCAGAGGGCAACACCCTCGCACAACCAATGGGACAGGCGCTGCTCCGACAGTGCCTTACCAGCACGAGCCCCACCGTAACAGACAAAAAGCTGGTCGGTAACCCTGAAATCCTGAGTACGGCTGAGGTAAATCCCCAAGCACGGACTGGACATGACAGGTGAAGGCCCGCATCTAACTCACTAGTGTGAGGAGGAGGACGAAACGCCTGAACCACAATATCCCGGGAGCGGAAGGAACTCCGGATATTCTTAGGCACGAAAGCAGGATCAGGTCGCAGAGTGACACCGCAATCGGTCCGAAAAGACAGGCACTCTGGACGTACCGAGAGAGCACAGAGCTCACCTACGCGTTTAGCGGAAGTGACAGCCAGAAGGAACGCGGTCCTGAAGGACAGCTGTCCCAACGGCGCCCGCTCGAGCGGCTCAAACGGGGCCAAGGACAACCGACCGAGGACCAATTGAAGATCCCAAGTCGGAGCCAAGGAGCGTTGCACCGGCTTAACGCGTCGAGCGCCAAGCAGGAAACGCTTCACAAGAGGGTGGCTGAACAAGACATCCCCTCAAACCCCTCATGATAGGAGGATATAGCTGCTGCATATACCCTCACCGTCGAAGCCGACAGTCTATCAAGGAGAGACTGGAGGTAACTAAGGACAGCATCCAGGGGGCAGGAGACTGAGTCCCGGCCCCCCACCTTACACCACACATGGAACATACGTCATCTGCCCGCGTAAGCGCGACAGTGGAGGGAGCATGCGCATTCCAGATGGTAACACCATCAGGATCAAGAACCTGCACCCCTCAACGTACCCGTCCCAACAACTGACCTAACAGATGTATGGGGAAGAATCCCTGGCGGCACGGCATCGGTCCCAGACCCGCCTGGCCATGTCCAGACGCAATCCTCACCCGTCAGGATGAGGGCCGCCCCGCGACAGTACACCTGCACCCACATTCTCCCTGCCGGGGATGTGGGGAGCCCTCAGGCCGCGCAGATGGAGGACGCCCATAGCCAGCCGCCCGCCGCCTGGTGCAGACAGGGGGAGCGTACTCCTCCCTGTCTGTCGATACACGACACTGACGTCGTAACGTCCGTCCTGATCAACACCATTTGTGGACCAGAAGGACCGCTTTCAACACCAACACATTGAACGTAGCTCAGACCGGGCAGCATGGTTTGCCAGCTGCCCCCTACTGCGTTGGCCCGACGCATCACCAGCGAGGGAGGCGTCGGTGAAAACGCGACGTGAGACAGCGCCGTAATCGTCCTAGGACGGAACCTCCCGAGCGTGTTGACAACACGCTCTGAAATGGATGCCCATAGCCCTCCAACCGTTGACTGGGAAGAGGAATACTTTACATCCAGTCTATAGCAACCCCAGGCTGGTAGAGACCTGCCTGGTATGAGACCTGACGATCCACCTTGACCGCGAAGGACCAGAACGTCATCAGGGCAGAACACTCCGTAACCCCGGACGACGCAAAGGCCCCAGTGCGGCCTCCACGCACTTGGTGAAGATGCGGGGAGCCAGAGAAAACCGAACGGCAGCCTCTGGTACTCATACGCTAACCCTGCAAAGGAAGCATAGGTAAGCCCTAGGATGGAAGATCGGGGATGCGCATACGCATCCTACAGGTCTATGGAGGAGAACCAGACCCCCACCTGACAGTGTTCAACAGGTAGGAGACGATCCAAAAAATGCTGAACCTTCCCATGGGACAGGTCCAGCCTGGGTCTTACACCCCTGCCTCCCGACTTCTCGGGCTGAGAACACCGGGAGGAGAACGCCACGACGATGGCTTGCTTCGTCCACAGAGATTGGATCTCGTCGACCAGAGCTGTCCCTGCTGGAGACCCCGACAACAGGGCCTGTACCAAACCTGAAAACGGGTGGGGTTGTGTAAACACAAGTCCCCGCCTCACCGTTCTCTCCATCTACCTCGACATATGGTACTGCCGTAGTCATATGTGATGACACTCCCAACGCACCCGCCGTCACGTGGCGCAGGTCCGCCAGGAACTGTAGATAGTTGGCCCGGTCCCCCCGCTGTGCGTAGACAACCCCGGAACCGTGCGAGGAGCGCGTTCCGTGTCGGAACACCTGACCCTGACACACCCACGAGGCAATCGCACCCAAGGGGGAACCCCGACAGAAAGGGCCGATCTGATACGGGGGGCTTCCGATGAAAAAAGCCCCCCCACTGAACACCCCTCCAGAACATGCTGAAGGAGTTGTTCTGCAGCCGGACATGCAAGGTGTAAGGCCCCCATGGGTTCCTACACACCGTAGTCCTGCAGTGATATTACTACCACCCCAAACCATGTGAGCTGCGACCACTTGCCAATATTTCAGGAGTGGGAGGCACCAACATGATACCTGGCCTGGCGAAGGCGAGGCCGGGGAAGCCCGCACTGTGTGCCTCAAAAGGTTTCGAGCCCCCCTGCTGACAACACTTAAGTTGACAGACGTAACACCAGGCTCAACCAACACAGTTCAAGGTGTGGGAGCCGCTTGACAGCACAACATTCTCACGGACAGACCCAGGCTCAGCCATCAACTGGGTGTCAGCCCCTGTCCCCATGAGAAGCGAAAAGTGGGGCCGCCCGCGCATCAACGAAGGCACGTCATCGCCGCTGACGAGGCCGTGCTCTCTCTTCTTCTGGCTGCGCGGTGTGAGGCGGTGTAGGGCCTAGGACAATACCGCCCGCGCTCCAGCAGAAGACCAAAATCCCCTGCGGAGAGGGGAACCCTGAGCGGTTATAGCTTGCGGCTGGGTCAAAGCTAATAACGTCAACAACCTTGCGCGATGTGTCGACGTCGGCTGGCCCTCAAGGCCCCTCCACCAGACACCATTTCTTTAATAGAAAAAACACCAATTCGAACACAGTTCTAATCGTTGCCAATTCCATACCGTGGCGGTACAAGCCTTAACAGCCCACCAGCCACTCGCCAGGCCGACCCACCCATGGTGTCGGCCGGGCGGGGCATTGTTTCAATATATCAAAAACAAAGGACTGACGTTAACATGGAGCACCAGTGGTGATTGCAAACAGCACCCTCCACTGTGGTGTGGACCATGAAAGGGTTAAATGAATAAAAGAGCTAAACCACAAAAACTGTAGAATGAGCAAACCCATACACACAAAGTTTAAGGGGAGACGGACCAGACCCGTCTTCATTCAAAATATTCACAACAGAACACCAGCCCTAGTTTAGCCCATTTACCAAAAAAGGTAAACAAAGCCCCCCCCCCGCACTACTCCCCCAGTATACCGATTGACCGTCAGTATGAATGGTTTGAGAGGAGAGAAAGCTGTAGCAAGACAGACCTTCTCATAGCAGAGTGACAAAACGAAACAATAGCCCCCTACACAGGGCCGCCCCAGGAGATGGGGGGCCTCGCGTCTAAAAACGCACAGGGCCTCACATTTCTCCCAGGCGGCCCTGCCCTTATACTACTGCAGCCTAACGCCAGGCAATGTGGGACCCAAGACAACAATTGCCTGTGCACAGACACGCAACATGTTTATCATGTCGGCTGGACCCATAGCCCCACTACCCGACGCCAACCCAGATGGGAACACCGTTCAACAAACCCCGCCGGAACACAAGGTAAAATACCTGGCTAGGAACCTAGCCACGACCTACCCCGTTGTCAACCCATTTACCCGAAAAAGGTAAATAGAACTCAAAAACCCCACAACAGCTACCGACTGACCTTCATTGATGAACCGGGCAAGAGGCGGGAGAGTGACAACATCTCACGGCGGAGACATTAAAACAGCATAGCAATTAGCAGTAGTAATAGCATGCGGCAGTAGCGATAGCATGTAGCATAGTTTCAGATGTTTTAGCAGCACGCCCAAGACAGCTTGGAAACCGTTCCCTGCAGAGAACGTTCACCAAACCATCCTGCCCCCGGCGCCAACACACAACATGGTTGTGTTAACAAAACAAACCAGCATTACTAACACTAATACCCATGCCTGAAGACACAGGGCCTACCTGAGTACAAGCTGGCCCGACAGCCAGCCTTGTACAGCTGAACCTCGATGTGCAGTCATCAAACGAGGAACATCAACACAGGCCTGTCGTGTCGCCGAAAACATGCATCGAAGATGCCAGGGGCCAGCAACCTCCGGTAAGCTTCCAACATTATTAATCTTCCTTAATCTTTTCATTCCGCTAGACTCGTATGGTGCACGCATCCAATACGCTGGGACGAAAACAGAGGAAGGGTGTTTCATGACCAGAGTCATGGTTATATGGGTGGTGGCCACCATTAGGGGCGGGGCCCCATACAGGTGGGGTGCATGTGTTTTTTATTCGTGGGAGATACAATATGTATCACAGAGTATCTCGTAAGGCTCAGAGCGGGACGCGATGCAAATACGAAATATAACTGCATGTGTGACTGAAGGGCTGGTTTTAACCTGCTAGCAGGAAACCAATCAGCAGCAATTAGCTAATTAGCAGCCCTCACCTGTATGCCCAGTGACACAGGAGTGATCAGGCTCATGGTACATAACACCTCCCCCACCAAACTGGTTACCCAAGAGGCAACCACTACATATCAAACCCATAAACAAAACTAAAAAAACAACTGTGACCCATTTAGTTGTCAGGGCCACTAACACAACAGCGATAACGGGCCGGCCCCTGTCGAACACGACCACCAACCGTGTCGTATGCTCCCCACTGTGGAACATTTGCCAATGCTGTGTAAAACAAAAAACAACCCTGTCCCGACTCTCGGGCAAGCTAGACCTCACAAAAGGTTCCGCCACTGCGGTACATGGCTGCAGTGGGGCAGGCGCCTCCTCCCCTGAGGCGTAAGACTTAGGACCCCGTCGACAAACCAAGACCTTATCATATATGAGCTCCCTTTCAACAGGCCCCTCCACCGATACCGACCTGTCAAAAATAGATTGCAAACCAAAATCAATTTGAGAACTAATCTCACTGTGCTCAACAGGACAGAACACAGAAAAACAAAAACCATAGATCTCTGATACCACCCCCACGCCCATATCCATCCCACCTGGCACTGGCAGTTCAGGATACTGCAAACCGTGAACATCCAGAGTAGGATGTACCGCCTTAGGTACAGCCCCACCGTTCCTGGAACATGGCAATACGTCAGTCACAAAAGCGTCTGGAACACCATCCAAAACGGTGTCACACAAAATAACATTGTCCTGATCAAAATGGCTGCCACTCAACAGACCAGGTCGCGAAGGCGGCTCCTGCTCCACAGGACACAGGTAACTAGGTTGACTATCACACCTAGTGCATGGCATAGAATCAGTGTGGACACATGAATCAATGTCAGAATCATCAACTGACATACTGGGACCATCCCTGCCCACAAGTGAAACATCAGGGACAATAGAGCTACTGTGGGAAGGCTGGCAGCCTAAGTCAGGCCTAGTAGCCTCTTCAACTAGCGGCCAACACTGAGCTGTCACCCCACATCTCCACTGCCAGAGGAGACCCTGAGGTAGCACCTAGAGGTAGAAACCATGTACTGAGAAAGCACCGCAAGACTAAACTATTTGGTACCCTAAACCAGGCCAGAACTGTATGGGACCCCCTATGCAAACCAAAGGGTTTCTTTTGTGGTCACCTCAACATTCGTAGTGTTGGTAATAAACGCGAACAGCTAGAGCACCTCCTACTTGATTCTAACTTACATTGCTTAGGTCTGAGTGAGACATGGCTAAAGAAGTCATCCCCTGAAGCCCTAGTATCCATGCCAGGCTACAATGTATTTAGGAATGACAGGAAGACTGGGAAAGGAGGTGGGGGAGTCCTACTGTACATCAGAGACACAATTGCCTGTAAAAAACTGGAATGGTCCACTGACTTTGAATGTGTTGGTGTAGAATCTGTTGGTGTGGAAATCACTCTCGCTGAACAAATGTCATTTACCCTGATATGTCTCTACAGAAAACCAGATGCAAAAGTTGAGTTTTACGACCAGTTAAAACATGTCCTAAAATCCTGCAACAAGGAAACAATAATCATAGGTGACTTCAATGTCAACTGGGACAGTAAACAGGCTAGAAAGAACTTAAAACAATCCATGGATGCCCACAGCTTTGAACAAATAATCAAACAGCCAACTAGAATTACCAAAACCTCCCAGACCAAAATAGATCTAGTTTTCACCAACCAACCGGATAGAATCACTAAGACCAACAACATGTTGACCGGTATATCTGACCACAATTTCATCTGTTTCACCAGGAAACTCAATAAAACTCGCTTTCTAAAAACATCCAAAAAATCTGCCACCTCATCAAACTACATCCCAAAAAACCTGCAACAGAGCTTTGAGGATGCAGTGAAAAAGCTTGACTGGCAGGAGATACTATCCTCCAATACCACAGAGAAAAACTGCACCCTCTTCACAACAAAAATCAAGGAGACGATGGCCTCCTTCTCTAGGAAGGGGAGCCAAAAAGTCAAAAAACAAACCCACCTCCCATGGCTAGATCACAGCTGCAGACAGCAATTGAAAGACAGGGACTCACTCCTCAAACAGAGCTTAAAGTCTGGACTGTCTATCGACAGACAGAGATTCACGCATGCTAGGAACAAGGTCACACAGACCCTCAGAAAGGCCAGAGCAAACTTCTTTATTAGTATAATTGAAGCAGGAAAAGGGAACGGCAAAAAAATCTGGCAAACCTTGAATAAACTCCTAGGCAAACACCAGAATCGGGAAAAAGACCCCCTAGAACTGAATGTGAATGACATACTAGTTAAAGACCCCACAGTACTGGCCTGCACCCTCAACGAACACTTCTTAAATAGTGTTCTAGACAGCACCAAACACTTTGCCCCCTCCAGTATCCTACCAAACCCAGTAACCAACACCCAGCCCCTCTTTGAACTGGAGGAGATAACAGAGCCTGAAGTGAAAAAGATCATTCTGGCTCTGAAAGGCTCCAAAGCCAAGGACGCCTACGGGCTCGACACTGATTTCCTCAAAACATACTCTGATGCACTCATTAAACCCATCACTCTACTAGTGAATCAATCAATCACCTCCAGGGAAGTTCCATCATCCTGGAAGATGGCCATGGTGACCCCTATCTTTAAATCTGGCAACAAGGCACTGGTGACCAATTATAGGCCCATCAGTATACTTCCTGTCATATCCAAAGTTGCAGAGAAGTGGGTGTCGAATCTCATGACTAAACATCTCGACTTGGGCCCCACCCCACTTAACCCAATGCAGTTTGGATTCCGTGCCCTTCACTCAACAGAGTCAGCCAACTGTCTGTTTGTTGAAAAGGTCAAGAGTGCACTAGATAGCAACAAGTATGTTGGTGCTGTCTTCTTAGACCTTAGCAAGGCTTTCGACTGTGTCAACCATAATATCCTCCTAACCAAACTAACTCACTTCAATTTCTCAGCTGCTACAATAGAATGGTTTAGATCCTACTTATCAAACCGAAAACAATGTGTCACGGTTAATGGCGCCAAGTCCCCATATCTAGACAACCCTGTAGGTGTCCCTCAGGGATCAATCCTTGGGCCCCTGCTATTCTCCCTGTATATCAATGACCTGCCAAATGTGTGTCCCGAACTCAATGTACAGATGTATGCCGATGACGCAGTCATCTACACACAGGGCAAGGACATAGAGTTGATTACATCTAGGCTCACATGCGCACTAGACAAGGTACAATGCTGGCTAAACAGCACCTGTCTCCTACTTAATGCGAAAAAGACTGTGTGCATGTTCTTTAGCAAGCGTCCAGAAACCATCAAGCGGTCCAATGTGTTCCTGAGGAAGGAGGGAAGGAAGGAAGAACTAGAACTTGTTTCCCACTTCAAATTCCTTGGGGTCATCTTGGACTCAAACCTGACCTTTAAGAAACACATAAAGAAAGTGAGGAACACCATCAACTTCAACATTTCCAACTTCAAACAAATACGGCCCTCCCTAACACTTGAAGCCGCAAAGACATACCTACACTGTATGGTCTTCTCTCACATTGAATATTGCCTTCTAAACTGGTCATTTACTGGGGCCACAGCCATGAAACCCATAGAACAACTCTACAACAGAGCATTGAAGGTATATGACAGGAAACAGTACTCATACCACCACTGTAAAATCCTGGATAAGCATCAAATTTTGAATTTTGAAAACCTCAGACGTTATAAAAGTTCCTGCTTTGTATATAAATGCCTGCACAGATTAGCCCCTCCCCCTCTCAAGGAGTTTATCCACGAGAAAAGGAACACTGGATTAGCCACTAGATCAAACACCAGAGGGGATTGTGAGGTCCATTTTAGAAAGACCGCCTTCAGCAAAAATTGTCTATCGATAAAGGGAAGTGGAACATGGAACAGCCTTCCGGTCCCCTTAAGGGAATGTCCCACCCTGTCCACCTTTAAGGGCCAACTCAGGAAATGGCTGTTAGACAGCCAAATATGCACTCATTAGGGATGTTAGTGATGTTGTACTGACTGAATGTCATGTTAGTGTGGTCATGTCAGTGATGTCAGTTTTTATGAATGAACGTTGTATGGTCCGGTTTGTTTTATGTTAGGACTACGGGTGGAAATTATCCCTGTGCTATTCCCAGCATATTTACGTCCTTATCATGCTGTGATGTTATGCATACACATGTAAATGTTGTTCATTAATTTGCATTGTCCTTAATAAACAAATCTTAATCTTAATCTTAACTAGAACGGTGTCACATGAATCAACAGCATCTCTCATAGCATCCTTCCCACACTCATCCTCCAATTCGTTCGTGGCCTCAGCCACCGTACAGGCTGGGAAGACCTTGAGACATTGCGCTGCCAGATCATCTCCTGCCACTTGCCTCTCCGGCACGCATGTCAACTCTGGTTTCACCACCGGGCCTAACACAAAGGCACAATCAAGAGAATCATTATGCAGAGGTACATCCACAGTGGGCTTTCCAAAATTCTCAACAGGTACACTTTTCAATTCAACAAAGAATGTGTCACTAAGTGTAATGTCCCAAGTCGAAGTATCAACAACATCACTTTTGTCCTTTGACATTGCCCGTGTCACAGCACACACAGGGAACACTTCTGGATGTTTCTGTGCCAGCTCATTAGGGACCTCAGAAACCACAGGAATGGGAGTTACAACTGGAGTAGCCAACACTTTGTCACCAGCCAAATCATTCCCTAGAATGAAGGACACCCCTCTTATGGGAATGTGAGAACATACCCCCACAACAACATTGCCTGATACTAAGGGAGAATTGAGTGTGACCTCATGCAAAGGTGCATCCACAAATCCACCTCCAAAGCCCCGAACAACGACACCGGAATGCAAAGAAGAGTTCTCTGAAAACGGCAAAATCCCCTCCAGAATGAGGGACTGAAAAGCTCCGGTATCTCTCCAAATTGTTATAGCCTGTTTGGACTCTAGTGCATTAGTCAGGGAAACAAATCCATCCATCATAAATCTTGAGGAACCCTCGAGCTCTTTGTCCACACGTTTGATACTTTCCCCATCACCCTCTAACGTTGGCATAGGTGTTCTGCATATGGTTTCTACCAGAGCCACCGTTCTGACATTTTTCTGTTCAAGCACCGGGCACCCAGCAACGATATGACCAGGCTCTTTACAGTAGAAACATATAATCCCTTCTGGGAATGCACCAGCAGAACCACCCCGCCTAGGAGGTGAAGTTAACTGACCAGTAGACACAGGTTTTGGGAAACGGCCCCCCTGAACAGGACGCCTATCCCTGGACTCAACACGGTAGACCTCCAAAAAAACGGACTTGTGTGTCAACACAAACTCATCAGCGAAGACAGCAGCGTCGCCTATCTTCGATACTCTACGCTCGTTTAGATGAGTGGAAACGGTATCAGGAACACATATTTTAAATTCCTCTAGGAGAATCAACTGTCTAAGGTGCTCTCTTGACTCTGCTTTCTGAGAGGTGCACCACCTGTCAAACAGGTTCTCCTTCTCTCTTCCAAATTCAACATAAGACTGTCCCTCCGACCTGCGATAACCTCTAAAACGCTGACGATAGGCCTTGGGGACTAACTCATAAACCCTCAATATGGAAGCTTTAACAAGCTCATAGTCAGCACTTTGTTCAAGGGACAGAGCAGTATAGGCTTCTTGCGCCCTACAAACAAGAACACATTGCAGCAGCAGTGTCCAGGCTGTATCAGGCCACTTCAATGTGGTTGCCACCCGTTCAAAAAGGGGAAAATACCTTTCCACCTCCTTCTCAAAAAAAGGAGGCACCATCCTAATATTCTTGCCTACATCAAAACCGGAACGCGACTCTGACTGCAGAGCCCCCGCCTGTAAGGCAGCATGCTTAAATTCAAGCTCCTTCAGCGCACGATCGTGCTCTCTCTCCTCTCTCCTCTCCTCTTGTTGTAGCTGTTTTTCCTGAAAACGTAGCTGTTGTTCCCTAAGCTCACGCTCTTGTTGTAGCTGTTTCTCCTTAAATGCTAACTCCCTAGGCCCCCAATCAATGGCAACACCTTCCGCCACACCAGAGAGTAGTGGAGACACCTCAGACAAAAGAGGCTCATCCACCGTCGCCACAAGCACCTGCTCCTCAATGAGTATAGCCCTCAAAGTCCCCAAGGCAGTCGTTTTTAAACGCTTCTCACTGGCAGTAAGCTCCACATTGTAGTGCACAGCAAGCTTCAGAAGCTGCTCCTTGGAAAACCTCTCCAACATCTCGTCAGAAGGGTTATCAACAAAATCCTTTATGGTAGCCATCCTTACTGTAACAGCGCCACAAACTACTCACTATAGATTCACCAAAAGCTGCCAAAAGCCCCCTAGCATACACACAATTTATCTGAAGAACCACTAAAGAACCACTAAAGAACCACTAAAGAACCACGAAGAACCATGAAGAACCATAAAGAACCACTGAAGAAACACTAAATAACCACTGAAGAACCACGAAGAACCACTGAAGAACCATAAAGAATGCTAATGCCAATACTAATAACCATAAGGAGACGCGGTGGAAATGTGTGCTCTACTGAGCGCACCTTTCTAGTTTGCAAAAAAATAAATAAAAAACAACCACCCTGAAATAAATGTGTCATATGCGCAGGAGGTCAGGTGCTAACAGGTAGGCTAACCAAACACCCAAACAAACAAAATAATACAACAAACAAATTCAAACAGGTGCCCCTCATAACCTGATACGACTACTTACGCTTCTACCTCTAAACTGCAGTCAAAACCGGCCCACCACATGTCTACCCTAAGAAACACTAAATCAGGCCCTACCACACTACCTGTGTTTTCTGGCCCCCTATCCTACCTACCCTTAAGCTAATGCCCTGTAGACCTAACCCTCTTCAACCACACCTGCTACAAGCCAAAGATCATATTTGACCATCCACCCATCCAGTACATGGTATGGTACAAGACAAGTAGATGGTACTAATCACTTCTCTGACTGCCCCAGGAGTATGTGGTGCACAGGAAGCTAACAAACAACCAGAAAATAATGTCCCTACCTACATGTGGTGTGCACTAAACTATATATTTTAACAGCATTAAGTAGTCACATCAAATTATAAACAAAATAAGGGCATACTCACCTGTTTGATGAAACGGCTCAAGCCCCCACGTTACACAACATGTAACGAACACCCACACTATAGCACCACGACACACCATGCAAAACAAAACAAAAAAACACCAAACAATTTCTAGGGGTAAATATCCCGGACGAGCGCCCAACTGTTACGACCCTGGCTCAAAGGCATGCAACCTAAGTGCAAAACCGACACCAAAACCTGTGTTTAACCCAAAAAGACTACTCTAACCATGAAATACCGATACAAACTAAAGAACAAAGGATAGAAGAACATGACAACTCTCCTTCTAGCCACAGACAGACCTGCATGTGTGACTGAAGGGCTGGTTTTAACCTGCCAGCAGGAAACCAATCAGCAGCAATTAGCTAATTAGCAGCCCTCACCTGTATGCCCAGTGACACAGGAGTGATCAGGCTCATGGTACATAACAGTCAATCACACCATTCTGATTGACAAGCTAAAAGCAATTGGTTTTGATAGTCTATCAGTGAGCTGGATGCAATCCTACCTGGAGGGGAGAGAACAGATGGTGGAGGTAAACGGTACCCTATCCCCCCCCTCCCAGTGAGCTGTGGTGTTCCACAAGGAAGCATACTAGGACCGCTACTGTTCCTAATTTATGCAAATGACATGTCGTCAGCTTGTGACTGCAACTTGTTCCTGTTTGCGGACGACTCAGCCCTGCTGGTCTCTGACAAGAACAAGTTACAGGTTGAAAAAACCCTCAGCTAGGAACTAGGCAAAATCTGCATATGGCTCGCTGATAACAAACTATCATTACACATGGGCAAAACAGAGTCCATTCTCTTCGGTTCAAATAACAAACTCAGCGAGACCGACGGCTTCTCAGTTACAGTGGGTGACAATATTGTCACAAGGAAAGATGAAATTACCTACCTGGGTTCCATCCTAGAGGCAAATCTTTCCTGTGACTAAATGGCATCCAATGTAATAAAAAAAAGTCAACCAACAAACTCGATTCTTGTACCGGATCTCCTCTCTGGTAAACAAGAATACCCCGAAGACTCTGGCAGGAGCACTCATTCAAGGGTACTACGACTATGCTTGCACCTCATGGTACCAAAGCACCTCAAAGGCGCTAAAAACAAAATTACAAACTGGTCAGACTACTGCTTGACCTTACTCCTAGAACCCACCTCACCCCTGCCCACTTTGACAACCTAGGATGGCTTAAAGTAGATGACAGAGTACAGCAACTTGCAATGGGCCTGGTCTACAAGATACACTACACGACCAAGGTACCCATGTACATGTCAAAATACTTCCCAAAGGTCAGTGAATACCACGATCACAACACCATAGGGAGCTCCACAAATCATGTTAAACCCAGATTCGGCTCAAACAAGGGACTAAACACGTTTCGCAATTATGCCACATCAATGTGGAACGCCCTACCCAAAGCTGTAAAGGAATGTGAATCACTACCCACTTTCAAAACCACTCTCAAAGAACACCTACGGGAGACTGCAATTCGAAACTGGCCCCTGTAAATGTCCCAACCCAACCCCCTCCAATGTACAGTAAATGACGAAGTATGGTTTTGTCAATATTCCAATGTACAGTTTTGCTTGTACAGTTGTACAGTGTCCCCCCCCCCACCCCTCCTACCCAACCCCTCCCCCCCCCCCACCCCACCCACCCAACCACCTCCAATGTACAGTCCCCCCCCCCCACCCACCCAACCCCACCCCACCTACCCAACCTCCTCCAATGTACTGGTTCTACGTCAAATGTATATACTCTCTTTTCTGGACTCTTTTTGTATCACAAACAGTACTGTATTTTCAAATCTGGTATGTCATAAATGTATAGATGTAGCAGTACTGTCTATCTGTATGTCGTGTATGTCATATATGTTATGATGAATTGAAAATGGGGGACCCTGATGTAAACAAGACGAAAGTCTTTCTCTGGTCTGCATCCCCTTAACAATTGTATGTATTGAGCTGTACTGTACTGTACCCATTCTGCAATCTGTTAATAAAGTTTTCAATCAATCAATCAAGCACAGATGAAGTACACCTGTGCCAGACATGCCCGAGACAGGTGAGCGCAATCACCACACAATCAAGCAGCATAGAAAATGGAGACAGAGTGACAGAATCATTGGAGTAGCTGAGGCAAAACCTATACGGATCGAGAGAGTAAGTAAGAGAGAAGAGAAGAAGAGGAGGAAGATTGTTGTCTGTGTGACCCCATGCTGTGTTTATCTGCTTTTGGAAGGAGGACCCTGCTGTGTGCTATAACCCCTGATCGTATGAGAACCCACATGTGTATCGACCCCTGCTTGTCTGACATCTTTTCTCCTGGATCATCCCCTGCCCGTATGAGAACCGCTCTCTGTGTACCGACCAAGACGCTTCTCTGGAATTACGGACTGGCTGACGATCGCACTAACCTCTCCTTTTCCCCTAAAGCCTAAACCATAATAGAACGATAGGTTATGTAGATAACCTAGTTATATTAGTATTGGCTAAGCGTCCCGCTCTGAGCCTTACGAGATACTCCTATCTCCTGTGATACCTAATGTATCTCCCACGAACAAAAAACACATGCACCCCACCTGTATGGGGCCCCGCCCCTTATGGTGGCACCGCCCATATAACCATGACCCTGGTCATGAAACACCCTTCCTCGCCAAAACCCGTCCCAGGAAAAGATCCCTCAAGAGGGAACTCAGGGCGCGCAGAGCGGGACGCTTAGCCAATACTAATATAACTAGGTTATCTACATAACCTATCGTTATATTTCGTATTGCATCGCGTCCCGCTCTGAGCCTTACGAGATAATGGGGAAGAGCGGGCGCGAGACCCGACAGATGTACCCCCTGAGGACCCGTAAGCCCACATCAAGGGGTGCGGGGAGCCCTGTCACCCCATCCTTCCTAACGAAGGGGGGGCGCAGTCAACTCCACCTGAATGCGAACAAGAGGGAGCCAGAACCCCTTGAACACACCGTACAGGCGGAACCACGTGTGACTCAACACACTGCGGCCCATACCCATACACTCCTGCTACCCGACCAAAGGACGGGAAGCAGGAAAGGCCACAGACCCCAGAACCGCCTGGGAGACAGAACCCCCGGTCATGTCCATGAGGAAAAACCTTACAAAGGAGCCCGGGGAGGACCATGAAGCTGCAGCACAGATGGCCTCCACCGAGGCCCCACCCAGGAGAGCGGCAGAGGCAGCCACCCCACGAGTGGAGTGCGCCCTGACGCCCCCAGGGGGATCCTGCCCAGCCAACGTGTAGCAGAGGGTAACACCCTCGCACAACCAATGGGACAGGCGCTGCTCCGACAGTGCCTTACCAGCACGAGCCCCACCGTAACAGACAAAAAGCTGGTCGGTAACCCTGAAATCCTGAGTACGGCTGAGGTAAATCCCCAAGCACGGACTGGACATGACAGGTGAAGGCCCGCATCTAACTCACTAGTGTGAGGAGGAGGACGAAACGCCTGAACCACAATATCCCGGGAGCGGAAGGAACTCCGGATATTCTTAGGCACGAAAGCAGGATTAGGTCGCAGAGTGACACCGCAATCGGTCCGAAAAGACAGGCACTCTGGACGTACCGAGAGAGCACAGAGCTCACCTACGCGTTTAGCGGAAATGACAGCCAGAAGGAACGCGGTCCTGAAGGACAGCTGTCCCAACGGCGCCCGCTCGAGCGGCTCAAACGGGGCCAAGGACAACCGACCGAGGACCAATTGAAGATCCCAAGTCGGAGCCAAGGAGCGTTGCACCGGCTTAACGCGTCGAGCGCCAAGCAGGAAACGCTTCACAAGAGGGTGGCTGAACAAGACATCCCCTCAAACCCCTCATGATAGGAGGATATAGCTGCTGCATATACCCTCACCGTCGAAGCCGACAGTCTATCAAGGAGAGACTGGAGGTAACTAAGGACAGCATCCAGGGGGCAGGAGACTGAGTCCCGGCCCCCCGCCTTACACCACACTTGGAACATACGTCATCTGCCCGCGTAAGCGCGACAGTGGAGGGAGCATGCGCATTCCAGATGGTAACACCATCAGGATCAAGAACCTGCGCCCCTCAACGTACCCGTCCCAACAACTGACCTAACAGATGTATGGGGAAGAATCCCTGGCGGCACGGCATCGGTCCCAGACCTGCCTGGCCATGTCCAGACACAATCCTCACCCGTCAGGATGAGGGCCGCCCCGCGACAGTACACCTGCACCCACATTCTCCCTGCCGGGGATGTGGGGAGCCCTTAGGCCGCGCAGATGGAGGACGCCCATAGCCAGCCGCCCGCCGCCTGGTGCAGACAGGGGGAGCGTACTCCTCCCTGTCTGTCGATACACGACACTGACGTCGTATCGTCCGTCCTGATCAACACCATTTGTGGACCAGAAGGACCGCTTTCAACACCAACACATTGAACGTAGCGCAGACCGGGCAGCATGGTTTGCCAGCTGCCCCCTACTGCGTTGGCCCGACGCATCACCAGCGAGGGAGGCGTCGGTGAAAACGCGACGTGAGACAGCGCCGTAACCGTCCTAGGACGGAACCTCCCGAGCGTGTTGACAACGCCCTCCAACCGTTGACTGGGAAGAGGAATACTCTACATCCAGTCTACAGCAACCCCAGGCTGGTAGAGACCTGCCTGGTACGAGACCTGACGATCCACCTTGACCGCGAAGGACCAGAACGTCATCAGGGCAGAACACTCCGTAACCCCGGATGACGCAGAGGCCCCAGTGCGGCCTCCACGCACTTGGTGAAGATGCGGGGAGCCAGAGAAAACCGAACGGCAGCCTCTGGTACTCATACGCTAACCCTGCAAAGGAAGCGTAGGTAAGCCCTAGGATGGAAGATCGGGGATGCGCATACGCATCCTACAGGTCTATGGAGGAGAACCAGACCCCCACCTGACAGTGTTCAACAGGTAGGAGACGATCCAAAAAATGCTGAACCTTCCCATGGGACAGGTCCAGCCTGGGTCTTACACCCCTCCCTCCCGACTTCTCGGGCAGAGAACACCGGGAGGAGAACGCCACGACGATGGCTTGCTTCGTCCACAGAGATTGGATCTCGTCGACCAGAGCTGTCCCTGCTGGAGACCCCGACAACAGGGTCTGTACCAAACCTGAAAACGGGTGGGGTTGTGTAAACACAAGTCCCCGCCTCACCATTCTCTCCATCTACCTCGACATATGGTACTGCCGTAGTCATATGTGACGACACTCCCAACGCACCCGCCGTCACGTGGCGCAGGTCCGCCAGGAACTGTAGATAGTTGGCCCGGTCCCCCCACTGTGCGAAGACAACCCTGGAACCGTGCGAGGAGCGCGTTCCGTGTCGGAACACCTGCCCTGACACCACCCACGAGGCAATCGCACCCAAGGGGGAACCCCGACAGAAAGGGCCTGTCTGATACGGGGGGCTTCCGATCAAAAAAGCCCCCCCACTGAACACCCCTCCAGAACATGCTGAAGGAGTTGTTCTGCAGCCGGACATGCAAGGTGTAAGGCCCCCATGGCTTCCTACACACCGTAGCCCTGCAGTGATATTACTACCACCTCAAACCATGTGAGCTGCGACCACTTGCCAATATTTCAGGAGTGGGAGCACCAACATGATACCTGGCCTGGCGAAGGCGAGGCCGGGGAAGCCCGCACTGTGTGCCTCAAAAGGTTTCGAGCCCCCCTGCTGACAACACTTAAGTTGACAGACGTAACACCAGGCTCAACCAACACAGTTCAAGGTGTGGGAGCCGCTTGACAGCACAACATTCTCACGGACAGACCCAGGCTCAGCCATCAACTGGGTGTCAGCCCCTGTCCCCATGAGAAGCGAAAAGGGGGGCCGCCCGCGCATCAACGAAGGCACGCGGCCCGCAGCCAAAGGAAACAATCATACTTTTTTAGAGCCCACTTCTTCCGCTGGTGTTGGGGAAGGGAGTGATCGGAGAGCGGGCTGCTCGCGGCAGGACGGTGGCGGCTTGTTTGTCCAAGCCGAACCCATCCTACATGGCCGATCCCTCGGCCGCCAAGGCTGTCGGCCTTGTGGACACCTGTCGAATCAACGCCCAGGATACCTCTGGCGGGGGAAAAACATGACCGCCTGTCGAGGGCCCCGTCATCGCCGCTGACGAGGCCGTGCTCTCTCTTCTTCTGGCTGCGCGGTGTGAGGCGGTGTAGGGCCTAGGACAATACCGCCCGCGCTCCAGCAGAAGACCAAAATCCCCTGCGGAGAGGGGAACCCTGAGCGGTTATAGCTTGCGGCTGGGTCAAAGCTAATAACGTCAACAACCTCGCGCGATGTGTCGACGTCGGCTGGCCCCAAGGCCCCTCCACCAGACACCATTTTTTTAATAGAAAAAACACCAATTCGAACACAGTTCTAATCGTTGCCAATTCCATACCGTGGCGGTACAAGCCTTAACAGCCCACCAGCCACTCGCCAGGCCGACCCACCCAAGGTGTCGGCCGGGCGGGGCATTGTTTCAATATATCAAAAACAAAGGACTGACGTTAACATGGAGCACCAGTGGTGATTGCAAACAGCACCCTCCACTGTGGTGTGCACCATGAAAAGGTTAAATGAATAAAAGAGCTAAACCACAAAAACTGTAGAATGAGCAAACCCATACACACAAAGTTAAGGGGAGACGGACCAGACCCGTCTTCATTCAAAATATTCACAACAGAACACCAGCCCTAGTTTAGCCCATTTACCAAAAAGGTAAACAAAGCCCCCCCCCGCACTACTCCCCCAGTATACCGATTGACCGTCAGTATGAATGGTTTGAGAGGAGAGAAAGCTGTAGCAAGACAGACCTTCTCATAGCAGAGTGACAAAACGAAACAATAGCCCCCTACACAGGGCCGCCCCAGGAGATGGGGGGCCTCACGTCTAAAAACGCACAGGGCCTCACATTTCTCCCAGGCGGCCCTGCCCTTATACTACTGCAGCCTAACGCCAGGCAATGTGGGATCCAAGACAACAATTGCCTGTGCACAGACACGCAACATGTTTATCATGTCGGCTGGACCCATAGCCCCACTACCCGACGCCAACCCAGATGGGAACACCGTTCAACAAACCCCGCCGGAACACAAGGTAAAATACCTGGCTAGGAACCTAGCCACGGCCTACCCCGTTGTCAACCTATTTACCCGAAAAAGGTAAATAGAACTCAAAAACCCCACAACAGCTACCGACTGACCTTCATTGATGAACCGGGCAAGAGGCGGGAGAGTGACAACATCTCACGGCGGAGACATTAAAACAGCATAGCAATTAGCAGTAGTAATAGCATGCGGCAGCAGCGATAGCATGTTAGCATAGCTTTAGATGTTTTAGCAGCACGCCCAAGACAGCTTGAAAACCGTTCCCTGCAGAGAACGTTCACCAAACCATCCTGCCCCCGGCGCCAACACACAACATGGTTGTGTTAACAAAACAAACCAGCATTACTAACACTAATACCCATGCCTGAAGACACAGGGCCTACCTGAGTACAAGCTGGCCCGACAGCCAGCCTTGTACAGCTGAACCTCGATGTGCAGTCATCAAACGAGGAACATCACAGGCCCGTCGTGTCGCCGAAAACATGCGTCGAAGATGCCAGGGGCCAGCAACCTCCGGTAAGCTTCCAACATTATTAATCTTCCTTAATCTTTTCATTACGCTAGCTCGTATGGTGCACGCATCCAATACGCTGGGACGAAAATAGAGGAAGGGTGTTTCATGACCAGGGTCATGGTTATATGGGCGGTGCCACCATAAGGGGCGGGGCCCCATACAGGTGGGGTGCATGTGTTTTTTGTTCGTGGGAGATACATTAGGTATCACAGGAGATAGGAGTATCTCGTAAGGCTCAGAGCGGGACGCGATGCAATACGAAATATAACTGCTGTTAAACTTGCTTCTACTTTGTGCCGTGTGTATTTTGTTAAATCCAATCTGGTGACAGCTCATAACACCCCTGAGTCTGTCACAATATATACTTCTTGTAACCTGTTAATCTGTAGACCGTTTTCGCCTAAAAGTACATCCCTAAGTAAATGGAAGATTGCTCCACTTCTGCAAGGTCAATTTGCATGTTCTTGGTATCTAGGAACATCTAGGGACCTGGGGGTATGTATTTCCAGTGTCAGAAATATTGTGTCTGTTACTAGTAATTATTCAATTGTAATGAATAAATTAATTATGATTTATGATTTTGATGATGATGATCAAAAATGTATACGGGTAGGAGAAAATGCTCACTGAGCTCATTCACCACCTTATTGAGATCATGTGTACAAAAAATCTAAGCAAATGAACCGCGGGAAGATGATTAAACAGAAGGATTTGTAGATACAGTATATATATTGAAATTCTTTATTTGGAATTGACCATGACCTTATTATGGCCAAATCATACATCTATGGATAGGGAAAATGCTCCTCTTTTCAATGGCAGGGTTGAATCTGGATTTAGTCATTTCTTGCTGTTTTTATGAAATTAGCATTTTCCGATATTTGTATTTCCGATAAATCGTATAAAACATCGGTAAAAATGAAAATATACACTTTGACTACTGTTTTTGATAGGGTTATGGTCTTTACTCTTGGCTACAAAAAAAATATTTAAAAACATTGACCTCTTAACATCCAAGGGCCCACATGTGGACGATTCTTTGCCGACCTCTAGTGGCTCGGGTGTGCATTTCTTTTAATACAATATAAATTGATTTTAATAGAATTAAAGCCCTATTTGTTGCCTGTCGATTGCCCTTTCAGGTGACAAAATCCATTCAGGGGTTCTCGAGTTACATGCCGATATGTGAGGCGTGCCCCAAAGTACGCAAAAGTACACATTACCACCCCCGACTCCCGGGGCTCTAGCTCCGTCAATCATTTGGCGATCTCGAAAATCTTTGCACAGGGTTGTAGCCGATGAGTGTGGCTTTCCAATGATACCCCATGATAATAATACGGTCTCTATTGATCGATTTATGATCAAGAAAAACAACCTTAAGGCTTAACAGGCTAAGACACAAAACTTTGTAATAATACTATACTGTATAAAACCTTATTGGCTAAATATCTATCTATCTATATCATACATCCCGACTATATTTACTGTGTATAAAGCCTTTACCTCTGTATATTATGTCCAAATTTGGCTATTCTCATATTATAATTTTTTTTAAAGCAATATTTCCTCAGTAATATGCTCAGTCTTCCATTTAACCACAGCTCTGTACACAGCAAACAGTTTGATTTAACTGTGTCTGTGTGCACTAACAGATTCGTTCTCAAATTGGTATAGCAGGAATCTACAAACTAATCCCTAACGTAGATCCAGATGAGGAGAGTCGTTTAGCCAGGAGATGTTGTTTTAGTAATATTTCAAAGCGATCTTTACTGTTTTCCCGAATGATATGCAGGCAGAGAGACTATTTACACTACAGTGTTCTTATGGGTTTTCGCTGTTGGGTAGTGTGAATCTACCTAGCTGCCTGATATGGTAATTATGTTCATCTGAGCTCAAAGATGGCTGTTTATATAATACCCTAGGCAATTTAGTAGCAGAAATATTTCTAATGAAGTCAAGAAATGAGGCAGTAAATCTATCTTTTACCTTTAGCCAATACAAACAGTTGTGCATTATATTTGTATTAGTTGTGTATGAGCATAGCAGGGTACAACACGCCGCTTTATTCCAAGCAATTTGCAATTTCTTTATCTGGGTCATGGAAGCACTGGACCAGACCATGTCCTTTCACCGTGGTTTATAAGCCAGCTCCATTGAGAATTAAACATTGTTTTGTCTTTTCATTGTCCACATTGTATTCTCAGCCGCCCCATAGAAGAAACATGATAGCCTTGTCCTGGTTTTGGTGTTTTTTTATATTTTAATTGTATTTATTATTTACAAAGGTTTGGATGTCGACTTGGATGTCTGCATTGTAAAATAGAAGGTAAAGCAAGCAACCTACTTAGACACATGTCTTAATAATGGCACATTTTTGTATTGTAACACTTTAATAATTTGTATATAATATTGGACCAAAAATAAATTGCTTTAGTTTTGTTGCTAATTAGCCAGAGCTGCAGGAAGCCAGTATGAAGAATGTGTGCAGAGAAAGGACTCATTTGACAACATCATTGGTAAGCAGGAAATAGGGCTACGGTTTCAAAACTCACGATATAATAATATATTTCTTTAATTAAAAACATATGTATATATATATGACCCATGGCCATCACAGCCTTTAATTACATCCCCTGTTTAAGACTAGATGAGATGGGGTTATGGATTAGATTTGTGCCACTGTCCCACTAATCATTTTATTTTTTGTTTTATTGCTTATCTTCAATGGTTGTGAAGATATCTTGGTTGATAGACACACACACACACACACACACACACACACACACACACACACAGGCACACAAACACGATGACATCGATACATCTACCTACACACACACAGACACACACGCGCACGCACACACACACACACACAGGCACACAAACACAATGACACCAATATATCTACCTGTACGCGAGCATTACAATGCTTTTTGCTGAGGTCTGATGAGGACACAAGGACAGAGAAACACATTTATCAGACACACCTGCCTAGGACAGTCCCCCGGGAAACAATTCACTCTCTCTCTCCCCCAGTGTCCTCTCTACTTCAACCTGTACAGTCTGTAGCACTGAGCAGTGTGTCTCTGGTACCTGGCGTCCTCCTGTCCCCTCGCTCATTTATTTTAGCTAGGCCTGTCCCCTGAGTGAGACCTCCCAGCAGATGGTAGCAGTGCAGACTGAGCAGCTATGCTACTGAATATATTTTCATCAGCAGTGTTCAGTCTTCAGTTTCAGTTTCAGTTTAAACTTTATTTGAACAGGGACAGCACACATTAATGAACATAAATGTAAATGCAAAAAAAAGAAAGCATAACATATATGGCATACAGTTAATTAAGAACCGGTTAAAACATATCATGCAAACTATATACAGCAGACATGTACAGACAATAATACTACATATTAGGTACATACGATAATACATGTACATGTGGGCAAGCAAGCAGACAGGGTTAGGGTTCTGAAGGGCTGTTGTGTTCACATGTGTAGTTATTTCTTAACCATGTTTTGAGATTGTGTTTGAATGATCTGTGTGTTTCAATATTGCGGATGTAAATTGGTATGGAGTTCCAGGAGTTCCAGGTCTTAGCAGCTCTCACAGAGAGGGCTGATTGACTAAATGTGCTTTTCCTTAGTGGAACAGCCAAATCACCTGGTACAACAGTTCTGGTAAACCTGCTGCTGAGAGTGAAAAAAAAAGTGGGGGTGGGGCTAGACCATGGAGGATTTTAAAGACCAGACTGGCATCGGTTAACTTAATGATGTTGTCCCAGCTCCAGAGGGCATGCTTGTCAAGGATATTGCAGTGGTGGTGACAGATAGGCTTCTGGTCCAGAACCTTCAGAGCCTGTTTGTATGCAGATTGAATGGGTGCTAGAGTTGTTTTGCAGGCCTGGGTCCAGCTGGTAATACAGCATGTAAAGTGTGACATGATGATGGCATTGACGTACAGTGTTGCTGCTTCAATGTTCAGACAGTTTCTAATGTAGAAGTCTGCTCTGGAAGTTGCATAGATTGAATTTGACTGTTCTCGTGACTTTTTTGTCCTGGTTTTTAAATGTGAGGTTGTATTAGGATGATTCCAAGATATTTGCATTCGGTCACAACTTGGAGCTTCTCTCCAGCAGCAAAGACATCTGGATCAGGTGTGTTTGATGATCTTTTTTTGAAGAACATACAGATGGTCTTCTCTGCATTCAAGTGGAGGCAACAGTCAGTGAGCCATTGAACTACCTGCATCATGGTTGTATTAAGTACTCTTGCCGCTTCTGCTTTGTTTTTGACATGTACATAAATGACTGTGTCGTCCGCGTACACCTGGATTAGGGAGCCAGAGCAGACAGAAGGCAGGTCATTTATATACAGGCTGAACAGGAGGGGGCCCATTTATTTTTACACATTGTGTCCTACCCTCAAGATAAGATCTCATCCATTTTAGGGCGTGAGATGAAAAATTAAACCTGGATAGCTTAGTGATGAGCACATCATGGCTGATGGTATCAAAGGCCTTTTCAGGTCTAAAAACATGGCTCCAATCACACCTCTCTTGTCCATCTTCGCTTTTACCGTCTCTAAGAAGAAGCAGTTTGCGGTTTTGGTGGAATGATTGGCTCTGAACCCAAACTGCATGGGGTGAAGTGGATAGGGACTGTTGTTCAGATGGGTCATTAGTTGTTCAGCTATACTCTCTCAGCAATCTTTGAGATTATCGGGAGGATGCTGGGGTCTGTAGTTGCTAACCTCATTTACATTCCTGATAAAAATAATTGGTGTGATGATGGCTGACTTCCAGACACAGCCTCTCTAATAGAGGCATTAACCACTTTTGTAATGGGCTAGCCCAAAAACATTCTTGGCTTTAGAACTTTTGAGTGAGCTTAATAGTTTTGCCACTTTGGATTCTGAGACTTCATTCATGGCAAAGACAGGGTGTGTTTCATCTACTGCCACTGCATGTAGGACATTAGTAGGTGGGCGAGAGGTTAGAGCCTTAACAGAATCCACAAAGTAGCTGTTAAAAGCTGTTGTAGTAGTGGGTCTAGTAGTGGGTCTTAGGGTTGGGTTATGGTTAGGCAGCCGTTTATATTAAGTTCTAGTCTTTTTGCTGGGTTTTTTCCTGTCAGTTTCTTCAGATTATCCCAGATCAGTTTACAGTTACCCGTTGCCTCATTTATAATGTTAATAAAAAGAGATGCCTTAGCCTGTCTCAGTTCTTTGCTTACTTTATTTCTCAGGGTTGTAAACCTCTGCTTGTCATGTTCCATTTTATTTTTTATAGCTATTTTTAGGGCACGGGACCCTCTTTCCTTCATTAATTTCCGTATATCTTCATTTATCCAGGGGAGGGTGCTCTTTTGACTACATTTGGACTTTGTTTCTTTGAGAAAGCTATTTATTGTGGACTTGATTTTGGAGAGAAACAGGTTTCTTGATATGAGCGTTAGGTTATGGTCGGACAGACCAGTGACAACATTGATGATTTTGTTATCCTCTCTGGCCTGTTACTGAACACTAGATCGATCTGGGTCTTTGGTGTGGGTGTTATCCTAGTTGGCCCTTTAACTAGCTTCAGTATTCACTATTCAGTATTATGTGTTCAGTATTCAGTATTCAGTGTTCAGTGTTCAGTATTCAGTGTTCAGTGTTCAATATTCAGTATTCAGTGTTCAGTGTTCAATATTCAGTGTTCAATATTCAGTGTTCAGTGTTCAGTATTCAGTGTTCAATATTCAGTGTTCAGTGTTCAATATTCAGTATTCAGTGTTCAGTATTCAAGTTCAAGTTTCAAGTTTCTTTAATAGTTGTCATACAGAAGTACAGAATACTTTTATACAAAATGCTTCTTACTGTTACACTCCAGAGACTGTGCTAGACAAGACAAGTATGAAATAAAATAGTATAGCATGTAAAATAGAAGTAAAAATAGAGGTCACAGTGTTCAGTATAAACATATGTACAATGTTCGATGCAGAATAGAAGTAACTGAGTTACCATACAATATACAATATACTATGCAATGTACTAATATACAATACTATAGTGCAAAGCAGAAATGGGATGAGGTACAATTTAGGTACAATTTACAGTAAGGTGTACGAGTTGTAGTGCAAATCCTTTACCAATAAATATAAAGTGTGTTTAGGTGATCTAAAGTGTGGAGAGTGGGTGCTGCAGTGTGTTGTTTGTTTAAAGTGAGTGTGTGCGTGTGGATGTGTGTGCTGTGTGCATTTGATGGTTGTTGCATAGTGTTTATTGTTCGTTGAGCAGCCTGATGGCCTGGGGATAGAAGCTTCTTCTGAGTCTTTCTGTGCTCGCCTTGAGACTCCGGTATCGCTTGCCTGACCGCAGCAGTTCAAAGAGGCAGTTGTTCGGGTGGCTGGAGTCCTTGATGATTCTCTTAGCCTTACCCCTGCACCGCTTGTTGTAAATGTTCTGGAGGGTGGGAAGCCCCCCTCCAATTGTGCGTTCGGCTGAACGTGTCACTCTTTGTAGTCTGCTACGTCTTGTGCAGTGCTATTCCCAAACCAGGAGGTGATGTTGCCAGTCAGGATGCTCTCTATTGTACATGAGTAGAAGTTCTTAAGGATCTTCTGACTGACTTGGAACTTCCTTAGGCGCCTGAGGAAGTAGAGGCGTTGTCGTGCCTTCTTCACAACACTGTCAATGTGTGTGGTCCATGTCAAGTCCTCGGATATGTGGGCTCCGAGGTACTTAAAACTGTTCACTCTCTCAACCGGTGCCCCGTCGATGCTGAGGGGGCTGTAGTCCTTGACCCCCGACCTCAGTGTTCAGTGTTCAGTGTTCAATATTCAGTGTTCAATATGCAGTGTTCAGTGTTCAGTGTTCAATATTCAGTATTCAGTATTCAGTGTTCAGTGTTCAGTGTTTAATATTCAGTGTTCAGTGTTCAATATTCAGTGTTCAGTGTTCAGTATTCAGTGTTCAGTATTCAGTGTTCAGTGTTCAGTGTTCAGTGTTCAGTATTCAGTGTTCAGTATTCAGTATTCAGTGTTCAGTGTTCAGTGTTCAGTATTCAGTGTTCAGTGTTCAGTGTTTAGTATTCAGTGTTCAGTGTTCAGTATTCAGTATTCAGTGTTCAGTGTTCAGTATTCAGTATTATTCAGTATTCAGTGTTCAGTGTTCAGTATTCAGTGGTATAGAAGGTGGTATTAAAGGTGGTATAGAACTAAAGGTGGTTGATCAGATAACCAGCCATACATATTTTCTATCAGATACTGTAAGTCATATCTTTGTGTATTCAAATCATCTTGATCATCACAAATGTATCCAAACTTATTTTTGTTTAGTTTTTGTACCTACATATTCGAACAGCAGAAGGCGCTGTTGTCAAACAAAGATGGTTTCAGCATTTCTGTTGGCTTTAGCAACACAATTTATTCATTTGGATTCCTTTGCAGACCAAAAAAGTTGTGTTATTGTCTACTTACTTGTCAATGATGCAAACTGACACTATTGACCAAATTCACACAGTGGCCATTTTGCTCTTATGTCATGCTCAGGATGGGATTCCTTTCCACCCTCATCCTGTGCATGACATAAGAGCAAAATGGCCGCCGTGTGAATATGGTCAATAGCAGGTTAGGGTTGTAGAAATCCAATATGATAAGAGCGTGAGAAAAAATATATAAACCAAATCTAATGTTATTTTGGTAATGTTTTCTCAAAATTCAAGCTTGGAAGTCTTGAAATCATGACGTTACATTATTACAGTCCAATCACACTGGTGTGCCGGTAGAACAAAAGGTTCTCTTCTCGCCTATGTTTCACCACACATAGTGAACTATGCACTCTTTCTCTAAGACATAATTGTGTGTTTGAGTGGCTTGAGCGCTGTGTGGAGAGCAGCAGAGTGACATTAGCGAGGTTGAAACGAAGTGACGTCATTCTGTTGAGTGATTACAAGATACGTGTGGCAATAAAAAGCCATCATTAAGATCCAAACTAATTAATTTTTATTAGCTATTCAAAATTAACGACATAAATGAAAACGTCCAGACAAGCAGCTGTGGGTGCCAACCTCCCTGGCATGATATATGAGTTTACATGCACCCTGGTTCAGGTCTGAGTCCAGATGAGGTGTTTGTGTGCCGTCATCCCACTATAGATAAATGTAATATTGTAAATATTACCATGGCAACCTAACTTACTCGTGCAGCAAAATCCACCCACAGAACCCATTCTCATGTTTCTTTTAGTCAGTAAACAAGCTTATTGTGGCTATTTTACATCTGCAACTCAATGATTAGCTGCGACCAATTTGTCTGCATGAAACCACTCATTTCTACTGCTTGTTGCTGCCTGGATATGTGCTGTAATCTGAGCACTGTATATATTACCTCTATGTAACGACCAGTGATGTAGACTAATGTTAGCCTTGATATGTGCTTTAATCTGAGCAATGTATATATTACCTCTATGTAATCATCTAGTGGCAACGACCAGTGATGTTGTTTATTAATGTTATAAAGACCAGTGATGCAGACTAATGCTAGCTGGATATGTGCTATAAAGACCAGTGATGTAGACTAATGTTAGCTGGATATGTGCTTTAATCTGAGCACTATATATATTACCTTTATGTAATCATCTAGT
Source organism: Notolepis coatsorum (assembly GCF_963971535.1). Taxonomy (NCBI): domain Eukaryota; kingdom Metazoa; phylum Chordata; class Actinopteri; order Aulopiformes; family Paralepididae; genus Notolepis; species Notolepis coatsorum. The sequence continues at coordinate 64,010,357 of NC_140172.1, forward strand.
GGCAACGACCAGTGATGTAGACTAATTCTAGCTGGATATGTGTATAAAGACCAGTGATGCAGACTAACGCTAGCTGGATATGTGTATAAAAAGACCAGTGATGTAGACTAATGATAGATGGATGTGTTAGGGATTGTATGCGACCCCTGCTGGTCTCTGACAAGAACAAGTTACAGGTTGAAAAAACCCTTAGCTCGGAACTAGGCAAAATCTGCATATGGCTCGCCGACAACAAACTATCATTACACATGGGCAAAACAGAGTCCATTCTCTTCGGTTCAAATAACAAACTCAGCAAGACCGGTTCTCAGTTACAGTGGGTGACAATATTTGTCACAAGGAAAGATGAAATTACCTACCTGGGTTCCATTCTAGAGGCTAATCTTTCCTGTGACAAAATGGCATCCAATGTAATAAAAAAAAGTCAACCAACAAACTCGATTCTTGTACCGGATCTCCTCTCTGGTAAACAAGAATACGCTGAAGACTCTGGCAGGAGCACTCATTCAAGGGTACTACGACTATGCTTGCACCTCATGGTACCAAAGCACCTCAAAGGCACTAAAAACCAAATTACAAACATCTCAAAACAAACTAGTCAGACTACTGCTTGACCTGACTCCTAGAACCCACCTCACCCCTGCACACTTTGCCAATGTGATGCCCACTAGAAGTGGTATCATGTTAATATCTTTAGATTATGTGTCAAAACAGTGTGAACATATTGGTACAGGATTACCTCCATCAGAAACAAGGTAGAACAAGTCATTTATATGTAATGGGAGACATTAACATAATCTGGTCAATAGGTGGCGGTATAGGACTGGTGTTTAGTGACTTCGCCTTCCAGGGACCCGTACTGTGTGCTTGGGAACGCACGAGGCGATCTCAGCCTCACAACCGGGAGGAGCCAGAGTCAATAACATCGTGTCTGCACCTTCCTTTGTCAAATGATTAACTACAACCTGTTTCATAGGTGGGTAATATACTACAAAACACACATAAAGGTTAACAAGGATACATGCAATGTCGAGGGTTCAAATGAAGTAACTATTGTCGATGTTTGAGTCAAGTTTAAGAAGTTTAAGACGACAGGTAACGTGGTTGAGAAGCAGACCGTCTATTGATGGCGCCACGTTTCGTTGGTACATTTAAATAGTGTTGGAACACAATTGTCCATTTAAGCATTAACGTGTCGAAGTTAAGTATCTCCAAGGGGATTATAAAGGTTTATGTTTTGAAATACATACTGTGTTGGGTTGAATTGCTGTGTAGTAAATGTGTATATTGTGTACAAGATGGTTAGAGGGAAAGTACTTTAGCTTACCCTACCAAGAAGGTAGCTAAACACCGGGGCTGTACCACATGCTCTCTCTCTCTCTCTCTCTCTCTCTCTCTCTCTCTCTCTCTCTCTCTCTCTCTCTCTCTCTCTCTCTCTCTCTCTCTCTCTCTCTCTCTCTCTCTCTCTGTTGCGCCCTCCGTTAAATGTAAATATAAATCTATTCCCTTGAGTTATACCATGGTCACGGTTTAGCAAATTCCTAGTAGGGTTGAGAACGGCCCGATACAAATATATATATAAATGTACTTTCAGTGCACATTTGAGTTTCAATAGAACTTGAGACCGGAACACAACTATGGATAACACTGAGGTGTGGAGGTATTTCGGTATATTAGAGAATAGTGGATATGACTGATGATAAGTGACTGATGATAAAGGTAACACTTATTGGTGATTTAAGGAATTGTTTGACAGACAATGAGAATGACAGTGTTGGTTAAAAGACATACTATGGTCCCTTCCAACATGCCTAGACATGTCTAGACAGAGGTTAACAGGATAATGTTTCTCTTCTCACATGCTTATATTTAAGACGCCAAATATGTATAAAGACATAAGTAATCACAATGTACAGTATATAATACTGGATAACTACATTTAAAAGGAAAATGCTATTGAAGTGAACCAGGGTATCCTAAAAGGGTAGAATGTGTGTTGCAATGATGAATATGCTTTTGAATTAATAACAAGTATGGGATTATAATTGAATGTATTGAAGTAATGTAACTAATTGAACTGGATGATGATACAATGATGATACAATGATTATACAATGATGATACAATGATGATACAATGATGATACAATGATGATACAATGATGATGATGATTGATTGATTATTCTATTGAATGAATAAATGTTGTTGAAATATACAACCGGGAGGAGCCAGAGTCAATAACATCGTGTCTGCACCTTCCTTTGTCAAATGATTAACTACAACCTGTTTCATAGGTTAAACATATATCTGCTATCAGGTGCCATATCCTGGTACCTGTAACAGTTTATTGGGGGCTCGTCCGGGATCAGCGCCACCTGCTGGATGGGAGCTGATCCAGAGATCTTGACACCTGGACCAACCGCGACCCGATGAACCAGGAACCAACGCCCGGTGTAAAGGTCGTCGAATGAGGGATTGATCTGCGCAGTATCGACAGCAGTGAAGTGCCTCATCTGATGCCAGATGACAACGAGACTACGTCCACTACTCTACCTGACGAGAAGGAAGACCGGTGTCGTGTAGAGGAGATCCACCCACCACGGAAAGTCGTCACAGTGATCCTGAACTGAGAGCCAAGTGCGAGGAATCGGGAAGCAGCCATGGGAGACAGCGAGAGGAAAAGCTTGGTGTGGGACATTAAGAAGAGCCTGCTCACTCTACCTGCGGATGAACTGTTTCGCATTGCCGAGGCATTGGAACTGATACCAGGACTGGAGACGTCTGACCGAACTCACCTTACCGTAGACGACGTGGAGGGGTGCTTCAACTTTATCAACGACTACCTGTACAGTAAGGTTTTACTGGAGTTAGAGGATACAGGGTTGTCTTATTTATTACAGATAAAAGATGTAACTGATGGACTTATGCAGAGTGAGGTGGTGGGTCTAGAAGAGGGTAAAACCGAGGGCCTACGGTCCACCAGTCAAAGTGATGCAGTACCAGTCGACCCCGTTAGCGTCTTTTATGATGTAAGTGAAACCATTGAGGGTGTGCCCACTCCAAAAGTAAGCAACCAGGTTTTACAGTGCCTGCCCAGTGTACCACCACCCACAGCTCAGGCTGTGCCATTGAATAAGAGTGTAACAGACACGCACACTTATGGCCAAAGGAAAGGTCACTTTAAATTAGAATAACAGGAACAGTGTATTGCACTACCAAAGCTAACTAGCATGTCACACATGCGCTGTAAATAACTATGTACAGATACCGAGATGTCACTCCATGTTACCTGCTATCTGTTACTGCACAATGTTGTTTCTTCTTTTGATTCTATTATATGTACCACTGTATTGCACATCGTTGCGGGCAAGACCACCCGCATTTCATTGTATACCTGTATGCCGTGACAATTAAAACTCTTGACTTGACTTGACTTGACACCGAAAGTAAACAGGAAACCCCTGGTGTGTCGCCAGATAAACTAATATCTTTACGAGAACTGTCGTACCTTCACCGCAGGGAGTTTAAGCTCCAGGGAGGTCAGATAGGAGACCAGGGATCAGACATTAGTTACAACAGTGTCTGCAAACAGATCGACGAAGGTCTGAAGGAGCAATTCAGCGATGCAGAGGTTGTTAGAGCAGTCTTGAGAGTGATCAAAGCTGGCAGCTTTAAGGATATGTTAATGGTAAAGGACGATTTGACTATCGATGAGCTGAAGGGTTTTCTCCATTCTCACCTCGGTGAACAAAGTAATACCGAGTTGTTTCAAGAACTCATGTGTACAAAGCAAAAGGATAGTGAAACACCACAGCAGTTTTTGTATAGAGTCATAGGACTCAAGCAGAAGATTTTACTAGCATCAAAATATGCTGCTACTGACGTTAAGTACAACGAACGAACCGTTCAGGATGTCTTTCTCCACACTGTATATCAAGGTTTAGGACACAAACATGATGACATTCGTAGGGAACTCAAACCCTTACTTGAAGACAGAGTACCTGATGAGGCCATTCTCAGACAGATGAAAAAGGTCATGAGCAATGAGAGTGAAAGACAGCGACGGTTAGGGCCTACCAATCGCAATAGACCCCCCCATGTACATAGTGCAGGTGCTGAGGTGAAGGGAGCACAGTGTCCCCCCCCCACTAGGGAAGAAAATACAGGAAAGAAACTTAAACTAGACCCGATCCAGCAGTTAACAGAGAAAGTAGAGAAACTTACCAATCTAGTGGATCTCCTGCAACAACCACCCCAGGTCAGAACAGGGAGGATAAATAGGCAGAGGGACAGGCCATATGGCTGTAGCAAATGTGTAGCACAGAATTTACCTAATTGCCCTCACTGTTTCCATTGTGGCGAAGAAGGCCATAGAGCGTTAGGCTGTCAAAAGAGACCACCGCGTCAGGGAAACTGAGGCCGGTCACTGCAAGAGGACAACCATTGACCGGTTCCCCTTTACTGTCCCAACCTGACAACCGTCGTACTAGTGAGCCTGAGAAGGAAAGAGTAAGAGAGGAGAAAACTGCACCTAGAACAGGAACCAAGACGGTAAACCAGATACAGAAGCACACAGACCCCCCTAATTTACCAAACACTAAGAGTGAATGCCTCGCCAAGCTCGTAGGGAGAAGAGCTCTCACCCATTGTAACCTAAACGGTTTAGCAGTCCAAGCCCTGCTTGATACAGGGGCCCAAGTAAGCATGATTGACAGAACTTGGAAGAATAGATACTTACCTGACATGCCAGTCAGACCCCTTAGCGAAATCATCGAAGAAGAAGAGGAGTTGAAAGTCTACGCGGTAAACGGTGAGGTCCTCCCATTTGATGGTTGGGTGGCCCTTACGGTGAACTTAAAGGGGAATGAAGATCCTAACCTGTCAATCACTGTGCCTTTCCTTGTAAGCAGCCTTGTCCTTGAGAGACCCCTACTGGGTTTTAATGTGCTGGAAGTGATGATACAAGAACAACCTGGAAGACTGATCCCAACTCTCACCAGCCTGCTCTGTAACGCCATGGTGATACCAGCCGAGAAGGCAGAACTCCTGGTGAGTTATATCCAAACTGACAGACCCCCTGTCCAGGTTGGTCGCCTACGAACAGGTAAACAAGCCACTGTCATCCCCGCCGGTCAAGTGGCCTGGGTCAAGTGCCAAATCCCCCCCCACGTGGACCTGTCTGACCCCACCTTCCTGTTCGAACCAGATGACAGCAGTTTAGCGCTGGCAGAACTGGATGTTGGAGAAGGCCTGCTGCAAGCGCAAAACCCCAGGAAGCCGTATGTCACCGTGCCTGTGGGAAACAACACAAGGCATAACGTCACTCTCTCCAGGAAGACAGCTCTGGGCAGCATCCATTGTGTTGGGAAAGTCATCACGACAGACTCCCCACGGCAAACCCCCATCCCAACCTACTCACCTGAAATATCCCAGCCCACGGTACCCCCCAACCGTGCTGCTACAACGTCGGCTGTGCCCAGCTCCATCCTGTTTAAACCCCCCGTCGATCTCAGTCACCTCGACGACGAACAACAGACAATAGTCAACCGGATGCTTTGTGAAGAGGCTGGGTCCTTTGCACAAGACAGTGGTGACATTGGGTGCATCCCGAGCCTGCAGATGACAATCGCTCTCCATGATACTGTCCCGGTCCAGAAGACGTACTCATCAGTACCAAAGCCACTGTTTAAAGAAGTAAAAGAGTACATACAGGAACTGTTAATGAAAGGTTGGATAGTCAAGTCAAAGTCTCCATATTCTGCCCCAGTAGTCTGCGTCAGAAAGAAGGACGGCAGCCTACGGCTATGCATCGACTACCGCCTCCTGAACAAAAAGACTGTGCCCGATCGTCATCCACTACCTAGAATACAAGACCTGACTGACACGCTTGGAGGCTATACCTGGTTTAGTATCCTAGACCAAGGGAAAGCCTACCACCAGGGCTTCGTCGCCGAGGGTTCACGACCCTTCACCGCCTTCATCACTCCTTGGGGTCTTTACGAGTGGGTGCGCATCCCATTTGGACTCTCGAATGCCCCTGCAACGTTCCAACGGAGCATGGAGGAGATGCTAGGTCCCCTCAGGGACGAATGCTGTATCCCGTATCTTGACGACGTACTCTGTTACGCAAAGACATTTGAAGAACATGTAGAGACCCTCCGCAAGGTTCTCCAAGCCCTTCAACGTCACGGAGTGAAATTGAGACCTGAGAAGTGTGACCTCTTCAAGCAAGAAGTCAGATACGTGGGTCGCCTTGTGTCAGCAGAAGGGGTCAAGATAGACCCACGAGACATTGAAGCCGTGAAAGCCCTGTCAAGTAAGACACCCAGAACTGTCGGCGAAGTGAGGAAAATAACAGGATTCCTGGGATATTTCCGTTCATACATTCAGGATTTTTCCCGAATTGCCAGACCCATCTACGAGCTACTCCAAATCAAGCCAGGAAAGACCCCAGCCCCAGCGCGGAGTAAGAACATCAAACGCCCCCAGTTGCCCTCCAGAGAGCCCATAGAGTGGACCACGGAACAACAGAGAGCACTTGAACAACTGATTGACCTTCTCACAAACCCCCCTGTCTTGGCATATCCTGATTTCAACCTACCCTTCAGGTTGCACACGGATGCCTCCGACCAAGGCCTGGGAGCTGTTCTGTATCAACATCAAGATGGAAAACTGAGAGTCATCGGGTACGGGTCAAGAACATTGTCACCAGCCGAACGAAATTACCATATGCACAGTGGGAAACTGGAGTTCCTTGCATTGAAATGGGCTGTGTGTGTGAAATTCCGTGACTACCTGTATTATGCCCCACACTTTACTATCTACACCGACAACAACCCGTTGACCTATGTAATGAGTACTGCCAAGCTCAATGCAGTCGGTCATCGGTGGGTTGGAGAACTGGCAGACTTCCGGTTTGACATCAAATACAGACCCGGAAAGTCCAACATAGATGGAGACACACTTTCCCGCCTTCCCCTGGATATGGAGAGATATGAAAGGACCTGCACAGAAGAGCTCTCTAATGAAGCAGTACGAGCAACGTGGGAAGGAAGCCAAGCAGCTGAAAGGAAAGACGTGGCATGGGTTGCGGCGCTCAACATCGCGTCCCCAGACTCAAACCAGCAGTCTCACCCACACCTACAAACAATCAGTCACGATGAACTGGTGAAGGCCCAAAAAGAGGACCAAGCCATCAACACGATCAGGGAGTTGAAAGAGTCGAACACGAAATTGTCAGATGACGTACGAAGAACCGTAAGCGCAGCAACCCGAAAGCTACTTCATGAATGGAGCAGATTACATATTGAAAATGATCTCCTTTACAGAAAGACCAATCAATACCAACAGTTGGTCCTCCCTGTAAAATATAGAACACTTGCCCTGAAACATCTACATAATGAGATGGGTCATGTTGGAACAGAAAGAGTGATCCACCTCGCAAGAGAAAGATTCTACTGGCCTTTCATGTCCAGAGAGATTGAAGAATATGTGACCCGAAGATGTCCTTGTATCAAGTCTAAGAAGCCGGTCACCCATGTCCGAGCTCCCATGGGCAGCATTACCTCCAACTTCCCATTAGAACTTGTGTGTATCGACTATCTACATCTGGAAACCAGTCGTGGAGGGTATGAATATATCCTAGTGGTGATCGACCATTTCACAAGGTTTGCCCAGGCATACCCCACCAAGAACAAGAGTGGGAAAACAGCTGCAGAGCGTATCTTTAATGACTTTATACCCAAATTCGGTTATCCCTCGAAATTACATCACGACCAGGGTCGAGAATTTGAGAATAAACTGTTCCAAGCACTGCAACGGCTGTCTGGGGTCGGCCACTCTAGAACATCACCCTACCATCCACAGAGCAACCCAGCGGAGCGGCTCAATCGGACCATACTACAGATGTTGAGGACATTGACTGAAAATGAGAAATTGCGGTGGAAGGACCACCTCCCGCATGTGTTACACGCGTACAACTGTACCAAACATGAATCAACAGGTTACTCACCCTTTTTCCTCCTCTACGGTCGTCATCCACACCTCCCCGTTGACCTGTTGTTTGGGTTAACGAAGAAAGAGGAACCGTACTCACCCAGAGGATACGCGGAGCAATGGGCTGAGAAGATGTCTGAAGCCTATCGGATTGCTTGCGAACATAGCAAAAAGTCCAGTGCAAGAGGAAAAGTAACTTATGACAAGAAAACAAAAGGAGTAGTACTGCAGTCAGGAGACAGAGTTCTGGTGAGAAACCTCAATCAGCGTGGAGGACCAGGCAAGTTGAGATCGTACTGGGAGAAGGCGATCTACGTGGTCAAAAGCCAGCTCGCTGAGAGTCCAGTATACATTGTCTGCCTTGAACATGGAGACCAGAAAAAGACCAGAACACTACACCGAAATCTCTTACTGCTGGTAAATGATTTGCCCGTGGAAATGACTCCACCACCAGCCAGAACTGTCCCTGCGAAGAAAACGAATGACAGACCAAGACAAGGAAGAATGTCAGACACACAAGGACAAGTAGAGACAAGGGACAGCAATGACAGTGATTCGGATGATGACAGTGACAGAGGATACTGGCTAAGGATACCTGTTGAAAGGACAGAGGAAAGATCACTTGGACACCGTGAACGACGACCTGAAGTCATGCCAGGCCTGCGCCCTGAGAGTGAAGACGACAGGGGAGGAAACACGGATGGAAATTTGCCTGTCTTGGCCAGACCGGAGGGAGATGTTAGTGAATCAGGGGAAGAAGAAGAAAGGGAGACCCCCCGAGCTCACTCTCCAATACCCCAAGCTCACTCTCCAATACCCCAACCCCACTCCCAAGCTCACTCTCCAATACCCCAACCCCACTTCCAAGCTCACTCTCCAATAGCCCAACCCCAACCCCAAGCTCACTCCCCCGTAGCCCAGCTCAATCTCCGAACCCCTCCACTCTCGCCGGTAGAACAAGTCCAGTCAGAGGTTAGGAGGTCTGCCCGTGACAGAAGGCCTAAACAATGTCTCACGTATGATATGCTAGGTGAACCGTCAGTGCAGAACAAGGTGACCGTGAATTCAGTAGTACAGTGGCCACCGATGGTGCCCGCACCACACCACAGTCCACTACCACATCAATTGATACCCTTCGTAATGCCATGGTTGCATTCAATTTTTTTCAGCCTTCCACAACATGGCCAGTATGCTTACCGTCCAGCCGTCACCCACGGTCCGCCCATGGGAAGTTTGTTAGGGGTTCACGCCTGAGGGTGATATTGGATGGGTGTATTTAGTGATTTTCGGAAATGTCAGGAGCCATTTTTTTAAGGTCAGGGAGTGTGTGATGCCCACTAGAAGTGGTATCATGTTAATATCTTTAGATTATGTGTCAAAACAGTGTGAACATATTGGTACAGGATTACCTCCATCAGAAACAAGGTAGAACAAGTCATTTATATGTAATGGGAGACATTAACATAATCTGGTCAATAGGTGGCGGTATAGGACTGGTGTTTAGTGACTTCGCCTTCCAGGGACCCGTACTGTGTGCTTGGGAACGCACGAGGCGATCTCAGCCTCACAACCGGGAGGAGCCAGAGTCAATAACATCGTGTCTGCACCTTCCTTTGTCAAATGATTAACTACAACCTGTTTCATAGGTGGGTAATATACTACAAAACACACATAAAGGTTAACAAGGATACATGCAATGTCGAGGGTTCAAATGAAGTAACTATTGTCGATGTTTGAGTCAAGTTTAAGAAGTTTAAGACGACAGGTAACGTGGTTGAGAAGCAGACCGTCTATTGATGGCGCCACGTTTCGTTGGTACATTTAAATAGTGTTGGAACACAATTGTCCATTTAAGCACTAACGTGTCGAAGTTAAGTATCTCCAAGGGGATTATAAAGGTTTATGTTTTGAAATACATACTGTGTTGGGTTGAATTGCTGTGTAGTAAATGTGTATATTGTGTACAAGATGGTTAGAGGGAAAGTACTTTAGCTTACCCTACCAAGAAGGTAGCTAAACACCGGGGCTGTACCACATGCTCTCTCTCTCTCTCTCTCTCTCTCTCTCTCTCTCTCTCTCTCTCTCTCTGTTGCGCCCTCCGTTAAATGTAAATATAAATCTATTCCCTTGAGTTATACCATGGTCACGGTTTAGCAAATTCCTAGTAGGGTTGAGAACGGCCCGATACAAATATATATATATAAATGTACTTTCAGTGCACATTTGAGTTTCAATAGAACTTGAGACCGGAACACAACTATGGATAACACTGAGGTGTGGAGGTATTTCGGTATATTAGAGAATAGTGGATATGACTGATGATAAGTGACTGATGATAAAGGTAACACTTATTGGTGATTTAAGGAATTGTTTGACAGACAATGAGAATGACAGTGTTGGTTAAAAGACATACTATGGTCCCTTCCAACATGCCTAGACATGTCTAGACAGAGGTTAACAGGATAATGTTTCTCTTCTCACGTGCTTATATTTAAGACGCCAAATATGTATAAAGACATAAGTAATCACAATGTACAGTATATAATACTGGATAACTACATTTAAAAGGAAAATGCTATTGAAGTGAACCAGGGTATCCTAAAAGGGTAGAATGTGTGTTGCAATGATGAATATGCTTTTGAATTAATAACAAGTATGGGATTATAATTGAATGTATTGAAGTAATGTAACTAATTGAACTGGATGATGATACAATGATGATACAATGATTATACAATGATGATACAATGATGATACAATGATGATACAATGATGATACAATGATGATGATGATTGATTGATTATTCTATTGAATGAATAAATGTTGTTGAAATATACAACCGGGAGGAGCCAGAGTCAATAACATTGTGTCTGCACCTTCCTTTGTCAAATGATTAACTACAACCTGTTTCATAGGTTAAACATATATCTGCTATCAGGTGCCATATCCTGGTACCTGTAACACCAACCTAGGATGGCTTAGAGTAGACGACAGAGTACAGCAACTTGCAATGGGCCTGGTCTACAAGATACACTACACGACCAAGGTACCCATGTACATGTCAAAATACTTCCCAAAGGTCAGTGAATACCACGATCACAACACCAGAGGGAGCTCCATAAATCATGTAAAACCCAGATTCGGCTCAAACAAGGGACTAAACACGTTTCGCAATTATGCCACATCAATGTGGAACGCCCTACCCAAAGCTGTAAAGGAATGTGAATCACTACCCACCTTCAAAAACACTCTCAAAGAACACCTACGGGAGACTGCAATTCGAAACTGGCCACTACAAATGTCCTAACCCTAACGGAAATGTGGCCCCATAATCACTCATGCGATCCGGATATGGCGCGAAACACAAAAAAAATATTCTACCCTACATAAATGGCATAATCATACTCCCTTATTCAATAACAATGCACTCTGGATAGAAAAACATAAGATTCCCTAGATGGGAAAAGCAAGGCATACACTCATTAGGAGACGTCTTCAATAAACAGGGTTTTTGTAGTTTCAATGAAATACGCAAAAAAATTAATCTCGCCAAGTCCACATATTACTTTTACGCACAGTTATTGGCATGTTTGAAGGCTCACGGTGTTCCATTAAATATACCAATTGTACACCACAGATACCACAAATTCTTCTATGAAAGAGAGACATCAAGAGGTTTTGTTTCAGATTTTTATCATCAATTACTAACGTCCTCATATGAAACCCTCCACCTAGACTCCGTCTGGAGGAGGGATATACCAGACCTGGAAAGTGATTTTGATTGGCAAGAAGCCTGGGCAAATATTCGATTCACATCAAGGAACCCGGACCATCAACAAATCAATCTTAACTATATTCACAGCAGGACATACTTGACTCCTATAAGACTGAAAAAAATGGGTCTTATACAAGACTCCAAATGCTCCTTATGTACAAATGGGGACGAGGGGACATTTATGCACATGTACTGGGACTGCCCACCAGTTAAGATATTCTGGAAAGAGGTGACCCAGCAACTATCAAACCTCTTAAATTGGAATATACCTGTACACCCCTCTGTACTACTGCTGAATGATGTTTTTGAGTGTGCAGTACATCCACAGCTAAAGAGATTGGTTTTATCGGGTATCACAGTGGTTAAAAAGCTGATAGCATCACGTTGGTTCCAACCGGAAAAAATGTGCCGAAAGGTCTGGATTATTACATATCTCGATGTGATCTATCAAGAAATATCTACAGCAAGAATTTTGGGTCTCAATGAATCCAAAATGACATTGTGGTTAGAAGTGGTGGAGAAAATAAAAGCTAGCATATAATGGTAATGTCTGGTTAGGAGCGAGGGAAAATGGATGGATTATCCAATGGGGGGTCCGGAAGGGGGGGGTACGAGCTGGAGCATATGTGTGTAGGTTTTTAGATAACAGGTATTAGGGGTATATCCTATATAAGACAAATAACTAAAATGTGATTTCATTGGATGTGCACTGACAACTAATGCTTGTATATCTTATCGTGTGTTGTCATGTTTGTTTATGTGTTTGTTTAAAAAATAATAAAAAAATAAAATACAAAATGTCCTAACCCAGTTGTACAATAAAGACCAAGCATGGCTTTGTCAGTATTCCAATGTACAGTGCAGTACAGTTTCGTTAGCTGGGAAACTACACTGCTATTTGGCACTGCTGACTGACGTCACCACAGCGTAGACGCCTGGCTTTAGTCACAGACCTAGGATCAGATTTCCCTTACATTCCATAAGCTTAACAATTCGTACAATGGGAAAATAACTGACCCTGAATCTGTGGCTAGTATCTCTCTGGTGGTCATAACCATTCATCTCTAAAGCCAACCACCATTTTTAAAAGCAACAATCATGTTACCATATTTGTATTTATATTTTAAAACGTATAACGTTATTTCGCTGCGTATTAAATCACTGTAAATACTAATGTAAATCATTGTTTCGTTGTACATATTGTGTATAGTTTATAACATTAATATTGTTTTTTACATGACGTTAGTAGCTAGCTAGCTTGCTAGCCAGCATTCCCGAAACTCTAACGTGCCCCGATTTAAAATGGTTCTCTCCTCTTTGTATACGTTTGTCCTCACAAACAAAGTATCCTGCCAGGGAACTTATGGACACGACAGTAGTAGTAGTTATAAGGTTTTTGAGCTTGTAATGTTAACATTAGTTAGCTATCCTGGTAGCCCCGTTCGTGACTGTGATGCACAGAGTGCATCACAGTCACAAAAGGGGCTACTATCGTATCAACATGCCGTGACGTGTAGCTAGCTAGCTTGCTAACCGGCATGATGCGTGTGCAGTGTTTTCCCCACAGGTCTGAGAAGAGGACCTGCACATTTTACTTGTTCCCGAAACTCCTCTACATGCCCCGATTTAAAATGGTTCACGACAGTAGACATAATGCTACATAATAGCATTTAGCGGGTATGGTATATTGACTTGAACAAGACTGTTAGATCAACCCTGAAAACTGAAAATTTCTGTGATAATAGTTAATTCAAAATAAGGCTTTAATAAGTGAACTGTAGCATGTCATACAGGGACTCTCAGAGTACATTCCGGAGGAACCTTCAGGCAAAACCTCTCTAATGATAAGGTTGTTTACACAGTTGTAGAGGCGCCATGGCCATTGAATCATTACACAAGCCCTATTAAGGGAAGGTTAAAAGGTCTGAAGTCATCAGACCTCCTTGTTGTTGAAACTGGAAGAAGACACCAACAAGGAAGTCAGGGGGGGCTGACCAGCCTCCCCCAGAAGGTCATCTAGGGAGAAACACCATGTGTGGAAGCAAGGAAACTATGGGGGGAGAAGACGCCAACTCATCAACATACCACGGCCCCCCCCCGGTTGCTGCAGGCACCCACACGACAAGGACATGTTGGGGCAGATAGCCCCAACAAGAAGACCGCCTGTTTTTGGATACTTGTGATTGGTTGAACTAGATTAAGAAAAGTGAGGTCATTTAATCTATAAGTATTGGATCCGTACAGTTAGTTGGGAGGCCAGTTCATGACCCGCCACGACCGTTCCCCAGGGGGTCTGAGTCCTGCGCCTCCATCACCCACGACCATGGTTCCACTTTGTCGCTACGTAAGTAAACTGTATATATAATCACTGTTTGTGATAACTTAGAGGAAAGATGTCTATCTTAGACCAGGTTTACCATGTGGCGGCAAACAAGTACTATTGGTCTATTTCATACATAACATGAATACTATTAATGTGCAAGACTGTCTTGATGTGAGAGCCACCGTGTCTGGGCTATTGTGATTAACCTCATCAATCCTTTTGTACAATCATGTATTATGCTGAATACATTTCCTGTATGTAACTAATGCATTTATCCACTCTTGGCCGCTCTGCAAATAAATGAGTTTGGACCATAGCTCCTGTTGTCTGGCTATACACGGTTATTTCTCATCTGACTAAATCAGATGAGGACCATGGTTCTATGTCTCTCTCCTTTTTCTTCATCCAGTTAGCAACCTCATTGTGCTGCAATTAACCGTAGATATTCATTTACGAATATACGACACGGGGTAACGTTAAGGTTAGCTCGCTAGCTTGGTACTATGACCTGTGACGTGATAAGGCGACAGCCTAACAGACCAATAGCATAGCGTACTGAACAACAGGCTGCAGTGTTATCTGTTTAGGTTGTTCTTTGTGTTGGTATTCTTATCCTGTGTTTTGTATTGCCTAGTTCCTCTTCTGTTGTTTTGATTATTGTTTTGTTCTAAGTGCCTGTCTCTCCCCAGCTGTTTTTGATTGTTAATTAGTTTCAGTATTTATTGCTTGTTGGTTGGTTGGGTTATTGTGGCGTCGTTGTCCCTGTGTCGTGCTCGTGTTCCCTGGTGTTTGTCAAGTGAGTTCATGCCTGTCTACTCCTGTTGTTTTCTTGTTTTCACTTGTTGTTTGTTAGTACCAGTGCCAGTGCCTTTTAGTTTGTTTTGTATTTTGTTTTGATTCAGTAAAGATCCTTCATTCAAGTATCACCCTTCGTCTCTGTCTCGGTTCTCTCATCCTTGTGAAAAGTGCCACCTTGTGGCCTAATGACACAATACTTTGCACGCTAACACTTCACTTCTATTTGCAATGTATTTCCTAGAATTGGATTGGATGTGGTCTATAGTTTGGACTAGCAACTTTCACACTCACACAATGAAAGGCATCCCAATATGCAACACAACAGTTTCATGGAAATCGGGTCGACAACGTAGGAGTTGCTGGGGAGGGGGGTATATATATTTAAAGAATTACGAAAAATCCAATATGATGGACATGGGTGGTCCTATTGGCAACGTTGCAGACCAAGGATAGCTGTAACACATAACAAATATCAATCAGACTTACTGTGTATGAGTCAAATTGTAACATTTTTACCTTAGATTATACTGGCATCATCAGGTAAATTGGTGTGATATTTGTTGTAAGCATCGTCACACCAATATCTGTCAAATCAAATCAAATGTATTTGTAAGGCCCGACAACACAGGTTAATGTCCCCATGGGCCGGACACGTCTTCTTTAAACAAGTCAAGAAGAAACATCACAATAAGTCAAGAACAAAACAAAAACACAATAAGTCCAATTTTCTTTTTAAATAAATGCAAAATAAATGCAACACTCCCAGACATACCCCACGCGAAGGTAAGAAAAACTCACTAAAACCTAGCAATAGGAAAAAATGCACCACAGGCAATGTGGAGGAGAGAAACCTTAGAAGGGCCATTCAAGGGGTGATCTCCCTTCTTAGATGTCGGTGATAGTAGTGTTGCAATAAAACAGGCGAACAGTTGGTAAGCATGCACTCATATGTGTAGTGAAACACAGATAAGTGCATGCGATAGCAACTGAACATTTTGAAGGATTAAAGATAGAGCTGATAGCGGATCTATTTGAGGCAAAGGGGCGGCGCAGAGAGGGTCGCATCCCGGTCATCATCATGGACTCTTACACTCCGGTCATCACTCCGAGACAGCAACTCACAGGGAGAC